>NC_060119.1:1018598350-1018922668 GCF_021461395.2 Schistocerca americana
GATGAAGCGTCGTCTCACGCGGTCTGCACGTCCAGCACGAACGCTGGTCCAACTGAGGCGCCAGGTGGAAATGGCATGGCAAGCCGTTCCACAGGACTACGTCCAGCATCTCTACGATCGTCTCCATGGGAGAATAGCAGCCTGCATTGCTGCGAAAGGTGGATATACACTGTACTAGTGCCGACATTGTGCATGCTCTGTTGCCTGTGTCTATGTGCCTGTGGTTCTGTCAGTGTGATCATGTGATGTATCTGACCCCAGGAATGTGTAAATAAAGTTTCCCCTTCCTGGGACAATGAATTCACGGTGTTCTTATTTCAATTTCCAGGAGTGTATATCTTCGGAATTACGTTGTGCAAGCGATCGATAGGATACTGCTACGTGCTTGATATCGAGAAGTAGAGGGTAAATAGTGTAATATTATGGCAAACCATGTGAAAATACATGTATCTTGTAATCCCAGAGTCTGTAGATGTGTGTAGACAAGCAAGCAAGCAGGTCAGGTCCAGAAACAGTAACATGTTTGTGCTGAAGGGATCCGACCCCGACTTTGTGACTTTGATTAGGAGAAGGGGTGCTCTGGTCTTGGTCAGGAGTGGATGACTTTTGATTGACAGCTGTGGGAAAGTATCTAGTGCTGCAAGGTGTATATACAGTGCTCTCTGTCTTCGCGGTATATGTACCAGTGTCTGGCAGTCGATAGCTATATGGATGATGTAAAAGGGGCGATATTGTATGGTGCAGGATACAAATTGTATGTTTACTACATCGACGTGGTACACTGTGATACATATTGCTGGGTTGGAAATCAGTTTCACGTTCTAATATTCAATCTTCCTCCTTCAGTGGCAGAGCAGTGTAATTGACTAAGCATCTCTCCTTATTTGACGATCTGTAGGCCACTATGCTGGGTTTAATTATTGGTGCAATATGGTAATCTGTACAAAATAGTTTTTGCAGCTGAAAGTCTTGTCTGCAGAAAGAAAAAATAGGTGGACAGTGCTTCCACACCAGCAGCATCAGTAATTTGGAGGGTAATTTCAATAAGAGCCAATGACAATGCTCTATTCATTCACAAGATGTTCTTCGTGCTGGGGGATAGGAGAGCCTACAAACTGATTCGAACAAGATGGAGGCAAGGTATCTACAAAAAGTTCTGAGAAAGCAAGTGTTCAAAGACGAGATGAAGCAGGTCATCCATATCTGGTGGGGATGCCATCACTCATCCACCATCTTGGATTACATCACAGGAGGGGTACTGTGCACTAGGTCAATTGGACTCCAGACCTCATGGTGAACACACTGGATGAAGGTACTACCTCTAATTGTTTAAATATAGACTGCGTGCAAAATAAAGACTTACGTCCATCCTATACAGCACAGGCTGAGTCCTTTCCCACCAATTCCTACGAAGAAGTGGCAGTTGGATGACTTAGGTTAGTGGAGGTACCTCAAGTGACCTTTTTTCACGCCATTTTCTTAGGTTGGTGCAGTTGGCTGCAGTGTGTTGCATTATTCTGATGGAATTTGAACTTCGCGCTCTTTTCTGGGGGAGGGAAGGGGAGGTGGTTAGGTTAGTGGAGGTAGCCCAACTGACCAGTCTTCCTGCCAAAATTTTGACTTCTTGCCATGACGTCATTGCGACGTTGCCATATCTATCACCGCCATCTTGGTTCTGCCATCTTGGATCCACCATCTTGAATATATTTGGCAACAATGGAGAGTGTGATGACGCCTGCTTTGTCACAGTAGCATTCAATGTTTGCAACTTTTGTTCCATGTCATTGTTCATGGAGTTTGTAGTAAATGTAAAATGCAGTTAACAGCAGCTAATTCTTCATTCTGCCCTACATTCAAATCACCACTTCCCCATATCCAATGTAAGTTCAGTGACTGTGATGACTCATATCTAAAAGATGTAGACAGAAGTAAAGTGAAATATTTACGATAAATTCAGTTATGCTTTGGCTTAAAGTTGCTTGGACCACACTTTATCAAAACACTTTGGCTTCCATTGCACGCCAGTTGTGTTAATACACTGTCGGAAAAAATCGCTGCACTAAGAAGGAAATGTGCGATATCAAAGAAAGTTGGTTGATGTGTTTCTACTCCTGGAAGACAATGTGTATACAGTCACGTAAGACTGGCACTAGAGCGCCATTATGAGGATACAAATCCGATTTGCTTTAAATACAAGCTGTAACGATCATAACAGTTAGTTACCTGTGAGACACGACGTGATGAGTTGATGACAATCAATAATGCCTTTAAGGCGACAAAGACATTGAAAATTAACGTGTGGGGCTGACTACATAAAAAGATTGAGAATGTAGTAAAATTTACTAACAACATTAATTTTTTTAAAAGAAGAAAAAGACATAAATTATAGTTATTGATTGAATACAGTAAACAACTAACAGGTATTTTAAGACCACAATGGACAAAGATCCTGGGTGGCTGAAGTGAGTCAAGTAATGTGGCCCTAAAAATGTGGATAGCGCAATCTGAATTGATCTGACGCTGAGCAGACTTTGATTGTTCAAATCTACAGAAGTTTATATTGGTGCAGCAGAGAGCAAGTGACGATTGAGATTTGTACGCCATGACAAGGCCGGAGCAGCAGTATGTTACCCTGTTTGCTTTGTGTGTAACTTGCAGGTGGCAAGATGTGTGCGGTGGAAGCGAGGCGTAAGGCGACGCCTGTGTATGGATCGCGGCCCTGAAAGAAATGCTAAATTTCACGGTCTAGCAATCATGCAGATGGATCGAAATTTACTCTCTACCAGAGCCCTGAAATCACGGTAGATTTCAGTGTGTGACACACCTGTTCGCTGGTTGTACCAAGGACGAATTTGGCTAACTCATACGACAGAGCGCACAAGGATACCAAACATCAAGACTGGTAAACCAAAAACGAATAAGTGTGCCCTAGGCAAACAAGTAGTCTGAGACATTTGAAGTCACACTGTCAGTACAGTAAGAACTTCACCACAGGCACCCCAGTCCAACTACTTGCAAGTGAAGTCAGTCTCAGGACAGGTTCCAAGCACCAACCACACATGCCAGAGCTTTGACCAGAAGATCACTTCCAGACTGAAGTCCAGAACTCGAGTGCCTCGCACCTCTCCAGATAAAAAAAATTCCTTTTTTCCGCAAAGTGCTTTAACGACACCACCGTCATCCCATCTTGAGCCAGTCACAGGGCTTTAGAGACGAGACACCTCCCCTCCTACACGACAGCACAAACTCATGTTAAACCAGCGCAAGAGTTAAGAAACCTGTCTCTCTGAAAAAAAAACTCGCCAATTACTGGCTTTTTTAAGTTTTCACGGAGGGAGAAGATGTTTTTCTCTGAAGTTGTGTTGCTTCCTGCAGCAACAAGCGAACAGATACAATATTAATGATCTTTACCTAAATCGCCTGTGCCTTGGAGATGTTAGTCCTAGCTATGAGCTGTAATAAAGATTCTATCTCTAAACGTTTCTCAGACGCCGGAGTTTCTTATACAACTGAGGAAGCCGATAAAAGTGAGTCACAAGTATCAGCGAACACGAAAACTTGTGAATTTTTATTATGTGTGGCTATGCACATGCCAGGTTTACGACTCAACTGTGTAGACATGTCCCTTCATTCCATCGTCCCCAGCCCAACCTTCATCTGGCGCCAATGTAGGTATCGCGGCATTGTCCTGCTGGAGGCCTGTCTCGACTAGGGGCTGCTCTGTCTGCCCTGTGTGGCTGTGGGCCTGTCTGGCAAGATTTACTGAGGGATGGGCTCGTCGCCAATAGCTTTCTACTTCCAATATTCCGTTTCTACGAACTAAGAACCATAAAAATAGCTCATGCTTTTAGCGCCCTTCCAGGCTCCATCAACGTCTGCTCAGGTAGCTAACTTTCTAGAGTCTCACTCAAGGTGCATAAGGTTGTAGCAAAATCTTTAGTAATTTTCTGTATACGAAAAATAGGTGAGAGAGTAACTTGTCCCCTCCCTAACACTATTATCAACACCTCACTCAGTTTGAACGAGGTCGTCTAACAGAGGTACAAAAAGCTGGCTGTTCCTTCTGTGATACACCAGAAATACTCGGCTAGAATGTGTAGCCACTGTATGTGATTGTCAACAGTGGTGGTCACGAGAGTGTAGTGTCACAGAAAGACTGCACTTCAGACAGCCTCGTGTCCCTACTGTGAGGGAAGACCATTGTGTTGGCGCATAACTGTGGCACATCCTGCTGCATCTGGAACACCGATCTGAGCAATAGTTGGCACCACAGTGACACAACAAACTGTTACGAATCGGTTACTTCAAGGATAGTTCCGAGCCAGGCACCCTGTAGTTTGCATTCCACTGAGCCCAAACCATCACCATTTGCGACTTCAGTGCTACCAATCAAGAGCTCATTGGAGGGCAGGGTGGAGATCTGTTGTATTTTCTGATGAGAGCTGGTTATGCCTTGGTCCTAGTGATGGCCGTGTATTGGTTAGGAGGAGGCCAGTCGATGGCCTGCAAGTAACCTGTTTGCATGCTAGATACACTGGACCTACACCTGGATTTAGGGTCTGGGGTGCGCTTTCGTATGACAGCAGGACCACTCTCGTGGTTATCGCACGCATCCTGACTGCAAATTTGTACGTCAGTGTGGTGGTTCGGCCTGCTGTACTTCTATTATGAAGAGCATTCCAAGGGGTGTTTTCCAACAGGATAACGCTCGCCCACAAATCGCTGTTGTAACGCAACATGCTCTGCAGTGTGTCGACATGTTGCTTTGGCTTTCTAGATCAGCACATCTGTCTTCAGTCGAGCACATATGGGATATCATCGGACAACAACTCCAGAGTCATCCACAACCACCATTAACCGTCCCAGTATTGACCGACCAATTGCAACAGGCATGGAACTACATTCCAGAAACACATTCGTCACAGTAATCCCTGTACGTCTCTCTTTCCAACTAGATCTTCCTCATTTCCCAGCATTCTTAGCTGGTGCCATTACAGCATTTTATGTTGCTGTTGATATTAGTCTGACCAGAAGTCATTATCTTTTTTCGATTTCACTTCACCAACTCCAGTTATTTCTAGACTGAGCCTATGAATTTCCCTTTTCAGATTTATAGTTGCTCTACCACATTACACAACATGACTAGTAGTATGCATTCTTTTCGTTGGCTATTCAATATTTTTCTGATACTCGCTTTCCCCTTAGCAGTCCCCTCCTAGAAATCTTAGTGGAGACTAATCTTGAACGCTTTGCCAGTGGAGTGATCATGGTGGCACATTTCCAATTAAAGCCCACATGTCCCGAGGATCATCTTATGTGGCATTAATGCAGTAGTTTCTATGACCATCTCCATCCTTATGCCGTTGACCATTGCTGATTCTTCGAGCCTTTTAGGGACAGTTTCTTACCCAAGGGTAAGAGAGTGCACCAAACCTCTGTTCAAGCCTCCACCCTCTTTGACGAGGCTATTGGCAGAATGAGGATGAGCCCTTAGGCCACTTGTCTTCGATCGCCATTGCTGGTGGTGTTTTATTCAAAATTTATGCAGTGGTTATTAGCGAAGTCGAGACCCAGGGCGTTTTTGATTACTAGTCAGAGACGCTACCCCTCGAGTATGGATTCGTTTAAAACAATGATCGTCCCTCTATCGCATAATTTACATTTTAGTAGATGGAAACGTGTAGGTCTTTGCCTAGGAGTTAGGAAAATCAGACGAACGTCGTGTATGGCGTGTGAGCTAGATATACCTGTCCACAGCAACAAAGTTAGAAAATTAATGAAATGATGCGGACAAACCTTCCCCTATCACTTTTTTTATTTATTTTTTATGTCATAGCAACTGGCAACAAAGTTACCAGTGGGTGAGCACTGCGATGGTAGTTTTGCCAAATGTACCATGGAATGAAGTAATGATGAGCAGATTTATACTATTTGTTATTTTATTCTTGAAGAATCAAGTTTGTTAAGGTCGTTTTCAATTCCTTTTATTACTATGACCAGTTTCGACATATCTACTACGTCATCATCGGTTTTTGTAACGTTATTAGACTGTCGAAACGTGTAATAGTAATCAAAAGAATTACTAGAAATCTTGGAATGCTTGATTTTTGAAGAATAATGTAACTTTAAGATTTCCCCCCCCCCCCCCGAAGACTGACGCAATGTCAAACATATGTTAAACTATGTGACCAAATTTCACAGGAAGAGGTTTCTCAATTGAGGATGTATCCAGTCTGAAGCTCGAATGTTGCGGCTAGAGGCGGAGTGTGGTACGACCCCTCAGCAGTGCCCATACATGTTAAGAAAAGAATCCCAGGCATGCTCCGAATGAATTGTCAACTGTCCGCAACGCGTTCCTCGAGTTCATCAATGCTGTCACCAGTGCTAGAATACACCGATCCTTTTAAATATCCAAACACCAAAAAAGGCAAAAGGCTCATCTCGGGAGACCTCAGAGGCTGTATAGGCGAGCCGCAAACGACACACTTGTTGAAGATTACTGCTACATATTCGTAAAAAGCCACGCGAAAATGTGCCGTTGGACCATCATGTACGTATCACGTACACATCCTTCACATAAGTCGACGCATACAGTAAATCTTCTAACGCTGGCACAGTTGCACTTGCTCCTATGTTATATCGGGGACACCATTAGTTTCCAGACATATATTTATTATGATTATTTGCTTGCTTCATTGTTCTCTACTTGCCCCTTTCGTTTGTACCTTTAATAGTCAAACACCCTGTATAGGCCCTCTACGGAATGGTACCTCTATACGTTCCTTGCAGCAGAACTCGGTACTACTGCATATGTCCTCGATAACTTGACATTTCACTGGTGAATGCCAGAAGCGTAGAAAATCGACCCTATTTATAAGATATTCATTAGCCGCCGAGTGCTGTCAACATTAGACGCGAGGTATTGCCGTACACATTTTTAGGGGTAGTGAAAAAGTTTGTTTTAGTCTGTAGTTGTAATTTATTTATTTTGCCTACTAGTTATCGGTTTCAGTACAGTGCAAACAGTCGAGAAGGCGTGATACAGCCCCACAGAGGGCCACGCACGCATTGACACTGCCTGGACAAACACGTAACTAGACATGCGGCCAAAGATCGTCAACTGACGGTTGCAGAGTAAATACATTACCACAGTGTGTCACTATTCCATCTGGTTGCGTGATTTCTTTTCAATAAACATAATTTTGTGTTTTCAATGTATGACGACAATACTTGCGTAATTTGAAAGTTCATGGTCAGATCGATATTTTATAGTGATTTCAACTGTACGTAACTGCAAAATGTAAACTTGATTAAACCGATTTGCCATTTTGCTTTCAATGTTTCATTACAGTGGCGACTATTTTGTCTCGTAATTTCTTAATTTTGAATTTTATGCTCGTAACATTTTTAAGAGGTGAAAAAACCCTGTAATTAGGGGGTACTCTTATCACAGTTGGCCGCAATTTATATCTACTTAAAGCTCAACATTGATGTTTTCTTTTAGCATTTGACGTGTGTGCTTGGAAAGCAAGCTTGACGACTGTGTTATCTATACATTTTAAGGTTACACCCTGTACCACACGTATGCTGTCATAGAGGACAATATTTTGTAAATTGCCTTTGCATTTTTGTTCTGCGTTATCGAATTTATCGATCACAGGATGGCCTGAGCATGATACAGTGTACAGAAACCGGTAGCCAGTAGCCGAAATAAATAAACTGAAGTTGTAGACTAAAACACTTTCCGTACGGTATTGGCCGCTGTTCCACTGACAGTGAGTCGGGAATATTTTAGGGGTAATGTTAGCAACACTGTGGGGCGCAGCCGACCTACGCTCCTTTCTCTGATCCTCTCCCTTCGACAGTTGTGATTCCTGACAAACACCAGTTGAAAGGTGGCTACACTGAGTCACAGCGCCAGAGATTGCGCCAAAGATTATTATTCCGCCGCCTCCACTGAACAGTAGTAGTTCAGAGGATGTCGAGGACAGTTGTTGTTCTGTTGGGCGAGAGAGTAGACTCTGTTCGGTTGGTGTAATGTGTAGGTGGAAGAAGCTGCAATTGTCAGAATATATTTGAGAAAGGAGATGGGCTTTTGATTTATGATGTGTAATGGAATATTTTCGTCAATATATAATGAGGTAAAAAGGTATTACAGTTTTCTTTAATGACAATCCCTCTTGCTCACAGGTACAGTCAACAAAGCATCTGGCTCGTGTTCATTTATTAGACTTGTAATTCTGGTTTCTACGTGCAATTATAGTATTTCTGGTTTTTCAATTAGTTCATTGCAAATGGTGTTTAAAGTATTTTGTCGTATTGAGAAAGAACCAAGCCAGATACATGTACGTTGAGTCACGTTACGACACACAGAACAGGTACAGTTGTGCTTTGTTGTTTCGTAGCTTTTATAGTTGCAGGGGACTTCATTAATCGTGTTAATGGAAATTATTTTCATTTTATGCAGTCAGATTGAGTGCTAATACTAGTCAGGGCCAACCGGTTACGAGACTTCGTAACCGGTCACACAGCTACTAAAATTATTGCATTTTTTCATTAATATTAGTCTTTTCTTTTTAATTAAGCCCCCATGCACAGTCCTGATATCTGGGCACGGCACGCCTCCTGCTGTTCCCGACATCCACCGCACGAAGTCTACTTATCGTGCTCAAGCAGTACAAAATCTTCGCCGACCACAACATCAGTTCGATTTCCTTTGGGCACACCCTCATAGACGTACATTTATCCATCTCGTTTCGCTTTAGTTTAGGCACCGAGTGCCGTATAAACGACCTGGTAGGCTAGCGATAACACGAACATTTTTATCCCGTTCTGTAAGCCTCGCGTCAGCACTGTCCTGTGTCTAGCGAGCAGGGGAGGGCAGGGAAGGGCACGGTGTGCAGGACGAGCCTACGGGTCGAGGTCACTCCCTGGCGACGGGCAACGTTATACCAGCGTTGCAGCTGCAGCTGCCAGATAAACGCGCCGCTCGCCTGCCACGCGTAATTTGTGAGGCTGCAGTCGGCCGCCGGCAGAGCCACGCCCAGCCGACGTCATTAACCGAATGCTGCGCCAGCTCCATATTTCGCGTCGCACATAAACCACTGTCTGCACGCCAAACGAAGTGACCGTGGCCTCCTCGCTACTATTCAGATTTCTTCTCGACAGTTATTAAAGGCCTGGCCAGACAGAATCCGGACTGCCGCCGCGACGGACGGCGCAGCGGAAGGCCGGGCTAGTCAGCGGCCAGGGACGCCACACAGGCAACGGCCGGCCGCACCGACTCTTGATGCGTCAGCTTTTACACTGTGGAAAGGGCCCAACCCCATTATTAAGTTTGCATGCGTAGCGCGATTGTCTTGGCGTTAGACGATTTGGAAGCTTCGCGCGGGACGCTTTATCTTTGTGCGAGTTTTTTTTAAGTGCAGAAATGAGTAGCTCGCCTTGGCGATACGAAATGGCTCGAAGAAGGGAAGTTAGGTGCATGACATTAATAGCAAGAGAGAAAGCTTAGGAGAATACCATCGTCTGTGTATTGATCTAGAGGCTGACGAAGATAGGTTCTTCAAATATTTTCGTATGTCGCGAGAATGTTTCGAGGAACTGCATCGCCTGATAAAAAGGTAGCACCGAGAAGTGCACAACGAACTGGAGAAAGCCAATTGATACAAGGCACAGACTAGCCATTTGTTTGAAGTAAGTTTTACGATTTGTGGCCTCTTGTGCTTCAAACAGAAGTCATATAATTTATTTCATTTCAGTTTTGCTGTATCATATGAAAGATTCGGCGGAAGAAAGTGCTATCCCACAACGTAGTTATGAGTGGAGTGATAAATTTATCTGCATTGTTTACGAATACAGCAAACGATAGTAACATCAAGTTCCGTATGTCCCGCTAGAGAGAACTTTCTACTTAATAGATTGCTTTGTTTCATTTTATTCATAACATTGTCATTGAATTTAAACAAGCGTATCTTTGGTCGTTAACTTATCTATTCGTTCTATCGGCATAATTTATTTTAGTCTTTTCCAGATACTTGACTACAGGCGACAGTTACCAGACCATAGCTTTTTCTTTTCGGTTAGGACGGTCAACAGTCTCAGAAATTGTGAAACAAGTGTGCCAGGCAATATGGACTGTTCTACAACCCAAGTATTTACCTACTCCTACAACAGAGATGTGGAAGAAATCTGAAGAAGGATTTCTAGAACTTAGGGGGATTCTGAACTGCCTTGGAAGCATAGACGGAAAGCATATGGGGTTAAAATGCCCGAAGGATAGTGGATTCCAGTTCTTCTGTTACAAACAGTTCTTTTCGCTGGTTCTCTTAGCGATCGTTGATCCATACTACGAGTTTACAGTAGTTGACATTGGAAATTATGGACATCACAATGACAATACCATTTCTGAGAATTCAGCTTTCTATCAAGAGTATATCGAGGGCAAAACTGTTCTACCTCCAAATCAGGATCGCGTGTATCATACAAAAAGTTGTATTGTCTCACCTCCTCTATAAGTCTTTCTGTGTCCATGGTGCATGCACTACGAGCTGAAAGACAAAAACCGCCTCAAGCCGCTGCTTCCAGTGGGACCACAGAGCAGTTTAGTGCGCCAACAGAGGCAAGCAGCCGCTCCGGCTTGCGGCGAATCGGTAATCTGTGACAACCCGGCGGCGGCCGGTGCGGCAGGCCGCGCCGGTGCGTCAGAGCCGCACTCTGTGTGACCGCCGCCATGCAGTAACGAGCGATTCAACAGTGCGGCCTGCCGGCTGCAGTTCAAGGCCACCGGCCGGACGGCCAGGCCGCAGTCTGTCTGGCCAGGCCTTAAGTCACGCAAATGGGATGTCTCATAAAGTGTTGTCCGTGCGAGGTCGTCCATTTCGCTTTTGTTTCATCCTCCTACTGTTCCAAGTTCTGGGTCGGTCTGAGTTTTTAACTACGTATGCTTTCTCTTCGATAAAGAAACTATCGCATCGTCTCGTTATTGTTGGGTAAACGTAACCAGAGAACATCGATCGTTTGATCTCTGTATGACCATCTTTTCAGAGATGTTTGCGGGACTCGGCTGTTCGATACAGGATGTGAAATCAGACACCTTTCAGCCGTCTAGTTTCCAAATTTATTTTATTTGGCTACCAGTTTCGGCGATTTGCTATGCCATCTTCAAGTCCCTCACTGACGTGTAGGTACAGGGTGTTTCAAAAATGACCGGTATATTTGAAACGGCAATAAAAACTAAACGAGCAGCGATAGAAATACACCGTTTGTTGCAATATGCTTGGGAAAACAGTACATTTTCAGGCAGACAAACTTTCGAAATTACAGTAGTTACAATTTTCAACAACAGATGGCGCTGCGGTCTGGGAAACTCTATAGTACGATATTTTCCACATATCCACCATGTGTAGCAATAATATGGCGTAGTCTCTGAATGAAATTACCCGAAACCTTTGACAACGTGTCTGGCGGAATGGCTTCACATGCAGATGAGATGTACTACTTCAGCTGTTCAATTGTTTCTGGATTCTGGCGGTACACCTGGTCTTTCAAGTGTCCCCACAGAAAGAAGTCACAGGGGTTCATGTCTGGCGAATAGGGAGGCCAATCCACGCCGCCTCCTGTATGTTTCGGATAGCCCAAAGCAATCACACGATCATCGAAATATTCATTCAGGAAATTAAAGACGTCGGCCGTGCGATGTGGCCGGGCACCATCTTGCATAAACCACGAGATGTTCGCAGTGTCGTCTAAGGCAGTTTGTACCGCCACAAATTCACGAAGAATGTCCAGATAGCGTGATGCAGTAATCTTTTCGGATCTGAAAAATGGGCCAATGATTCCTTTGGAAGAAATGGCGGCCCAGACCAGTACTTTTTGAGGATGCAGGGACGATGGGACTGCAACATGGGGCTTTTCGGTTCCCCATATGCGCCAGTTCTGTTTATTGACGAAGCCGTCCAGGTAAAAATAAGCTTCGTCAGTAAACCAAATGCTGCCCACATGCATATCGCCGTCATCAATCCTGTGCACTATATCGTTAGCGAACGTCTCTCGTGCAGCAATGGTAGCGGCGCTGAGGGGTAGCCGCGTTTGAATTTTGTATGGATAGAGGCGTAAACTCTGGCGCATGAGACGATACGTGGACGTTGGCGTCATTTGGACCGCAGCTGCAACACGGCGAACGGAAACCCGAGGCCGCTGTTGGATCACCTGCTGCACTAGCTGTGCGTTGCCCTCTGTGGTTGCCATACGCGGTCGCCCTACCTTTCCAGCACGTTCATCCGTCACATTCCCAGTCGATTGAAATTTTTCAAACAGATCCTTTATTGTATCGCTTTTTGGTCCTTTAGTTACATTAAACCTCCGTTGAAAACTTCGTCTTGTTGCAACAACACTGTGTTCTAGGCGGTGGAATTCCAACACCAGAAAAATCCTCTGTTCTAAGGAATAAACCATGTTGTCTACAGCACACGTGCACGTTGTGAACAGCACACGCTTACAGCAGAAAGACGACGTACAGAATGGCGCACCCACAGACTGCGTTGTCTTCTATATCTTTCACATCACTTGCAGCGCCATCTGTTGTTGAAAATTGTAACTACTGTAATTTCGAAAGTTTGTCCGCCTGAAAATGTACTGTTGTCCCAAGCATATTGCAACAAACGGTGTATTTCTATCGCTGCTCGTTTAGTTTTTATTGCCGTTTCAAATATACCGGTCATATTTGAAACACCCTGTATATTCCATCTCGGTTCTGCTCAAAACAGAGGCCAAAAATACTGGTATTAGCAGAATTCTGCTTGCTGTAGCAGACACCGGGACCGAGGTGGAATCTTCCTACACGTGGGTCAGGGGCCTGAAGATGGCATATTAAATCACCGAAACTGGTAGCCAGATAAAATAAATTTGGAAACTAGATGGTTGAAAGATGTTTGATTTGACGTTCTGCCTCTATCATTCGAATCCCAATTCATGCTTTTCACACATGACAACTTGAAAATTATGGATTAAGGCAGTCAGGTAGATGCAGTCAGCCAAAATTTGTGACTGGATTGAGGACTTCTTGGTACGAAGAACGCAGGACGTTATCTTGGATTGAGAGTTATCGATAAATTTAGAAGTAACTTTACATGTGCCTCGGGATAGTGTGCTTGGTTCCTTGCTGTTCGTGTTGTATATTAATGACAATGTTAACAGCAACCTTATGCTTTCGCAGATGATGTTATCTATAATGAAGTACTGCGTGAAAAAAGCTACACAGATAGTCGGATCTTGAGAAGATTCACTAATGTTTGTAAAAAGTGAGAGACTTAGAAGCAATGGTCTGTAACACGCCAGGATAAGAGGACATGTAGAATAGAGAAACCAAAATAAGTGATTTAAAAATTAGAGACGAGGTGAAAACAAGGGCCCAACAGCACCCCTTTTGTATGACCGGTTACTTCAGTGTTACGCAACGCTCAGTCGGTGCGGAGCCGTCATACGAAGAGCCACTATGCCTCGCCGATATCACAGGGTGGAATATTGGCAATGAGTGCGTTCGAATGGGACATAGTGATTGGTCTCTGGGAGGCGGGTCTGTCGTTCTGTGACACTGGGGCTCGTACAGGTCACGCTGCTTCAACATTGAGGTGTATGGGGAACCAATGGAGAGAAGAGGGCCGTACACATAGCCGACGGTGTACTGGATGATCACACCGCGAGATGACCGCCATCTTGTCCACTTGGCCGTAACGGACAGAACAGCTTCGTCTACAGTGTTGGAGCCTTCGACCATAAATATAATAGACTGGCCATAACGTCAGTTTCGTGGCTCCAACATCTCTGGGCTAAAGTCACGTGAATGTTGGCAAAACATGGTTGTTTCGTGTTGCGCTTATGGCTGCATTCAGCGTTTTGTCGGGGGGAATGGCATTACATTTCACGTGTGTTTCTATTATAGTGCATATGTGTTTATTGAAATCTGCTGAAGTGACTTTTATATGTTTTTTACACTTGAAATAGAGTATCACGTAAATTAAAGTGTTGAAAGTGATGCCTGTAAAGTCTGACTCATATTACATTTTGGAAAGTATCTGTGATAATTCGGTTACAGAAGTAACTATAACTGTCTCTCGTTCCTACTCATAGGTTCCCTAAGGATGAAAACCAAAGGCAGCTTTGGATACAAGCCCTGAAACGGAAACATTTTAAGCCATCTGCACATACGCGCCTCTTTGTAAATACAAGTGAGATTATAATAAGGTAAGAGCACCTATAGTCGACACAAGAAGAGAATTTTTTCTACCTTCTAATAATATTAAATAAATGTAGGCTCCAAAATTATTTTCTGAAACTGCAAAGTCTCACCTTTCATCTACAATATCATTTTTTTTTAAAAATGATGGTTTAAACTTTTGTAAAAGTAGTAGGAACTGAACCTTTGAAGTGCACCTAAAAGTGATACTCTAAAATGGACCTCCTCCTAAAGTCGACAATTTTGGCACCTATAGTTGACATAATTCCCATATCCCATCTTCTTTTATAAGTGACTAGAGCTCAAAACGCGGCGAATATTTAAAGTTTTGACACGAGCCCACTCTTACTGTTTAAAAGAATTTTACCGACATTTTTCTTTATCTGATAGTTTATAGTAATTTCGTCCCGCTGCCCACCAGAGGGGCGTTCGATGTATTTTTTAGATTTTATAAATGGTACTGTCGACAAATCCAGGTCAAATGTAGTTGTGACATAATTTTTCGCAAATAAAAAAGTAATTTTTGTTGGAAGCGTTTGGCAGTCAATTGAGAAATGTGGGTAAAATACGACACAAACATAGGCTGGCAGACCGCTGATTTGAAATCCCGCCACGTTTTGCCAACAGTCACGTGGTTTATGTTGGAGCCACACCAGCCCTATAGCTTCCGCACAGCAAGGCCAGTCTAAAAGTATCCATGGTCGAAGATTGGAGCGAAGTTGGAGCACAGCAGGGGGTGTGTATATGCCTGCGTCGACGGTTCGACGCCGTCTTTTGTGGGCTAGATTGGTGGTACTCATGCCACTGTATCGGTTTCCATTGATCATAACCCACCTACGCCGCAGAATGCAACGGGCACGTGAACGTCAACACTGGCGTGCTGAGTGGCAAAATGTATTGTTTTCGGACGAGTACCGCTTCAACTTGACCTACCGTGATGGCCACATACGGGTTCGACGCTGCCTTGTTAAATGCAATCGTGCAGATTGTATTGTTGAGCGCCGTAGCGGCCAAGCGCCAACTGTGATGGTCTGGGGCGCCATTGCCTGTAACTTGTGACCCAACCTCAGATGTTTTGAGGGTTATCTGAAAAGCTGAGGCTACACCAGGGAGATTCTACAGTCCGAGACACTGTTTCTCTTGCAGGACTTTCCGCGTGACATATTTCAGCAGGACAACGCCAGGCCATATGTGGCGATGATTGTGTAAGTCTTCTTCGAAGACCGACGTATACCACTGCTTCTCTTGGCCTACCCGTTCGCCTGACATGTCACCCATTGAAAATGTCTGGTCGGCAACTGTTTCGTTCAGGTCCTCCTGCAGCTACAGTTGAAGCTTTGTGGACACGCGTACACACCGTAAGACAGAGTATTCCTCAGCAGCACACTCAGCGGCTCCTTGATTCCACGTCTCCGTCTAGCGGCTCCGACTGTAGCGCGTGGTGGCATTACTCCTACTGAATTTCCACAGTCACAGTGCATGTAGAGGTCTGTAACGCTAATCATTTGTGTAGCATCTTGTCCATAAACGGTGCAATAAATTTCGTAGTCATCTTCTCTCTCGGTCGTTGTTTTTCACTTTTTCCAGACAACAGTGTATTATAGCAGTGCAAAGATTGACAAGAAAGCGTCAGAGGCCGGCCGCTGTGGCCGAGCGGTTCTAGGCGCCCCAGACCGGAACCGCGCTGCTGCTACTATCGCCGGTTCGAATCCTGCCTCAGGCATGGATGTGTGTGATATCCTTAGGTTAGTTATGTTTAAGTAGTTTGAAGTCTAGGGGACTGATGACCTCAGATGTTAAGTTCCATAGTGCTTAGAGCCATTTGTAAAAGCGTCAGAAATGTAAAACTGAACAGTTCACAAAACGAAAACTATGAATACAACACCGGTGAGTCACAAATGGAATATCTTAACTCTTACAAATACTCGGGTGAGATATGAAATGGAACGATCATATACGGTCAGTCGCAGGTGAAGCTGGTACCAGATTTCGATTCACCAGTAGAATACTAGTGAAGTGCAATCAGTCCACAAAGGAGATTTGCTTACAAAACACTCTTGGGACTCATCCTAGAATATTGCTCAAGTGTATGGGATCTGTACCAAAGAGGACTAAGGGGCGCCTCTCTCTCCCTCTCTCTGTCTCGCACGCACGCACGCACACACCCACACACACACACACACACACACACACACACACACACACACTCATGCAGAGACACAAAGGACACACAAACACGCAATGGTCACAGATTTGTTTAATCCGTGGGAGAGTATCACGGAGATGCTGACGCAACTGAACTGGCACACGCTTGAAGACAGGAAGATAGACGTAAGCTATGCCGAGAAAGTTACAAAGTTTCAAGAACCAGTTCTAAGTGATGTACAAGAATGTACTACAAAACCCCTACGTATCACTCTCGCAGCGATCGCGTGGGACAAGATTAGACTAATTATGCTGTGACACAGGCGTTTAAGCACTCATCTTCATGCAATCAATGCTTCAATGAAAAGGGAAGAATCCCTAACAACTGGTACAATGGGACCTACCCTCTGTCATGAATTTCACAGCTGTTCTGTAGAGTACGGATACAGGTGAAGGGGTTGAATAAGCATGTGACTGCTCATCGCTCTTTCTCTCTCGGTCTCTCTCTCCCTCTCTCTGTCTCGCACGCACGCACACACACACACACACACACACACACACTCATGCAGAGACACAAAGAACACACAAACACGCAACCAGATATAAGACAAAGGCAAAGATTACTTCGTGCCTCGGTGGTTTCTAGAGATTCTGGGTAACGTTCGATCTCAGCCACAGTTTAGATCGTGAATGACAAACATCAGCTATATGAATCGATTACACCCCGTACATGGAGTCGCCTTTATTCTTCCAACAGCGTTGCAGAATTGTTCTCCTTACTCTTATGGCGGAAAATGCCTCTAAAAATGGAAAAATCAACAATGATTAATGATAAGAGAATGGAGAAGGTGGTGGAAAGCACTGCATACGTGGGAAATATGAACTTTTAAGAACAAGGTGTAATGCAGATGTCTCTACTGTGCAATTTGAGACGTCTAAATGCATGTGGCAAGGCAGAAAATTTGGCAGCAAAAATGCAAAGAAGTGAAACAGAAAGAAGGTACATACACAGAGGTGACAAAAGTCATGGAATATCTCCTTATATCATATCGGACCTTCTTTTTCCCGACGTAGTGCAGCATCTCGACGTGGCACGGACTCAACAAGTCGTTGGAAGTCCCCTGCAGAAATGTTGAGCCATTCTACCTCCATAGCCGTCCATAATCGCCAAAGTGTTGCTGATGCGTGACGTTGTGCACGAACTGATTTCTCGATTATGCCCCATAAATATTCGATGGGATTTATGTCGGGCTATGTGGGTGGCCAAACCATTCACTCGAATTGCTCAGAATGTTCATCAAACCAGTGGCGAACAAGTGTGGCCCGGTGATGTGGCGCAGTCATCCATAAAAATACCATGTTATTTGGGAACATGAAGTTCATGGATGGCTTAAAATGGTCTCCAAGTAGCCGAACGTAATCATTTCCAGTCAATGAACTGTTCAGTTGGCCCAGAGAACCCAGTCCATTCGATGTAAACACATTCCACACCATTATGGGGCCACCGCCACCCTACAAAGTGTCTTATTCACAACTTGGCTCCTTGGCATCTTGGAGTCTGCACCGCACGTGAATCAAACCATTAGCTTTTACCAACTGAAATCGGGACTCATCTGACCAGGGCACGGTTTTCCAGTCGTAGAGGGTCACGAGCCCAGGAGAGGCTCTGCAAGCGCTGTCGTGCTGTTAGCAAAGGCACTCGCGTCTGTCGTCTGATGCCATAATGTCAAATTTTGCCGCACTCTCCTTTCGGATACGCTCGTCGTACGTCCAACATCGGAATCCGCGCTTATTTATCACAATGAATTCCCTAACGATTTTCGAAATGCGTCTAGCTCCAACTACCATTTTGCGTTCAAAGTCTGTTAATTCCCATCGTGCAGCCAAAATTGCCGTGGCGCGCACAGCCACACAAACGTAACGGTCGGCTACCGCGGCAGAGTTAAGCGGTGCCTGCAACTTAGTGCCGGCGCGTTCCGCCAGCCAGCGCTAGAGCCATTAATGCCAAACATTCAATCAGCCGCGAACTACGCACGCGCACGAGCCTTTTTCCGGCGCGGAAAGTCACACTATGGTATCACCATCCACCAGTCAGGGATCGCCGACGGCCGCCAATCATCACTCCGGAATCAGCAGAGGAAGACTGGAGCTGCCGTGTTAAATACCCGGAAGAAAGGGAAGCGCGCGCAACACTGCACACACGGAACTCAATGCTCCTTTCACTACACAGGATCTCATTGCTACACTCCGCACAAAACGCAACACCGCTCCTGGTCACGATCGTGTCACCTACCGCCACCTTCGTGAAGCTCCTGTCTGTTTCCTCTCCACCCTGGCCAGGCTCTACAATGTAGTCCTGTCCACCGGCTACTACCCCGACTTGTGGAAAACCACCCGTATCCTGATGTTCCTTAAACCTGGTAAACCTCCGTCCGCCGTCTACTCCTACCGTCCCATCAGCCTTATCTCGGTCTTCAGCAAGGTCCTGGAACCATCCACCAACATCTCCGCCAGCACCGCCTCCTTCCCGTTACCCAGTGTGGCTTTCGGCCGTCCTTCTCTTCCGATGACCTCCTCCTTCAGCTCACTCATCTCCTTTCCGAGCAGCTTAATTCCCGTCGCTCCGCAATCTTCCTCTCCCTGGACCTCGAACGTGCCTATGACCGCGTCTGGCATACCGGTCTCCTCTTCAAGCTCCAAACCTTCGCCCTTCCTATTAACTACGTCCGTCTGATCGGCTCCTTTCTCTCCCACCGTCCTTCCTACGTCACCATCCATAACACGGATTCCTACACCGTTTTTCCCACCGTCGGTGTGCCCCAAGGCTCCGTCCTCTCTCCCCTTCTGTACCTTTTGTACACGGCGGACATGCCGCCGCCGTCACCCGCCCGTCCACCTTCTCCAGTTTGCCGATGACACCGCCTTCCTTGCCCTTGCCCCCACCGTGCAGCGCTCCCAACACCTTCTCCAATCCCATCTTGACCGGTTCACCGCTTGGTGCAACCAGTGGTTGCTCAAGGTCAGTCCCTCCAAAACCCAGGCGATCATTGTAGGCAAAACCACCCCTTCCTTCCGTTTCCTCGATTTCTATCTAACCATCTATGGCTGTCCTATCGCCATCACCCCCACCCTTAAGTACCTTGGCGTCACCCTCGACCGTCGACTCTCCTGGACCCCCATCTCTAGACAATCCAAGCCAAGGCACGCTCCCGACTCCATCTCCTCAAGCTCCTTTCCGGCCGTACGTGGGGTCTGGACCCCTCCACCATACTCCACACCTATAAATCCCTCATCCGCCCTATCCTTTGTTACGCCCATCCGGCCTGGATCTCCGCCCCCCCCCCTACCTTTTATAAATCCCTTCAGATCCTTGAACGCCATGCTCTCCGCCTCGCTATCGCATCCGTCTCCCCTCCCCCACGCGGATCCTGTACGACCTCATAACGTTCCCCCACCTCCTCCTTTTCCTTGAAAGGATACGGATCCTGTACACCTCCCATAAACTCGATCCTCCTCACCCGCTTGTCTCACCCATCCTGTCCCACCCCTGCCCACTGCCGGACCTGTATTCCCATGTCCCACCCAGTCTCCATCTCTCCACCCTGCTTATCCTCTCCCAGGGTGGCTTCCGCCACCAGCTCCCCCTCCCTGATGATGTCCTCCTCCCCTCCATCTACCCCTCCTATCAACTTTGATCCTCCCCTCCCGCATCCTGTGTCTTTTCCATTGGGCACCCTCCCTCCCTTCTCTCTCCTTTCCCCCCCTTCCTCCACCCCTCTTCCCCCAGGCTTTCACTCCCCCTTCCTCTCGCCCCCCCTATCTCCCCTGCCCATGGCATCTCTGCTCTCCCCGCTCCCTCTCCCACTCCCTCTCCTCCTCTCTTGGCACGTCCCCGGACTCGTACACGCTTAGTGAACATTCGCGCGCAGGAGATCAACACCTCGTGTTTCTGTGTGTGCCGTCGTTTGTGCTTAAGTGGTTCAGTGTTATTCGTTTTGTGCACCTACGTTCGTGTGTGACAATTTTCGTCTATGTATGTGTCCAAGTGTCTGAACAAATTTTATCTTGGACTCTATGCCCGTGAACGACTCCATGTATTTTAAAAAGTGTTTGTCTTCGTTTATATGTCCACCATGTTTTCTCTAATTGTCTTCATTGGCTCTTTTGTGTTTCTCTATGGCCAAAGAGCGGCGTAGTATGCTGCTGCTGGCCTGCCTGTAAACAGGTTTAAAAATAACAATAAAGAAAAAAAAAGGAAGCAGGCGTGTTTCGCCCCATCGCGGACTGCCGCCCGGAAGATACTTCGACGCAGCTGGAACTTCCAGGTGCCACGTCTTCGCTACACCGGCCATCGACCGCGGACTCTGCGCCCGGAAAGCGTCGAGAGAAAACCCGTCAAAGGAATCTAAATTCAGTACAGTTGCTAATATTTCAATTCAATAAGGTGGCATATTCTTTGGCTTGTTATAAAATTTTGGTGGGAGAAGAAGCCTTTTGTTATCGAAGAAAGTTTACCTTTTTGAAAAATTAAGCGGTGGGCTTGCTCCACCTAATAAAAATTTTTGTTTGCACATGGGTGTTAGTCTGTGGATATAACAACAATCATGTCGGAAACCTTTTCACATGAATCACCTGAATACAAATGATAGCTCCTCCAATTCACTTTCCCATTTATACCTTGTGTACGCGATACTACCGCCATGTGTGTATGTACAAATCCCATGACTTTTGTCACCTCAGCGTATGTGCAGTAACTTCAGAAATACCTGGAAACGGTACAACAGGAGTAGGGAGGTAGGGCAAAGAATACGCTACCACTGACAAAATCATAACAATAAGAATCAGAAACAGCCCGTCACCAACAACTATAGTTCATGTATACAAGACGATGTCACAAGCAGATGATGGCAACACAGAGTCCGGTATCGTGGCCTGATGAATTTAAATGCCGGCCGGGAGAAATGGTCATTAGGAGTCGGTAATGAAACTCTTCAATCGGCAAGATAGGGCCACCCGTTATTCTTCACATGATATCTTCGGCCAAGAGCTCTCACCATGGCCGATATAAATGTGGTCGCAGTGGCTGCAGATCCATGAGTCTGGTATTTGCCTCTGCTGTGCATAATAGCCATCACACCTGAATCTGAATTGTCTCGATGACATTATCGCTTCATATTGGCTTCTCGCTTGGTTACTCTTTGGGATCGATATGTGTGTCGTCCACTTGTCATCGTGAACGTCTCACCTAGGACGCATGTTACTTGTTCTTTCCGTCATCTCCCAGCTCTGTTCGGTTTCTCCCGAGTTCAGTCTCGATTTGTTAGTCCAGTGCTGTTTGAGATCCTGCAGAGATTATGTGGGGGAACGAATAATAATACACATGATGGAGAAGAAGTCAAAGAAGTGATAGCAGGTAAAAGAACTGAAAGAAGACTAAGGGGGGAATATGGACTCGGCAATCGGAACGAGACAGCTAAAGGACTTCTTGAGTTCTGCGATAATTTTCATGTGGAATTAGCAAACACACTGTTCATGAGTCATAACAGGAGGAGTTTACTTGGATATGGACAGCAGACACAGGAAGTTGCCAGCTGGATTACATCATGGTGAGACAGAATCCGAAATTAGATACTTGATTGTAAGCTGTCCCCAGAAGCAGATAATACTCAGCTCATAATTTAGTAATGATGAAGAGTAGACTGAAATTTGATGTAAGTGTTAGGAAAAATCAATGTACAAGGAAGACAGATATCGATGTATTGAGAAATGATAATACACATATGAAGTTACCTGAAGCTGTATATATTGCGTTAATCAACGCAACACTGACTAATTTAGTTCAGGAAAAATTATGTGCCTAACAATGATAATCACAGAAGCTGGAAAAATAAACTTAGATATTTGGGGGTTTACTGAAAATCGGTTATAAGTAACATAAGGGACACGACTTAACTAATTGACGAACGAAGAGAATACAAAAATAGACAGGGAATAAAGGAATGTAACAATATAAATCACTTACGAATGAAATCATTTAGAAATTGCTAAGTAGTCAAAGCGAAATGGCTGCAGAAAAAAATGTGAAAAAAGGATAACAATGGTCGACAGAATAGCAGATTCAGCATACAGCCAGGCAAAATACGTTTCGGAAACTTTTAATGCAAGAGTATCAACATCTAATTCTTATGAGACTGGAAACATACCACCTGATTTAGTAAGGGCAAACAAATACGAAATATACTGCACATTCAATTTGACACCTCATGTATCCATACTGACAGCTCATGTTAACTAGAATAATATACATAAGAACAGCAAACATAAGTAAGAATGTGTTGGATGGCGGTCAGTTGGGCTATCAAAGGTATAGGAAACAGAGATGCGGAATATATATACAGGGTGTTTCACTAAATCTGTTTGCCTCTGTAAGTTACGAAGTAATAGGCGACGGAAATATTTATTGCGGTAAGTCACCATAAGAAACGTTACATTGTCTGCGGCGCTATGAACATAGTTTATTGTGTTATTATCCAAAGAGTTACAGCAAAAAGATACAATTTTTAAATGTAACAATAGTTGTTTCTATCATGCACTGGAATCAGTAACACCGGCTGTGTATACATCAATTTAAATTACATTCCTATCACTTTTAGTTTGGAAGCTACAACCCTTCAAAGTTTCAGGGGCGGATACCACACACGCTGCGCATAACGCAATGCGCCTTCTAAATGTGGTGCGGCCGAGTTGTAATGTAGCCGGTGTCACGGAGCGAGAAGCTTCCTCGATGCGCTGTTAGACTGCCGCACACGGCAGTATACCTGACAGTTAGAGCCACACAAACAAACGGGGCTCAATATACTACAGTCACTGACATCGGATGAAGAGGGCATAAACGAACAACGAGGACGTTGACATGTTGCTGATGCTCGGCGAGTGCCGACACGATGCCACTGAAGCAGCCATGGCGAACGCCGTGAGATATCCTAGGCGAAGAGCTCCGGCAGCCATTACTTTCTTACGTGCCGAACAACGACCTCGGGAAACAGGCAGCTTGGTAATGCGCCGCAGTAACAGACGAAGAACGACAAGAAGTGAGGAGACGGTGGTGTTTGTTTTAGCTGCAGTACACCACGATCCTCATGTCAGTTTACGAACCGTTGCTGCAGTCGCTGGTGTCAGTCTCACATTTGTATGGCGTATAGTACACGGCCACAGGTTTCAAAAATGGTTCAAATGGCTCTAAGCACTATGGGACTCAACTGCTGAGGTCATTAGTCCCCTAGAACTTAGAACTAGTTAAACCTAACTAACCTAAGGACATCACAAACATCCATGCCCGAGGCAGGATTCGAACCTGCGACCGTAGCGGTCTTGCGGTTCCAGACTGCAGCGCCTTTAACCGCACGGCCACTTCGGCCGGCCACAGGTTTCACCCGTACTGTCTGTCACTGATCCAAGAGCTGCATGGGAACGATTTCCGTGCTGCTGTGAACGGGCCATGCGTATTTCACCCTGGAGTCTTTACAAGGTGTTATGTTCTCTGATGAATCCACGTTCACAACTTATGGTGCAGTGAATCGCCATAACGTCATAACGTGCACTACTGGGCCGCAGACAATCCTCGGTGGGTACGGCCTGTCGACCGTCAACGTAGGTGGTCTAGTAATGTATGGTGTGGAATCCTCGGGGATGAAATCATCAGTCGACACTACTTCCGAGGTACACTGGCAGGTGAGTTGTATCGCGAGTTTATAGTCGACAGCTTGGGTGGTCTCCTTGAACATGTGTGTCTACACACGAGAGTTCGTATGTGGATATAGCACGACGGTCACCCAGCCAATTCTGCACGTGCTGTTGTGGAAGAACTAAACAACAGGTTTGCAGGAAGGTGGTTGGGGCGCCATGGTTCTCATTCATGGCCCACAAGGTCGCCGATTTAACACCATTAGATTTATTTTTTTTGGGATATCTAAAGGATCGTGTTTATGTCACTGAGCCCACATCCCCAGATGATCTAAAACGGCGCATCAAGGACGCATGTTGCTCCGTGACACCGACGATATTACATCTCGTTCGCAGATCCTTTAGAAGGCGCATTGCTTTGTGCATTCAGGAACAAGGACACACATTTGAACATCTCATTTAAATCAACTTCCCACCGCCAGAACATCCATCACCCACCACACAGCCATGTATTATGTACAACGTGTGGTATCTGCCCCTGAAACTTTGAAGGGTTGTTGCTCCCAAACTAAAGGTGATAGTAATGTAATTTAAATTGATGTATACATAGCTGGTGTTACTGATTCTCGTGCGCGATAGAAACAACTACTGCTCCATTTAAAAAATTGTATCTTGTTGCTGTAATTCCTTGGATAATAACACAATAAACTTTGTTCATAGCTCCGCAGTCAGTGTAACGTTTCTTATGGTGACCAACCGCAATAAATATTTCCGTCGCTTATTACTTTGTAACTTACAGAGGCATATTTAGTGAAACACTCTGTATATATAACTCCCCAAATATAGAGCCCCTAATGACATCCCTTTTGACGGCAAAAGATATAAGAATCAGTTATCCTGACTTTGACGATAGCTACTGGAAACAAAATATTGACACTATTGAAAGTTTGACCAACAGAAACACTAGGTAAATAACAACATCTATTCCACAGAAAGATCTAAATAAAAGCATGAAACTCTAAATAAAGAATTCAAAATATATGCTTTACGAAGGTTAAAGCCTAGACGAGATAAAGTGATCAGGGATAACATTTATCCAAGAAAAGAGTTGTAGCCGCATCGAGCTGTAAGTTCGCTGTGACTACAATGAAAAACTTTAATGGAGATGTTAATTCGCTCTCCTGTAGACGTCGAAGTAGAAGCACGCTTATTGACCGATATTAGATTGTTTCCGAACGATCTGGAATTTGAAAGTATCGTCTTGACGTATTAGTCAAAGTTCTGAAGAAAGGTGATAGAACATTTACCACTTAGCCAGACAACGGAATAGATATTATACGCGAGGGGAAAGTAACCCATGTGATACTTAATCAATTCTGGGACTTAGTCGTAGTTATCTGTGATTGTCACGAACATTGGACACAGCAATGTACCAGACGCCGACATAAATTCTACAAATAGACTTGAGTAGGAAACACATACACGCAGTCATGAAGAATTCACTGGTACGCCGTGCTGTCGGAAGCTGTAGTCAATGTCAGAATTGCTTATGTAAATCGTAGCTTCAATTCCTTGAATGACAGATCGGTGTGCTTTCCAGTGCAGTGGTTAGATAATTCAGAAGTTCATAAACTCAGTTGTAACTTTAATACTTCGAGTCGTCTACATCATTTAATTGAACTTTATTGGGTAACTGTGAATAATTATTTTCCTGGTAGAACGCCAAAGCTGAAGGTGGTTGAGTGACATTATTAACAGGGAACAGTAATTGAACATTGTATTACGACGCTTTCTGTACATTATTTAGAGAATACATTATCTCTGGATTTACGACGTAGGAGTTGATGAATTAGCACCGTAGCGACGCATTAACGACGCTATAATACTTCACAAATCAACATCCACGCAAGACTATAATGTGTCATCGGCTTGAATGGTGGAACATATAATTCTAGATATACGATCTACGTTTGAACATTCATCTGCAAACCGAGCATAAAAACTACTGTTATCAGGTTTCGTGTAAGCTTATAAGCCCGTCGCGAACAAGCGAAGGACATTTGATTTATTGTTTCAGATAAAGGGAGTTGTTGCGGTACCGAGTGGTGCAGTCGCTGTGCGTAGCAGTAAAGAAGACAGACATCCTTCGAACACCATTGCTTCAATTATAAGCGAGGTCCGCTTATACATTTCGGCGTGCTGCTCTATCGATACGCGGGTACCTGTTAAAGGGAGATAGTATCTGAAACTAACCAAACAAAGCGAAGAATTTGTTTTAACAAAAAAATGGTTCAAATGGCTCTGAGCACTATGGGACTTAACTGCTGTGGTCATCAGTCCCCTAGAACTTAGAACTACTTAAACCTAACTAACTTAAGGACATCACCCATATCCATGCCCGAGGCAGGATTCGAACCTGCGACCGTAGCGGTCACGCGGCTCCAGACTGTAGCGCCTAGAACCGCACGGCCACTCCGGCTGGCTTGTTTTAACAGCTACAGATCGGAGTTGTCGCGCTTGACGGACGCCAACGTATGTCAAGCAGGCCTGAACATCCACGTCCATCGTGCCGACACACACACGCACTCGCCACACAGTCCAGCGTGAAGCCATGATGTCGTGGAATGTGCGGTAGAACTCTACCGGAAAGCTGCCAGGACCTGGGGCTTTGTTTGCCGCTCCCTTATGAAGAGCATCAGCGACGCCGTAAGCCGTAATTGTCTCTGTGAGAATCTCCGCAGCAGCCCCGTCAAGGGTTCCTATCAAGAAGCGGAGGACATTATTCATTACCGTGATGTCCTTCTTCCGCTGCATCGAACTGTTTGTAGCGATCCACAAAGGCGTATGCGATATCATTCTGGGACGTCAATCGGTGACCATCTGGCATGTCGGGGGCGTTGACAAGCTTTCTCCGACACCGCTGCTTGTCCCGGGGAATACGATGGTTCTTCTAGTACCCAATCGTGACACCTTGCTCGTACTATTGTGCCCTCAAGGCGGCGACGCATAAGCAAAACTATCTTCGCCTTAATCCGTTGAATAGCAACGTGTCGTTGAACAGAGGAGGCATGGCCTGAGAGTTCGCAGAGAACTGTGAAATAGAATTATATGGTAAGTCGTTGCCACAGCATTTTTTCGCGACTATAATTCACCATCGAACGACGTAAAGCAGGCTTGGTGCAGTCGAGCCACTACCAGACTGTTGAAGGACCCGCTGGAAGGCATCTCACACAGTTGTTCCACATCTTGTCTACGACCTGCCTGTATTCCGGATCCTTGAGACGAGCGGTATTTAGCTCCCACAGGCCTCGACCGCGCCATACATGCCTCCGGAGGGCGAAATAGTGCTAATGTAGGCGATATGGTCGGAGAAGGCCGCAGGCCACAACTCAGCGGCAGGCGTGGTAGTTACGATTCCTTGGGAAACAGACAGGGCCAAGACGTGACGTGTGTACATCCAGGTCGATCACAATGCACGCGCTCCCAGTATCGGTGAACGCGAACAGCTTGAATTCCTGGCATGTGGTGAAATGGGGATGTTGGTCATTCCGGGATGACACACAATTGAAGTTGCCGCCAACAACAATACGGTCGTAGAGGCCCACAAACAAAGGAGCGACCGCTTCTGAATAGAATCGCAACCGTTTCCGTCGCCTGGCCGTGCCAGAGGGAGCGTAAACATTGATGATTTGGACACCAAGGAAAGTCACAGAAAGACCCCTAGCCGATGGTAGGTAAACCACTTCGTCTACCTCAATGCCTTTCTTTAAAACGGTAGCTGTCCCACTGCCACTATCAGCACATGGCGGGAGGTAAGATACATAGCCATAGAATAGTAGGAATAGTAGGAAACGTCACTAGGCAGGGCAACATCGAGGTCCAACACACTCAGCATTCCGCGGAGTAATTGTAGTTTCACTTTACTAGTCTCACACAGGTATGACTTTATGTACAGTATGTAGACTGATATGGGGGGGAGGGTGAAAATTTGTGGTGTGTAAGGGAATCCGTGCAGTCGTGCGAACCACAGTGTCAAGGCGGTGTAGTGGCGATACAATGTGTTGTGTCGCAGGACCAGGCATCGTTAGGTGGTGACTGTAATATTCGCACTGCACTGTGCTGATATCGAGATATGATCGCGCTAGCCGAAGCTCGCCGACTGCCAGGAGTTTTGGTCTCACTCGACTTTAGCCAGGCCTTTGACAGAGTCGACCACACATTTGTGATGGAGGTACTGCGACACATGGGGTATCCGGACATCATAGTTAAGGTACTGATGCGTCTCCTAAGCGGCGCGACGTCCAAGGTGTTGTATAATGGCCGTCTCACGCCGCCGATACAGATCCAGCGATCGGTGCGACAAGGCTGCCCTCTTTCGGCGATATTGTACGCCCTCGTCTTGGAACCACTCATCTGCGGCCTCCGACAACGCCTGACTGGGATGTCCCCTGATGGACACACTTTTTGCTGCACTGCCAGTGCGGATGGTCTGGTACTCTTTCTTCGCAGTAATGACGATGTTCGTGCAGCACTGGCGTGGGTGGCGACCTACGGCGCGGCATCGGGGAGCAATCTCAATCTCCACAAATCGCACGCTCTGTCTATAGGCAGAGGTCTACCCGACGAGAGCGTCGCACCGCTACGAATCAGTGACATAATCCGCTGTCTTGACATTGAATTCACATCTGACATGAAGCGTTCAACAGCCCGTAACTACATGCGTTTATTGAATGAGATGATAGCAGGAATAAGTGACCACCGTCTTAGACATCTAGACCTCCCGCAACGGACGCGATATGCTAACATCTATTTGGCGTCACGTATCCCTCATTTTGCACAGATACTCGCGATACCACCTACTCTGGCTCACAGCATGTTGGCGGTTTTGGGATGCTTTGTTAATACGGGCATGTTATTTAAGACTCGTTACTAGTCCCTAACCCTCCAGAGGGGCAGAGGGGGTTTAGGCCTTTGTCATGTTCAGAACAGAGCGAAGACCCTGTTCATCAGCTGTCACCTGCAACTCTGGCGACGAAGCCCGACGTGCCTCTCAAGTCTCTTACTGGAGGCCTTACGACCAACCTCACTCGCACTCCCTGTGGTGATATCGGACATCCCAGCAACTTTCCTCTACATTAGCCAATTCTTCCTTGAATTAAGCTACATCCATACCGCTCTACTACCCACACGCTTGATGATGACGAGGGCGATATATGCTGCCATGCAACTGAACAGGACCCCGAAAGTGACTGAAAGCAAACACCCCACTTCAAAGTGGCGTTCTGTGTGGCAGGCAGTGAATGCCACACCCTTGATACTGACGTGCAATCTCCATGGTACGTAACTGTTAATGGGAAACCGTTGTGCCACATGCGAAGTGACTGACACGAGTGAACATCGTTTCGAATGCGGATCGGCAAAGGACGTTTGGTATTTGGTGCGTCAGATATCGGCTTTACTCACACGCAAGAATCCCGACAGGTTAACTACTCGATTACTTCTTTCCCCCGATGAGATGCATTTCCAAAGAGCAAAAACCAACTCTGCGTCGTGGATTAGCGGCCACGCTGTTCACTACCTGTTCGGTAATGGCGAAAAGACAGTACCCGATTTTTGGTATTACCTCAACGAACGACATTGTGCGATCGTCAAGAACCCTAAATACAGGCAATATTTTTCTAATTTTCTTTGGAGTGCATTCCATAATCTGCATCGCAGCTGGCTTATCGATGACATGATAAGATAACCATAGCACCTCTTTCCAGTTCCTTTTTTTTACGAGATTGAACAAACAACGGAAACAACACAGCAACGAGACGACAGTCATCGAAATATTCGCAGCGGGCTATAGTATGGAGCATCCTTATGTCGTAACGGGACGACTTCCTATTATTCTGTTTATGTAGCCGAAGAGGAACGCTTTCCTTGATCCATTTGTATAAAAATAAAATAAAATAAAAATACAAAAAGAAACAGAAAAACAAACCTTCCAAAACCCTTTTGCCTTAAAAAAAGGGTAGCGCATGAAAAAAAAGTGGCTAGCGCACCTATCTCGTGAGCAGAGGACCTGGGTTGAATTCCCTGTCTTTTTACAAATTTTCGCTCGCCGCTTCAGTCTATGTCTATGTCCAAGCTAATGTTTTTCTCTTGAAGTTACCTTGTGTTCATGCTTTTGCGTTGTTTTTTTTACGTAAAAAAGTCGAAGTTGGACTTGGTTGCAATTTCAGCTAACACCGTAGGCCATGCCAAAAATGTCTGGACGAGCCTCTTCAAACGTCAGAGAAAGGAACGCTTCCAATAGGACAGAGTGTAGTATAGAAATAACGTGTGTTGAGATCAGCCCTGGGTATCATGGGCATTGTTCTCATGAAAGAAATTTTAACAAATAACAAACAAGGAAAATAATAATGGCGTTTTGTGGCCCGTATCGAACATCTGATTATACATGTTGCAAATAATTACTAAGGAAACTTTAGTGTTGAGGTGCTAATGGAAAGATACTGTGTAGATGCAACCATACATCGGGATTAAGGGGCTACACAAGGGAGTAAAACTAACTCAGAATGGAGGAACGCTGCGAAGATCTATTAGTTGAGCAGGTCATTCTCATTATGTACTTAATTATGGAAGTTAGTTGTTCTGTAATGACACGTGAAATGCTTTAAGGATGGGGGGGATCCGGACGTAGTATGCGAGAGAACCGTTTCTCAGCAGAAAAATTTCATAAATTCATTTAACACAAATATTTACATAAGGCACACGCTAGCAACCACACCACATTTAATTATTCGGTCTAGCACTTGTAAATGACTGTTAAACTGTCTACAATGCATCAAATATAGTAAGTATGAAAAGGCTTAAGGCCTTGGTGAGAAAATCTCATAGTGTAACCTCCAAACGATTGTTTAAAAGTGCCCACAAGTAAAGTATGTGGATCTAGTTTTGTAAATGGCTCTCCTACTACCTTAACAGTATGTTTAACGAGTTCAAATGTGTTTACGAACACATATTTGCACGTTTTTAGTGGACATTCGTTTTTCTGTGGTGCAACAGAGCCACACGGTAAAAATGAGTCCCTCATGTTTGCAACTATCTCATAAACTAATATCTGCAAAAAAATGTCGCAGTATTCTGTAGAATTCTTGGGGAGCTATTCGGAATAGTGATTATATTTTTTCCCTGAACTGGCAAAGAAATTTCATTTTGCAAGGTTAAAATTTCCCTGAGTACTAGTGTTTTTTTCCGTGAAGTGCTGCATAACTAGTCAGATTTTGTACAGAGAACTCTAGAACTAAAAGGTGTCTTTCAAGAACTCTGAAAAAAATCTATATTTCTCGAAAATCGGGAGCCAACTTCACCGGGCTCAGAATATTCTGCAATAATGCCTGATGTTATTGTTGTTGTTGTCTTCAGTCCTGAGACTGGTTTGATGCAGCTCTCCATGCTACCCTATCCTGTGCAAGCTTCTTCATCTCCCAGTACTTACTGCAACCTACATCCTTCTGAATCTGCTTAGTGTATTCATCTCTTGGTCTCTCCCTACGATTTTTACCCTCCACGCTGCTCTCCAATGCTAAATTTGTGATCCCTTGATGCCTCAGAACATGTCCTACCAAGCGGTCCCTTCTTCTTGTCAAGTTGTGCCACAAACTCCTCTTCTCCCCAATTCTGTTCAATACCTCCTCATTAGTTATGTGATCTACCCACCTAATATTCAGCATTCTTCTGTAGCACCACATTTCGAAAGCTTCTATTCTCTTCTTGTCCAAACTATTTATCGTCCATGTTTCACTTCCATACATGGCTACACTCCATACAAATACTTTCAGAAACGACTTGCTGACACTTAAATCTATACTCGATGTTAACAAAATTCTCTTCTTGAGAAACGCTTTCCTTCCCATTGCCAGTCTACATTTTATATCCTCTCTACTTCGACCATCATCAGTTATTTTGCTCCCCAAATACCAAAACTCCTTTACTACTTTAAGTGTCTTATATCCTAATCTAATTCCCTCAGCATCACCCGACTTAATTCGACTAGATTCCATTATCCTCGTTATGCTATTGTTGATGTTCATCTTATATCCTCCTTTCAAGACACTGTCCATTCCGTTCAACTGCTCTTCCAAGTCCTTTGCTGTCTCTGACAGAATTACAATGTCATCAGCGAACCTCAAAGTTTTTATTTCTTCTCCATGGACTTTAATACCTACTCCGAATTTTTCTTTTGTTTCCTTTACTGCTTGCTCAGCATACAGATTGAATAACATCGTGGAGAGGCTACAACCCTGTCTCACTCCCTTCCCAACCACTGCTTCTATTTCATGCCCCTCGACTCGTATAACTGCCATCTGGTTTCTGTACGAATTGTAAATAGCCTTTCGCTCCCTTTATTTTACCCCTGTGTGGGGCGGCGGGTGAGTTTGTAAAATAATAATCTACTTGCTGTATAAATGCTTGCATGTTGAATCAGTTTCTGGCCTTTAGAATGTTGTTAATGCTGTCTTTCGCCGTTCTCAACACTGGCTCTCTATTTACTTTTTGGCACCCAGAAAGTGATTTAATAAAACATGGAACCAGTAATTAGAGATCCTAGTGCCCACTTTATCTGAGAATGTTATTATAGCTGCAGCTTATAGCTCTGAGGAATTAGGAGATTGTCCGGGATTTCTAATCAAAAACGGTTTTCCAAAATGTTTGAGTATATTCTGAAATTCACTGATAAAAAACACAAGTATCCCTACAACCTAACTAACAGAGCAGTTCAGAGTCTAATGCGCTGATGCAACTATAAATGTCCGAATTAAGTGTTAAAAAGAATGCTCGCCATAATTTGATGAAAATACTTCATCAAACGCCACGCTAAATATTTGGTAGAATGTCTGTCCCCCGATGGCACGTGAAAATACGACAATACGCAAACTGAAGCTAGTTAATGAAAATCATCCCAGAATTAACACTTCACTTGAAATGTTTTCATGGTTCCGCGTATCTCTAGTAACTTAATACGGCACCCGAGGCTGTTTGTAGCAGTGACACTGATGCTACGCGACTCCCGACACAGATGGCGTGTCATTCAGCGTCTGGAGAGAACTGGGGCCTTGCTTCCTCGCGCAGCGTTCTTATATATAAAGCTGCGGTGCGGACGGCTAAGGGAACGCCTAATCTTTTCGGCTCTCCCGACTAGCCGCTGGGCTAGTAACGCACCACTTCAAGTTACATAATAATTTATAGCTTCTTTTGCTGATGGCCGAAGAAGCTCTTAATTTAAACATGCATTCAGCATGCAGGTAAGTATTGATAATAAAATTTTGACGTGGCTAAGTTAAATATTCTGGGCGAGAGAATTAATTAAATTACACTGTACGCAGTAGATGAGCTCTGAACTGGCCCTTTTGAGATCCGCTATCGCTATAATTTTATGGGTATTCAAAAGAAACTTTACACATCTTCATAGTCATAGCGGACCTCCAACCTATTTAAATCTAAACATCCTAGCCTTATTTATTAGCCTACTTAATCTATATTGCTTCCTTCAGTTTTGAGACGAAAACCACAAAATCATGAATTTCCACTAAAATCTTAATTTGTGAAATCCAAAGTACTATTTTTATTAAATCATTATGAAAGATGAATCTAAATATAAATTTTGAAGTCTCTAGCTCTTTTCTGTTGCGCCAATGATTTTTTCAGAAAAACGTCCAAATTTCGAAAATGACTTAAGTTATCGAACTGATATTCAACACACATTAATTTAGTATTATTCCTGACATGCTAGAAAAGTTTTAGGTCATTTGCTTGATTTTTAAGGTATTGCGCAACATTTATGACGTCAGAGCTAGTTACAGCAGACTGGCTGGCACACAATGGAAACTGATGTGAATTTACTACAGCGTGAGTAGGCTGCTTCCCTACATCACCCTCTACTTAAATTTTTTGTTTATGAATGTTAATGAATGAAAAAAAATTTAATTACAAAAAGGGAAGCAAGAGTACAGTTTAACTCCCTATGAAAAATCAAAATTGAAATATAAACCTGTAGAAACATTAAAGAAAACTGATTACCTACCTTAATTATTTAAATTGTAGGCATGTTCACTGCCTTTTAACCAATGCCATTACTCAAAATTTTAAGCAAAGTCAATGAAATATTTTGGCATACATTTTGCCTTAGACAAACAAACACATACAAATTAAAAATTATGAAAATCTTAGATCCATTAAATACATTAAATACATCTTTACATACACAAATTCTAAGAAAATAATATGATACATAAACAGATGATTATCTCTTAGCAGTCTTTTCTAAACCTGAAAGAAAAGTTCACAAATAATTTTTTTTTTTTACACACGTGGTTGTAGCCGCTTTGGCTGGCGTGCTGCACTTCCATTCACAAGGGTAGAGGAGGGGAAGTTGCTATGGTGTGCGTCCTTCACGTTCTCTCTAAATTACATGGGGGAAAGGGGAGGGGTCACTGTGAGTTGTGTCCAAGTCACTCCACGCTTTCACGCAGCTACCAGGCTGCCATTATCTGGTTTGTCCTGTAGAACAAACAAAAAGAGTGCCTCAGACTCTGTTCACTTAATATCTAAGGGTGGGTCACAGTGAAATGGGGATATATACATTTTATCTTCCAATATGTTACTGGAACAAAGTTAACAGAACTTTTTCAGTATTACTCTCGCGGTTACTTAATTGTCATAAAATCGTTAAACAAATGGCTCAAAACGCCTTTAGTCATGTACTAGAGAAAATTTATGCTCCTGAGGCATACAATCATAAATCATATTTAATCTGAATTTATTATTTCTGGGCCGGAACACTGAACCAATGCTCGGTACATTCCTGATAAATTTGTATTTTAAGCACTTAACTGACTCATCTTTGATTACCTTATTCTTAGAGATAGTATGAGTATGATTAGTGGTTGTTTTCTCAGCTTCTTTGTACATGTGAGTAACTTTTGGTAATAGTACAGTTGTGAGTGTTCAAAACACACTACGTTTAGTTGACTAATAAATCCACTTATTGGTCCTCTGCTGTTGTCAGTTCCACATCTGCAATTAGGTACTTACTTACTTTGAAGTGTATTTATGCTGAGCTAAAATAATGTTTCACGTCTGTCAGTATGTTATTTCTTTATTTTGCTAGTGTATGTACTTATTTAACACTCACTCTATTAATATTTAAAGCATAGGATAGCACATTTCTTTCATATTCATAGTGTATTGCAGCTGATTAGTTTGCTCACGTGGCAATCCATTTCCACTCGATCGGACGCTGAAACCTCAGGTAGTCTCTCTCGGACCTACCACTAAAGTGCATCAAGTAATTATGGACGAGCGTAATGCTAAATTCCTTAAACCTATAGGACACCATGAGCTGCTCTGTCTCATCTAACATAAGGGTACCTATGGTCGCATTCACGCCTGCAACTCATAACCTCAATACATGTAGGTGTATCCTGTCACACACTACGCTAAAATAATGGCCAGCTCCAACCTTATAAATACTTCAGGGACGTGTCCTTCACGTCTCAACCACAAACACTGCTCAATTCTATTATACTGCCTTTCCTTGATACACCAGGTGAGTTCATTCTTACAACTTATCTGCATATTTTTCCTAACACTAAGCAATCTCTTTCTTACTATTTATTAGTTAGCTCTAATACATACACTAGGTTTCACTACCACTTCAGATCCTGCTTGTACATGAATTCATATATCTTTTTAAATTATTATTGTGGGACCATTTCCAATAACACAACACTTTGTACTTACTATATTACCAAGGTACTATACATAATTGTTACTCAAATACATTTGTATCTTCATTACGTCATACTTCTCTACTGTTTGTCACTATTAGGTTTGTCACATTAGGTATTTTTTTGTCACTAATCGGTAGATAGAATGGTTACATAACTCATGGCTTGATAGCCATGACAGAAAATTTTCATGTCTGGAAAGAAGAGGTCGAAATTTTTGTGGACAGGAAAGAGGAAGAATGAGTGAGACCTGAAAGGGAAAGAAGATCTCACACAGCTGGGACTGCACAGCTGCCACACTGTGTAGAGGTTACAGAACAACCTCCTCCCTACAGCATTCATTAGCTTAATGCTGTAAAGAAGAGTTAGAAATTTTAGGTGGATAGAAAAGATGAAGAGTGAGTGAGACCTGAAAAGGAAAGAAGATCTCACACAGCTGGGACTGCACAGCTGCCACACTGTGTAGAGGTTACAGTACATCCTCCTCCCTACAGCATTCATTGATTTAATGCTGTACTGATAATCATACCGGAAAATTTAATGTGTGAAAGAAGAGGTCGAAATTTTTGAGGACAGGAAAGAGGAAGAATGAGTGAGACCTGAAAGGGAAAGAAGATCTCACACAGCTGGGACTGCACAGCTGCCACACTGTGTAGAGGTTACAGAACAACCTCCTCCCTACAGCATTCATTAGCTTAATGCTGTAAAGAAAAGTTAGAAATTTTTGAGGACAGGAAAGAGGAAGACTGAGTGAGACCTGAAAGGGAAAGAAGATCTCACACAGCTGGGACTGCACAGCTGCCACACTGTGTAGAGGTTACAGAACAACCTCCTCCCTACAGCATTCATTAGCTTAATGCTGTAAGGAAGAGTTAGAAAATTTTAGGTGGATAGGAAAGATGAAGAGTGAGTGAGACCTGAAAAGGAAAGAAGATCTCACACAGCTGGGACTGCACAGCTGCCACACTGTGTAGAGGTTACAGAACAACCTCCTCCCTACAGCATTCATTAGCTTAATGCTGGCTTGATAGTCATAACGGAAAATTTTAGTATTTGGAAAGAAAAGGTCGAAAATTTTAATGGATAGGAAAGAGGAAGAATGAGTGAGACCTGAAAGGGAAAGAAGATCTCACACAGCTGGGACAGCACAGCTGCCACACTGTGTAGAGGTTACAGATCAACCTCCTCCCTACAGCATTCATTCATAACCTTTGACCACGCCACGTCGATCTGAAAATACTTTATGATGCCTTTTTAGAACCTGTCTCAGTTCTTCCTTTTGATTGTCTGAAATCTTATAGATTTCCTGCAATTTAGCTTTTATTTTGTCTAAAATAATTGCTTCTTCTTCTGTGTTCAGCTTACTGTTACTAAGATTAACACCTTCGTCCCAATACCTCCTATTTTTCAGAACTCGTATAGGCAGCTCCCTAGTTTCATCATCAGTTACTGCATGTTTTTCACTAAAAGGTACTATAATTACTCCGGTTATTGGCAATACCATTTTTAACTGACTTCTTTCAAAGTCAACAACACTCTGATATTTCGACAAGAAATCTATGCCAATTAAAACCTCAATACTGAGATTGTTTACAATTAAACATGGATGATCAATTAAATTACCATTAATGTTAAAGGGTAGTAAAGCTTCTTGCTTTACCGTTTTTGACACCTTGCCAGTAGCACCAATTATTCTTAGTCCTGATACCCTCATTACTGTAAGCTTGTTTTTACCAGGTAATGCATCAAAGAAGGACTGAGATATCGCACTCACCTCACTTCCACTGTCTAAGAGACAACGTAACAACGTACATTGATACCCAACATATTCACTATTATTATAGGGTGGCTTATTCTAGGTTGTACAGGTGGTTCCTCAAATTCATCTAGTAGTTCCTTTTGGATTTGTCTCCAACTAAAGTGATCGACATCTGTCTTCATTACATTTAGGTCACAGTGTGTAGGTGTTTCCTGAATTACATTTTCAGCTGCCTTTTCCAGTCGGTCTATTAATTTTAAATCAAAACACCGCACGACTTCATTACATTTAGTTTGCTGAACATAACCCAAATTACTGTAGTCTGAGCGATTCTGCGTCTCCAGACCGGGCATAACACTAGTTACAGCTAAACCACTTTTACCATTATCGTCTGTTTCCTTCTCAAGTGACAACTGGTCACAGCTACTGGGTTCATCGACCCTCAACAGCCTACCCTCTACATTTTCACTTATCTCCTGTCCTAAATCTATTAGTACATTATCAACATCCTGCACAGGCACTTTAGATAAGAGCACATCATCTTCATCGTAAATATAAGCATGAATTTCTTCTGCTTCTTCACCTGTCAATTCAGTATTTTGTAGCTCGTCCCTATCGTTACACTGCTGCGCCTTCTCTTTCTCTTCCCACTTAGAAAGCGTCTCTAATACGGTATCTATCAAATACTGTGAGTGATCTAATATTTCTGTTGTATCCTTGGATGCTACCGACTCTTCATCCACATGTTCGGTTTGAGTATTCTGATCTGTCTTACCAATTCCCTTAACTACTGGCACAGGAAAAGTAACCGCCTGGTGAGCGCCAGTGTCCTCATAGACGGGAACTAGTTTTCCTGCCTCGGCCTACTACTGTTTCCTTTATTTTCATTATAGTTGACTGGCACAGCATTACTTTCCGTACTGTTGTTTACATGCATATTTCTGTTTGGAACCAAATTATTATCCCTTGGACGCCATTGTAGGTTCTGATAACTATTTCCCCAATTCCTACCTCTCTTAGGATGGCGAACACCTACTGTTCTGATGTTTACATTGCCATTTTGCTCGTTCCTAAAATTACTATTATTGTTATTGGCAATTCGGTTATCACGTGCTTGCTCCTCATTGGCAGCAACACGTTCTACACGTTCCAAATACTCAATGAAACGATCCAGATTGTCTCTAGGGGCTGATATAATTCTAGTTTGCCAATACCATGGCAGTTTGGCTTCAAGACCCAGTATTATCATTTCAGGTTTTAGCTTTTCGTCCAAATGTGAAATCCATGACCTAGCAAACTCTTTAATTGATTCCTTGCCTGCATTGAAGCGTTTTCCACTCCAAAATTCTCTCAACACTTCATTTTACTTATTGCTAGACCAATACTCATTAATGAAAGCTGTTTTAAACTCCGCTAATGTTTTACACTTTAACATAACATCAGCTGACCAACGCATGGCGTCACCTGCTAAATGGCTTCTAATAAACGAGATTTTCTCTCGCTCAGACCAAGTTGGTGGAATCACATCTTCAAAATCGTTCCAGAAATCTAGCGGATGGATATTTTTGTCTGGATCGAACCGCAAGAACTGCCGACACCCGATAAAAGTGGCGTTTGCAGCTACAACTTGTTGTACATTACCATTACCAGAAGTTACTGAAGCTACTTTACTCTCAATGTTAGCAATGTTAGTACTTATATTTTCTACTTTCATTTCAACATTATCTACTCTTTGCACAATATGAGTAGTGTCAGTTTTGATTGCTTCTACTTCTGCTTGACATATGTTTACTTTTATATTAACATCTTTAAATCTATCTGAGCACAGTTCAGATTCCGCCTCGATCTTTTCTGTTAACTTGTGCTCCAGCTTCGCATCTTCCATTTGGAAGTCTCTGCGAACCTCAGCAACTTCGGATTTAACTGTTTTATACATTTCAGAAAACTGTTGAGCAACCTTTTTCTTAATATCTGCATGATTGTAATCAATTTTATAATTCAAACTGTCTAGATCCTCTTTCAACTTATTGCAACCAGCCTTGAAGGTATCGTCCATTACCTCCAATCGTTTATTAAAATTTGTTTGGCTGGCCACAATTTCAGACTTTAATTCAGCATTACTGCTTTTGACCTGTTCACTTATTTCAGACTTTAATTCAGCATTATTGGATTCTAATTTATTATCCATTGCCTCAAACCGCATATTAAAATTTGTTTGACTGGCAGCTATTGCTTGTAATATAACATTTAGATCAACAGCCCCAGCATCTTTGGGTTGCTCACTGGCTGGCTTTTTATCACACTCAGGTGACAAAAAACTAGCTCCAATACCCGAATCATCAAAATTAAACGAAACTTCTGATTGATTAGTCATCTCTAACTTCTCCTTCTTAAACTCTACCATCTCTGATGACTGTTTCGTTTTTAATTCATCAGAGAAACTATCATCCAATAAATTTACCATTTCTACTTTCCGCTTTACTACAGGGGTCTCTATTATTGAATCATTGCCCCTTTGCACACTACTGTCAGGAGACAATACTTCATATTTCACTTTAACCTTACTACTTTCATGCATATTTACACTTGAACCGTTGTCTGGATTTACAGTTCCCTCAACAGACATAGGTTCTGATTTAAGTTTAACCTCAGCTTCTTTTGACGGTTCCATCGCCGACAGTCTTTTAGTGTAGGTTAGTAAAATTTTTAACAGCTTTTCACTTAACTTAGTTCCTTTTGCACGACGTATGGCGTTGCCGGCGTGGCGTACCAGGATTCCTGATGCGACGTGGCACGTTGAACTGCAGACGGCTCTCCGACGGCTGTTGTATGTTTGCGTGGCCCGCAATTGCAGGGTCTGCGCCGGCTGCTCCAGCGGACGACTGCGGTGCAGCGAGACTGGCTTCTCGCGATGCCGGCAGCACCGCTAGACTCAGTGCCAGCTCCGTCAATCCAGATGTGTTGTTAATCCAATTGCGTCGTCCACATTCACACGTAACACATTCACTGTTCTATACTCAGTTGCGTGTCGCATTTCACTCGCGAATCTGAATAGTTAAAAATCACTTTCACTTAGTTGATTTCCCGGCCGATGCACCATATGTGGGGCGGCGAGTGAGTTTGTAAAATAATAATCTACTTGCTGTATAAATGCTTGCATGTTGAATCAGTTTCTGGCCTTTAGAATGTTGTTAATGCTGTCTTTCGCCGTTCTCAACACTGGCTCTCTATTTACTTTTTGGCACCCAGAAAGTGATTTAATAAAACATGGAACCAGTAATTAGAGATCCTAGTGCCCACTTTATCTGAGAATGTTATTATAGCTGCAGCTTATAGCTCTGAGGAATTAGGAGATTGTCCGGGATTTCTAATCAAAAACGGTTTTCCAAAATATTTGAGTATATTCTGAAATTCACTGATAAAAAACACAAGTATCCCTACAACCTAACTAACAGAGCAGTTCAGAGTCTAATGCGCTGATGCAACTATAAATGTCCGAATTAAATGTTAAAAAGAATGCTCGCCATAATTTGATGAAAATACTTCATCAAACGCCACGCTAAATATTTGGTAGAATGTCTGTCCCGCGACGGCACGTGAAAATACGACAATACGCAAACTGAAGCTAGTTAATGAAAATCATCCCAGAATTAACACTTCACTTGAAATGTTTTCATGGTTCCGCGTATCTCTAGTAACTTAATACGGCACCCGAGGCTGTTTGTAGCAGTGACACTGATGCGACGCGACTCCCGACACAGATGGCGTGTCATTCAGCGACTGGAGAGAACTGGGGCCTTGCTTCCTCGCGCAGCGTTCTTATATATAAAGCCGCGGTGCGGACGGCTAAGGGAACGCCTAATCTTTTCGGCTCTCCCGACTAGCCGCTGGGCTAGTAACGCACCACTTCAAGTTACATAATAATTTATAGCTTCTTTTGCTGATGGCCGAAGAAGCTCTTAATTTAACCGTGCATTCAGCATGCAGGTAAGTATTGATAATAAAATTTTGACGTGGCTAAGTTAAATATTCTGGGCGAGAGAATTAATTAAATTACACTGTACGCAGTAGATGAGCTCTGAACTGGCCCTTTTGAGATCCACTATCGCTATAATTTTATAGGTATTCAAAAGAAACTTTACACATCTTCATAGTCATAGCGGACCTCCAACCTATTTAAATCTAAACATCCTAGCCTTATTTATTAGCCTACTTAATCTATCTTGCTTCCTTCAGTTTTGAGACGAAAACCACAAAATCATGAATTTCCACTAAAATCTTAATTTGTGAAATCCAAAGTACTATTTTTATTAAATCATTATGAAAGATGAATCTAAATATAAATTTTGAAGTCTCTAGCTCTTTTCTGTTGCGCCAATGATTTTTTCAGAAAAACGTCCAAATTTCGAAAATGACTTAAGTTATCGAACTGATATTCAACACACATTAATTTAGTATTATTCCTGACGTGCTAGAAAAGTTTTAGGTCATTTGCTTGATTTTTAAGGTATTGCGCAACATTTATGACGTCAGAGCTAGTTACAGCAGACTGGCTGGCACACAATGGAAACTGATGTGAATTTACTACAGCGTGAGTAGGCTGCTTCCCTACACCTGCCACCTTTAGAATTTGAAAGAGAGTATTCCAGTCAACATTGTGAAAAGCTTTCTCTAAGTCTACAAATGCTAGAAATGTAGGTTTGCCTTTCCTTAATCTATTTTCTAAGATAAGTCGTAGGGTCAGTATTGCCACACGTGTTCCAACATTTCTGCGGAATCCAATCTGATCTTCCCAGAGGTCGGCTTCTACCAGTTTTTCCATTCGTATGTAAAGAATTCGCGTTAGTATTTTGCAGCTGTGACTTATTAAACTGATAGTTCGGTAATTTTCACATCTGTCAACACCTGCTTTCTTTGGGATTGGAATTATTATATTCTTCTTGAAGTCTGAGGGTATTTCGCCTGTCTCATACATCTTGCTCACCAGATGGTAGAGTTTTGTCAGGACTGGCTCTCCCAAGGCCGTCAGTAGTTCCAATGGAATGTTGTCTACTCCCGGGGCCTTGTTTCGATTCAGGTCTTTCAGTGCTCTGTCAAACTCTTCACGCAGTATCTTATCTCCCATTTCATCTTCATCTACATCCTCTTCCATTTCCATGATATTGTCCTCAAGTACATCGCCCTTGTATAACCCTCTATATACTCCTTCCACGTTTCTGCTTTCCCTTCTTTGCTTACAACTGGGTTTCCATCTGAGCTCTTGATATTCATACAAGTGGCTCTCTTTTCCCCAAAGGTCTCTCTAATTTTCCTGTAGGCAGTATCTATCTTACCCCTGGTGAGATAAGCCTCTACATCTTTACATTTGTCCTCTAGCCGTCCATGCTTAGCCGTTTTGCACTTCCTGTCGATCTCATTTTTGAGACGTTTGTATTCCCTTTTGCCTGCTTCATTTACTGCGTTTTTATATTTTCTCCTTTCATCAATTAAATTCAATATTTCTTCTGTTACCCAAGGATAACTAATTGCCCACGTCTTTTTACCTACTTGATCTTCTGCTGCCTTCACTACTTCATCCCTCAGAGCTACTCATTCTTCTTCTACTGCATTTTTTCCCCTTTTCCTGTCAATTGTTCCCTTATGCTCTCCCTCAAACTCTGTACAACCTCTGGTTCTTTCAGTTTATCCAGGTCCCATCTCCATAAATTACCACCTTTTTGCGGTTTCTTCAGTTTAAATCTACAGTTCATAATCAATAGATTGTCGTCAGAGTCCACATCTGCCCCTGGAAAGGTTTTACAATTTAAAACCTGGTTCCTAAATCTCTGTCTCACAGTTATTTAATCCACCTGATACCTTCTAGTATCTACAGGATTCTTCCATGTATACAATCTTCTTTTATGATTCTTGAACCAATTGTTAGCTATGATTAAGTTATGCTCTGTGCAAAATTCTACCAGACGGCTTCCTCTTTCATTTCTTAGCCCCAATCCATATTCACCCACTATGTTTCCTTCTCTCCCTTTTCATACTCTCGAATTCCAGTCACCCATGACTATTAAATTTTCGTCTCCCTTCACTACCTGAATAATTTCTTTTATCTCATCATGCATTTCATCAATTTCTTAATCACCTGCAGAGCTAGTTGGCATATAAACTTGAACTACTGTAGTAGGCATGGGCTTCGTGTCTACCTTTGCCACAATAATGCGTTCACTATGCTGTTAGTAGTAGCTTACCCGCACTCCTATTTTGTTCATTCATTATTAAACCTACTCCTGCATTACCCTTATTTGATTTTGTATTTATAACCCTGTATTCACCTGACCGAAAGTCTTGTTCCTCCTGCCACCGAACTTCACTAATTCCCACTATATCTAACTTCAACCTATCCATTTCCCTTTTTATATTTCCTAACCTCCCTGCCCGATTAAGGGTCCTGACATTCCACGCTCCGATCCGTAGAACGCCAGTTTTCTTTTTCCTGATAACGTCGTCGTTTTGAGTAGTCCCCGCCCGGAGATCCGAATGGGGGACTATTTTACCTCCGGAATATTTTACCGAAGAGGACGCCATCATCATTTAACCACACAGTAAAGCTGCATGTCCTCGGGAAAAATTACGGCTGTAGTTTCCCCTTGCTTTCAGCCGTTCGCAGTACCAGCACACCAAGGCCGTTTTGGTTAGTGTTACAAGGCCAGGTCAGTCAATCATCCAGACTGTTGCCCCTGCAACTACTGAAAAGGCTGCTGCCCCTTTTCAGGGACCACACGTTTGTCTGGCCTCTCAACAGATACCCCTCCGTTTTGGTTGCACCTACGGTACGGCCATCTGTATCGCTGAGGCACGCAAGCCTCCCCACCAACGGCAAGGTCCATAGTCCATGGTTCATGGGGGTAGGCCTGATACCGACATCAGTAAACTTGGGGCATGGATATGCCATAATCGAAGCTGCTTTGTTGCCGATTGATCGACTATCTGAAAATGCTCAGGAAGCTCGGAATAAGGATGCCTGGTGTTACGAATATTTCCGTGAGATAACGATGCATGTCGAATCCCATCGGCTTTCTGGCACCTTCGGATGCATACGTCCCTGGGACCAGAAAATGCCAATTGAAGAAGATAAACAGATGTCTCCTGAGGTGAAAGATCAGATTTTCGAACCATCTCTCAGTGGACAACACGGCAGCCACGCTCTGAGAGCAATAATGATACAAGAGACGAATGTCACTAAGATTTTTACTGAAAAATGTAAAATATCGAATAAAGCATTTCAGTATGGCAATTCCGACTTCTAATTCGTTATCAGCGACCTCAGAACAATTCATACCCGAGGGTTTACTCGAATGCCCTAAATTTATAAGTTCTGATCCGCCAAACTGGATCCGCAATTTTGAGTTTTGTGATTCCTTCATCTAATACCTAATCGGCGACCTTAAGAATCTAAAAAGAACGAGATTTTGTAGCCTTTTCCATCCGTTTTTCTACTACTCCACGTTTTGAAGCTAACTGGCCCAATTGACAGCGTGCCAAGTAATCTCTAAGCTAGAGCATCGCCGCTAGCTTATCCAAAACTATCTGTGCGAACTTATCAATAAGAGTTCACTGATTCAGTTGATTACCAGCCCCTCGCAAGATGATCACTTGACATATTTATAAACGGTTCAGTAGAATTATCTTACCACTTCGTCGTAAGTACGTCATGTAACACAGTTCTGAAGGAATCACTTGAAACATTTAGTTGAACATGCAATGGAATGGTGTCTATAAGCACATTAAGGAAACTTTCTGCAGTGTGAGGTTACCATAAAAAAGACTGGAAGGAGCATGCTGTAGAAACACTTAATAACCTTAATTTTCTTTATTTTAAGCTTTAGGAACTCATGGACTAGTAAATATTATGGATAGGTTGCAACAAATAAATAATTAGGATTGTTGGATGTGAGGTCCGCCAGTTATGCAAAACACCGTTTTTTCTTAGTACCCAAACATGTTTCAGCACCATTGTTCCATCATAAGTGAGTTTACGTTTTCATTGATTCTGCAATGTGAACACTTTTCTTAAATGATTATAAAAATATGTGCATCTTTATGAATTTTCTGGATCACCTGTGTGTTAATTACTGCAGGTAGCTTGTCATCTGCAACCAAACGATGTTGATGAGAAAGTTTTTTGCTGGGAGTTAACCTATCTTCTAGAATGTAATTTAATTCCCTAATGTTCTGCCACAAAATCTACACTTTCTTTCTGTAAATAGCATGTCATCTGCACCAAAGAAAGCGAAAAATGGAGTGAAGATTTTGTGGCTAAAGCAGGAAATTGAATTACATTCTAGAAGATGGGTTAACTCCCAGCAAAAAACTTTCTCATCAACATCGTTTGGTTGCAGATGACAAGATACCTGTAGTAATTAACGCACAGGTGATCCAGAAAATTCACAAAGATGCACATAATTTTATAATCATTTAAGAAAAATGTTCACATTGCAAAATAAATGAAAACGTAAACCAACTGATGATGGCACAGTGGTGCCGAAACACGTTTGGGTACTGAGAAAAAACGGTGTTTTGCATAAATGGTGGACCTCACATCCAACAATTTTAACTGCAAACACGGCCAACACAAGGAGCTGCAAATCAAAATCATGAATAAATAATTAGTATTTTTCAAGTATTGTTTGCTAGCTTAGTCCTCCAATTTAGGATACAGTTTTGTGAATAATTGATTGTGTGTGTAATTACGCAGAAACTGAGGGGAAAATTGAGCTACATTCCACTATCTGTCGAACCTGAGCACTTAAGAAGTTGCTCGATTTTCTTTCTTTTACGACTCATCAGCCTTCTGACTGGTTTGATGGGGCCCGTCACGAGTTCCTCATCTGTGCCAACCTCTTGCAAGCTACGTCCTCAGTTATTTGCTCGATACATCCTAGTCTCTGTCTTCCTCTACAGGTTTTACCCTCTACAGCTCCCACTAGTACAATGCAAGTTATTCCCTGGTGTTTTAAAGGATGACTTATCATCCTTTTCCTTATTCTTGTCAGTGTTCCTCTCTTCTCTGATTCTGCACAAAGCTTCCTCTTTCTTTACCTTGTCGGTCCACCTAACTACCAACATTCGTATGTAGCACCATATCCCATATACTTCGATTCTCTTCTGTTTCGGATTTCTCAAGGCCATGTTTCACTACAATACGATGCAGTGCTGCAAACATAAATTCTCAGAAATTTTGTTTCTCAAATTGAGGCCTTTGTCTGATACCAGTAGACTTCTCTTGGCCAGGAATTCCCTTTTTGCTAGCGCTAGCCTTCTCTTCATGTTCTTCTTCCTCAGTCCGTCATTCGTTATTTTGCTGCCTAGGTAGTAGAATTCCTTAACGTCCTCTTCTTCCTAACCATGAACCCTATTGTTAAGTTGCTCGCTACTTCTCTTTGCATTCGTCTTTCTCCGATTTACTCTCAGTGCATATTCAGTACTCATTAAATTGTTCATACCATTCAGTAGATAATGTAATTCTTTGATTTGATCCATTATAAATGGTACTGAAAGCCTGCGACTATGAAAACAATAGGTTTGTTTATAAATAACTCATCTGCTACCAGTCACGATATTCTTTATTTTATTTTTCGCACGACGCGTTTCTGGAAATGATTCCCATTTTCAAGTGCGTTTGTTATGTCATTCCTATGTGACGTCGATGTGTGAGATTCTGTTTCATTTTGTTGACTTTACTGCAATATATAAGAAAACACGCGATTTTTAGTTGTTTGTCGATCTTTTTGTGAAGTTAGTGGCGAAATTTAGAAGAATTTGTACTTACAGCCTACACACACAACAGACACACTACATCAGTCGTAGCAACACATGTGCGTAATACAGGACACCCATTTGGAAAAATAGAGCAAAATGTCAAAGTACTCCGCAGACCAAATAGAGGACATAAAATGGATTTGCTAGAAGAACTGGAGATACATTCACATTACACAAAATATGAAGATAAAATATTAAATGAAAAACTTGAAAGTGAATCAGTGAATTTCTTCAGATGTTCCGATAGTATACACAAATAAAAATAGTAACACATAGAAATAAGCACAATTGTAAAATATGCAGAAGTAAATTATGATCCAAATTGTTAAGGTAAATAACCTCTGTACAAAAACATATCGTACTCTGTGGAAGACCTATAATGTCATCTCTGTTGACTGCTTGTAAGAACATCTGTGCCACTGTTTTGTTTATGAAGAATGTTTTCGATGTTTAAAAGTGTGCAACAAGCTGTATGCGATGTTTAGTGTGTGCGATACTCTGCGCAAATGGCCATAAGGAAACTGTAAGTACAAATTATTCTAAATTTCGCCACTAACTTCACAAAAAGATCGACAACCAACTAAAAATCGCGTGTTTTCTTATATATTGCAGTAAAGCCAACAAAATGAAGCAGAATCTCACACGCGGACATCACATAGGAATGAGATAACAAACACAAAAAACGCACTTGAAAATAGGAATCATTTCCCGAAACGCGTCGGGCGAAAAATAAAATAATGGAAATCGTGACTGGTAGCACATGAGTTATTTATAAACAAACCTAATGTTATTCTTCTTCACGTTCAGTGAGGATAGCAATGTCATCAGCGAATTGTATTCTTTCACTCTGAATTTTAATCCCACTCCTGAATCTTTCTTTTATTTCTATCATTGCTTCTTCGATACACAGATTGAACAGTGGGGGTGAAAGATTACATCCCTGTCTTACACTCTTTTTCATCCGAGCCCTTCTTTCTTGGCCATCCACTCTTATTACTCCCTCTTAGCTCTCGTACACGTCTCTTCCTATAACTTACCCCTATTTTCCTCAGAATTTCAAACATCTTGCACCATTTGACATTGCCGAACACTCTTTCCCGGTAGACAAATCCTATGAACGTGTCTTGATTTTTCTTTAGCCTTACTTCCATTATCAACCGCAACTGTCTCTCTGGTGCCTTTACCTTTCGTAAAGCCAAACTGATCTTCATGTAGTACATCCTCAGTTTTCTTTTCCACTTTTTTTTACGTTATTCTTGTCAGCAGCTTGGATGCATAAGCTATTAAGCTGGTGGTGCGATAATTCTCGCACTTTTCGGCCCTTGCAGTCTCTGGAATTGAGTATTGTACATTGCGAGGCTCATACATTCTACACACCAACGCGAAAGATCGCTTTATTACCACTGTCCCCAATGATTTCTGCCGGCCGCGGTGGTCTCGCGGTTCTAGGCGCGCAGTCCGGAACCGTGCGACTGCTACGGCGCAGGTTCGAATCCTGCCTCGGGCATGGATGTGTGTGATGTCCTTAGGTTAGTTAGGTTTAAGTAGTTCTAAGTTGTAGGGGACTGATGACCACAGCAGTTGAGTCCCATAGTGCTCAGAGCCATTTGAACCATTTGAACCCAATGATTTCTGAAATTCTGCTGGCATGTTATCTACCCCTTCTGCCTTATTTAATCTTAACTCTTCCAAAGCTCTTTTAAATTCTGGTTCTAATACTGGATCCCTTACCTCTTCTAAACTTTTTCTATAAGATCAGACAAATCTTCCCCCTTATACAGGCCTTAAATGTACTCTTTCCACCTATTCGCTCTCTCCTCTGCATTTAACAGTGGAATTCCCGTTGTACCCTTAATGTTATCACTCTTGCTTTTAACATCACCGAAGGCTGTTTTGACATCCTGTATGGTGAGTCAGTCCATTGGACAACCATTTCTTTTTCGATTCTTACACATATTTCATCCAGCAATTTCGGTTTATCTTCCCTAAACTTCCCTACACTTCCTGTTTACTTCATTCCTCAGCGAATTGTATTTCTGTATTCCTGAATTTCCCTAAATGTTTTTGAACTTCCTTCTTCCATCGATCAGCTAAAGTATTTCTTCTGTTACTCATAGTTTATCCGCAGTTACCTTCTTTGTACCTTCGTTTTTCTTTTCAACTTCTGTAGCCGTCCTTTTTAGAGACGTCACTTCCTCTTCAACTGTACTGCCTACTGAGCTATTCATTATTGCAGCAGCTATACTATACTTCAAGCGTATATCTTCATTCCTTAGTACTTTCGTATCCCACTTCTTTGCGTATTGATTCTTCCTGACTAATTTCTTAAACTTCAGCCCACTCTTCATCACTACTTCATTGAGATCAATGTCTGCTCCTGTGTACGCCTTACAATCCAGTGTCTGGTCTCTTAATCTCTGTCTGAGCATGATATAAGCTAACTGAAATCTCCCCGTATCTCCCAGCCTTTTCCCAGTGTACGTCCTCCTCTTATGATTCTTGAACTGAGTATTCGCTGTTAGTAGCTGAAATTTATTACAGAACTCAATTAGTCCACCTCCTCTTTGATTCCTAGTACCACGCCCATATTCTCCCGTAACCCTTTCTTCTACTCCCTCCTCTACAGCCGCATTTCAGTCCCCCATGACTATTAGATTTCCATCTCCCTTTACGTTCTGAATTACCCGCTCAGTATCCTCACATATACATTCTTGATCTCTTCATCATCAGCTTGCGACGTCGGCATGTGTACCCGAACTATCGTTGTTGGTGTTGGTTTGTTGTAGATCCTGATGAGAACAACCCTATCACTGAACTGTTCACATTAACACACTCTGTGTCCTACCTTACTATTCATAACGAATCCTACTCCCATTATACCATTTTCTGGTGCTGTTTGTATTACGCTATACTTATATGACCCTAAATCCTTATCTTCTTTCCACTTCACTTCACTGACCCCCTACTATATTTAGATTGAACCTTTGTATTTCACTTTCCAGCTTCCCTGCGACATTCAAGCTTCTGACATTCCAAGAACCGACTCATAGAGCGTTATCCTTTCGTTGTTTATTAAATCTTTGTCTCATGGTCACCTCCCCTCTGGCAGCCCTTGCAGCTGGCCCAATTGGGGGACTATTCCGGAACCTTTTGTCAGTGAAGATATCATGATGACACTTTTCCGTTTACAGGCCACATGTCCTGTGGATAAACGTTATGTGCTTTTAATTCAGTGGTTCACATTGCCTTTTGCATCCCTATACCGTTGATCATTGCTGATTCTACAGACTTTAGGGGCAGCTTTTTTCTCCAAGGACAAGAGAGTGCCCTGAACCTCTGTCCGCTCCTCTGTTCGCAGAATGAGGGTGACTTCTTATGCTGGAATCCTTCTGCCGCCAATGCTGACTATTATTCAAAATTTAACCGGTGGCGGGTTTCGAACTCGTGGCCGAAGGTATTTTGATTAACTAATGAAAGATGCTACTCCTAGACCTCTGTTGTTATGGTGCAGAATACGCAACAACGCGGCTTTCAAATCAAAACTTTCTTGCGGATTGCCTTCTAATAACACTGTATCCAGTGGCACACAGCGTGAAGTAAATGTAAACATACCAGACGATGATAAACTGGCAGTACGAATTAACAGATAGTGAGAGAGATGGTAGTTTCATCATTTGCTTTGTGAGCGAATCTGTGTTTGCACGCTGCGAGTTTAGTCTGGCAATGTGTATAGTCATCACATGTACAAACACACTGAAGTACTGAAATTGCGCTATCCATAAACCTGCGTCTCATAACCCGCAGCCGAGTTGCGACATGCACTGACACATTATGACCACCGCTCATCACGAGGTTGAATGCTGCTTCGCGGGGTGGTGGACACGTGTTGCGGCAAGGAAAGTAAAGGGTGATTTTAAGCAAAGTGCTGGTTTCAGAATGCAACAAAAAAAGAACCGTGGCTCAGAATGACGGCAGATTTTAACAGGATATAGAAGAAGGGGAAACAAAATAAAGTTAATCAAACATAGGCCTTAATTTGAGGAGGAAATTTCTAAGGACGTACGTTTGCTGCACAGCATTGTATTTTAGTGAAATATGGACTGTGGGAAAACTGGAGCTGAGGAGAAATGAGGTATCCGATGTGTGGTGCTACAAAAGAACGTTGAAAATGAGGTGGACTGATAAGATAAGGAAGGAGAAGGTTCTCCGCAGAATTGGCGAGGAAAGGAATATATGGAAAACGCTGTCAAGAAGAAAGGATAGGATGATACGACATCTGTTAAAACGTCAGAGAATAACTTCCATGGTACTAGAGGGAGTTTTAGAGGGTAAAAACTAGAGGACGCCAGGGATTGGCATACATCCAGCAAGTAATTGAGGTCGTAGTTTGCAAGTGTTACTCTGAGATCAAAAGGTTGATATCGGATGGGAAGAATCTCTCTAATTGTCTGGGGCCAGACACCACATGAGAAATAACAATGACATCTCTTTTTTTACTGACCTGAAGTTAAAAACCGTATAAAAACATCAATGACACCGGCTTGTAACTGTCCTCAGTTCAAAAACCGCGTAAGTTGCAACAATGAATTCGGTTTTTAAATGTTGTGAGAGTGGCGCAAGACATGTTTAGAGGGTGGTGGTGGTGGTGGTTGTTGGGATGTTTAAGGGGGACTAAACAGCTAAGGTCATCAGTCCCCCATTCCAAAAACAAGCGAGACAAAGTCGCAGAGCAGATAAAACCCCAAGGGGAAGGAGACTGCCCCCCCCCCCCCCAGGTGCTAAAGAACACAAATTAGGCAACAAACACTACAGAAATGAAGAGTACAGACGAACACCAGACAGAAAGAAATAGAAGAAAAGAAGATGGCCGGAGACTGGTTGACTGACCACGACAACAAAAAAGGGAAAGAGTCAACCATCCGATGAGACACCAAAACAGCAACAAATATGGAGAGACGCGAGGACAAAAGACACAGAAACGGAAAAGTGCAGGACCCCCCTAAATGGATCCATAAAAAGGACTAGCACGGAAAAAATGTAAAACATTGTCAGCCATGGAGGCATCGTCGCATAAAATCAAAGGCAAAGTGCCCGGGAGATTAAAAGACTGCTGAAGGGTGCGCAGTTGGGGACACTCCAATAAAATGTGGGCGACCGTCAGCCGGGACCCACACCGACACAGGGGGGATCCTCCTGACGCAAAAGATGGCCGTGCGTCAGGTATGTATGGCCGATGTGGAGCCGACACAGGATAACAGAGTCCCTGCGAGAAGACCGCAGGGAGGAGCGCCACACATCGGTCGTCTCCTTGACAGCCCGCAGTTTATTAGGCATTGTCAAGCCTCGCCACTCAGCAGACCACATCCCAAGCACCTTACGGTGCAACACCAGCTGCTGATCGGGAGCCGTGAGGCCGATCTCCAAAGCTGGGGCGTCGAGCGCCCCTTTGGCCAGCCTGTCAACACGTTCGTTCCCCGGGATGCCAACATGACCTGGCGTCCAAACCAAGACCACCGAACGCCCAGAATGGGCAATGGCGGAAACAAACTCCTGAATGGAGGACACCAGAGGAGAAGAGGGATAGCAGCGGTCGATGGCCTGAAGGCTGCTCAGGGAGTCACTGCAGATGACGATGGACCTACCTGAGCAGAAACGCATATGCTCAAGAGCGCGCAAATGGCCACCAGCTCTGCAGTAAAAATACTGCAGCCAGCCGGCAAGGACCATTGCTCAACATGGGCAGCGTGAGCAAAAGCGTAGGCAGTGCGACCATCAACCAGGGAACCATCAGTGTAGACAGGCTCACAGCCCGGAAACGATTCGAGGAGCGCAAGAAAACGGCGACGGAGGGCCACAGGCGGAACCGAGTCCTTAGGTCCCTGTGCCAAATCCAGACAGACGGACGGCCGGGACAAACACCAGGGAGGCGTAGGTGTATGGACCCGGAAGGGAGGCAGAAGAGGGAATGACCCCAGTTCTGACAGCAGGGACTGGACACGGACAGCTACGGAAAGCCCAGACCTAGGTCGCCGTTCGGGCAGATGGAGGACCATGGCAGAGAAAAGCAGGCGACGGTTGGGATGGCCTGGCGAGCAATGCACGTGGACAGCATAGTCGGCGAGCAGACGATGGCGGCGAATTCGCAGCGGAGGAACCCCGGCCTCCACCAGTAGACTATCTACGGGGCTGGTACGAAAAGCGCCAGTTGCAAGTCGAACCCCACAGTGGTGTATGGGGTCTAACAACTTCAACACTGAGGGTGATGCAGACCCATAGGCCAGGCACCCATAATCAAGCCGGGACTGCACAAGGGCTCTGTACAATCGCAGCAGCGTGCAGCGATCTGCACCCCAAGACGTGTGGCTAAGGCAGCGGAGGGCGTTGAGGTGCCGCCAGCATTTTTGCTTCAGCTGAGTAACATGAGGAACCCATGTGAGCCGGGCATCAAACACGAGTCCCAAGAAGCGGCAAGTGTCCACCACTTCAAGCAGGTGGCCGTCGAGGTAAAGTTCAGGATGAGGGTGGACTGTCCGACGCCTGCAGAAGTGCATAACTCGAGTCTTGGCTGCAGTTTAGAGGGCAGGACACCTTTACTGCCACTGGCTCAAATCGAGAAACAGCTTGTTCCACAACAGATAGGAGTGTCTCAGGGGTCAGGTTCAGAATACGTTACGCGTTCAGTTCAGTTGCTTTTTAATCGGAGCACTGAACACAACAAATTTCAGATAACCCCACAACCATAAATCATACGGATTAAAATCTGGACGGCCAGGCTATAGGGAAATGACGGCTGACAATTCTAGCACTTCCAAAATGCCTCATAATAGCGGCTTCACTGGTTGTGCAATGCGCGAAGAAGCGCCGTCTTGCACAAAAATGATCCTACCCACACGTCCACGCTGTTGAAGGGTTGGAATGACGCTGGTGTGCAGAAGACTCTCACAGCGTTTACCAGTGACGTCACAGTAACAGGGCCCGCAGGACCCATCTTCTCGAAAAAATACGGCCCTTCGATAAACGATGTCGTCAACACACACCACACGGCTACCTTTACTGAATGAAGCGGTACCGATTGACGAGCGAGCGGATTTTCCGTTGTCCGTATTCTGCAATTCTGTGTAGTGACATGTTTGATGAAAATCGGCTTCACCTCTCCACAGAACGTTCCGTGGTAATTCACTGTTCACTTCAATTCGAGCAGTTACAGACTGAACGTTGACCGGCGGCTGTGACCGAGCGGTTCTAGGTGCTGCAGTCCGGAGCCGAGCTGCTGCTACGGTTGCAGGTTCGAATCCTGCCTCGGGCATGGATGTGTGTGATGTCCATAGGTTAGGTTTAAGTAGTTCTAATTCTAGCGGTCTGGTGACCTCAGGTGTTAAGTCCCATAGTGCTCAGAGCCATTTGAACCATTTTGAACTGAACGTTGGTCTCGTTCGCTGGTGAGCAGGAAACAACTGAACACGGGTGATTTCGTGTAGATAGAATGCAGAATGTTTCGTACTATTTTATTCACCGTGCTCGCAGGCATGTCAAACGTTCGTGCGATTCCACGAACACTGAAAGTTTGCACACCAGCACTCGACCTCTCCCCCAGCGCTGTGGCCACATCTTCGACAGAGGTCGGATCACTTTCAATGCGAAATGCTTAGAATACTTTCCACAACGAAACTTTGTTTCGAAACCTGCGAGAAAATCCAAAGAGTTTCTGGTTTTGTGTAAAGCATGTTATCGTCGAGACACAATGCATGCCTTCTTTGCGCGATAGAAATGAAAATGCTATCGACGACAGTGTTGCCAAAACAGAGTTAGTAAACACAGCTTCCGAAATTCCTTCATCAAAGAAGACGAAGTAAATATGCAAGAATTCGAATCAAGGACAGCTGCCAACATTAGTAACTTAGAAGAAGATATCCTCAGAATAGTGAAGCATCTTAAATCACTTAATCTACATCTACGCGATTACTCAGCTAATCACAATAAAGTGCTCGGCAGAGGATTCAATGAACCACCTTCAAGCTGTCTCTCTACCGTTCCACTCTCGAACGGCATGCAAGGAAAACGAGCACTTAAATTTTTCTGTGCGAGCCCTGATTGCTCTTATTTTATCGTGATGATCATTTCTCCCTATGTAGGTGGGTGCCAACAGAATGTTTTCGCAATCGGAGGACAAAACTGGTGATTAAAATTTCATGAGAAGATCCAGTCGCAACGAAAAACGCCTTTGTTTTAATGATCGTCACTCCAATTCACGTATCATGTCTGTGACACTATCTCCCCTGTTTCGCGATAATACAAAACGAGCTGCCCTTCTCTGTACTTTTTCGATGTCATCCGTCAGTCCCAACTGATGCGGATCCCACACAGCACAGCAATACTCCAGAATATGGCGGACAAGCGTGGTGTACGCAGTTTCTTTAGCAGACCTGTTGCACCTTCCAAGTGTTCTATGAATGGCAGTCTTTGGTTTGCTCTACCCACAATACTACCTACGTGATCGTTCCAATTTAGGTTATTTGTAATTGTAATCACAATCACTAAGTATTTAGCTGAATATACAGCCTTCAGATTTGTGTGACTTTTCGCGTAATCGAAATGTAGCTGATTTCTTTTAGTACTCATGTGAATGACTTCAAACTTTTATTTATTGAAGGTCAATTAATAAAAGAATTTCGGTTCAGACTGTATGCCAATTAGGCTCCTTTCAAAGTATGATGATGCAGTAGCTCCTTACATTTACAACCGCTCGCTCAACGAAAGATCCGTACTCGAAGACTGGAGACTTTCAGAGGTCACACCAATATTCAAGAAAAGCAATAGGCGTAATCCACTAAATTACAGGCCCATATCATTCATCGATATGCAGCAGGATTTTGGAACATATATTGTTTCGAAAATTATGAATTACCTCGAAGAGAACGGCCTATTGACACACAGTCAACACGGATTTAGAGAACATCGTTCTTTTGAAACCCAACTAGCACTTTATATGGACAGTTGATCCTAAATAATGAAAACTGTGAAGTCACCCAAATAAGTGCTAAAAGGAACCCGAGAAACTTCGTATGCACGATAAATCAGTCAGATCTAAATGCTGGAAATTAATCTAAAAACCTATGAATAGCAATTACAAACAACTTAAATTGGCAACCTTCAGTCAACAGAACAGTTTTAAGAACAAAAGCACTATTTGACTTCTCAGTCAGTTTTTTGGAACTCTCGGCTTTGCAACAACTATCCCCGTGAAAGCGCCAGGTCTCACGAGGTAGTCTGTGTATCGACAAGATCCATCTTGATTCCAGAAATCTTCCACATTGTCAAATTCGACATAGCAATAGCAAAAGTAAAAAAAAAAAAGTTTGGAATCTCTGTCACAAATCGATAGATGAATTACCCGTGGTTAATTTTTTACAGACGAACCAAATAGTGTAAAAGGCAGGCGAAGGGGTTGTGAAGATGTCTGGTCGATAGTTTGGATAAAGATTTGTAAACAAAGAGTCTCTATGTTAATATTTGCGTTATCTGTACAAGTAAATGAAGGTGCGGCCTTTAGTTTCTTCGTGGGCAGCTAGGAGATGCCTGGCTGTTCGCTTTTGTCTTTGAGATTCCTCACTTCCACATTAAGCATCTTGCTCCGTAGCTATGCACGATTTGTCATGCATTAAGCTAAATTTCAGTCAAGATGTGTTCGAATACTTTCTTATCATACCAGTTCACGTAATTATGCTAACTACCAATGCATAATCGATTTAATTTTTCAGCGTGTTACGTGGGAAAGTCGCAAAATATCGATGTGGCGCCGATCTACCATTGGTGCAACTTTATTACAAATTCTTAGTGTCTATTTTTTGCGTATTGTACGACCTGAACCTGCAGTCATTTGGAAAAGAAGTTCGAGAATTTTAACTAATTACACGCTATAGAGCGATTGCCATGACGCGATGTGCAATTTACATTTCCAAATTCCATCGGTTCACATCTTTAGTTGTGTTGTTCCCAGCACCAGTCTAGGACAACTACGTCGTGCATTCAGTAACAGCTTCGGCGATTTTTTAGTGTGCGGAGGTGGAAACCAACTCACACGTCTGTAAGATTGTTTGAGCTGTGTTCCGAAAGAAAGCTGGCAATCTTTTTAGCATGCAGTTCGATTGATCAAAAACACACACGATGAGCATGGCGAATGGTACAGACACGAGGGAGAACGCTGAAAAATAGTGGGAAGGAGAGAACATGACAGTCTTGTTTCAAATTCAGGTTTGGAGATTCTACTCTAATGCATCTGTTAAACGATTCTGATTTCATTATTTTAGACCACTTCTGTTATGAAAACTCAACAGATATCAAGAAGAGAGTTTGTTTCAAATCCTGACTACAAGAAATGAGAATAACGTAATTTATGACGTTTCCAATTCAAGGTCCACAATCAGATACAATTATACTCGATGGATAGCAAAGTAAAATGTCTCTCAAATTCTGACGACAGGAAATGAGAATTGTATAACTTACCGCGTTTCGTATTAATATCTCACAAAGAGTTCAGTTATAGTACGCTGGCAAAGAAGCAAGACGATCAAATAGACCCATTAATTAAAATTTTATTTTATTTCTTGATAATAGTTTTAGATAGACATGGTAGTCCAAAAAATTAAAAAAAATATGCAGTCATAGTACAACAAACAAAACCAGCGTAAAAATAACTTTATTTCTGAAATATGTGTATTCCCATTCATTTCCACAGTCATCGAAAGTTTTTGTTTTGATTTGATACTGTTGGAGACAGGTAATTTTATAAATACTGTTACAGCAAGACGGTGTCCAACATGTAGCAAAATTACATTAATCGGTTAATTAAATGCATGAATAATTTGGTTGGGTTAAGTGCACACTGTAAATACAGCCTGTGTGTAAAATGGATACCGTTCTTCTTCCGTAAATTGTGGAAATGTGAATATTTAATCTGAAGACAGCCCTCTATTTGAAGGATATGCGTCAGTAACAGAAACAAATTTCAGAAGGATTATCTTCGCATACATACATTGAACTAGAGTTTGAAAGACTTATTCCTCTATCTTCGGAGTTACGGTGTGACAACGAAGGCCTTGTTCTCTTCTCGTTGCACATGCCTCTATCATATTTAAGCTTGTTATTACAAGTGTCTATATTGATTAATATGTTACATACTTGATTAATTCTGTATTGTTACAACATCTGGCGTCATTAATTTTTCATTTATTTTTTGTACGTTTTAGTTCCGCTACGGTTTCTGGACCCATATAACTACTAATGTGGACTTATATTTGATATTCATCTACCTTACTTATTCTTAGGGATCTAAAAGTTTACTAAATTATTTTAGTGGGCATCATTTGTAGAAATTTTGTGGTTTTGTACGAGATTTTCAGCAATTTGTTTTAAATGGGTAAAACATTGTAATTGAAACTGATCAACTGCTCAACTTCGCAAAAAATATCTACATCTACATCCATACTCCGCAAGCCACCTGTGTGTGTGGCGGAGGGTACTTTGAGTACCTCTATCGCTTCTTCCTTCTATTCCAGTCTCGTATTGTTCGTGGAAAGAAAGATTGTCGATATGCCTCTGTGTGGGCTATAACCTCTCTGATGTTATTCTCATGGTCTCTTCGCGAGATATACGTAGGAGGGAGCAATATACTGCTTGACTCTTCGGTGAAGGTATGTTCTCGAAACTTCAACAAAAGCCCGTACCGAGCTACTGAGCGCCTCTCCTGCAGAGTCTTCCACTGGAGTTTATTTATCAACTCCGTAACGCTTTCGCGATTACTAAATGATCCTGTAACGAAGCGCGCTGCTCTCCGTTGGATCTTCTCTATCTTTTCTATCAACCCTATCTAGTACGGATTCCACACTGGTGAGCAATATTCAAGCAGTCGGCGAACAAGTGTACTGTAACCTACTTCCTTTGTCTTCGGATTGCATTTCCTTAGGATTCTTCCAATGAATCTCAGTCTGGCATCTGCTTTACCGACGATCAACTTTATTTGCTCATTCCATTTTAAATCACTCCTAATGCCTACTTCCAGATAATTTATGGAATTAAGTGCTTTCATTTGCTGACCTACTTTTTTGTAGCTAAATGATAAGGGATCTTTGTTTCTATGTATTCACAGCACATTACACTTGTCTACATTGAGATTAAATTGCCATTTCCTGCACCATGCGTCAATTCGCTGCAGATCCTCCTGCATTTCAGTACAATTTTCCATTGTTACAACCTCTCGATATACTACAGCATCATCTGCAAAAAGCCTCAGTGAACTTCCAGTGTTATCCACAATATCAATTATGTATATTGTGAATGGCAACGGTCCTACGACACTCCCCTGCGGCACACCTGAAATCACTTTTACTTCGGAAGACTTCTCTCCATTGAGAATGACATGCTGCGTTTTGTTATCTAGGGACTCTTCAATCCAATCACACAATTAGTCTGATAGTCCATATGCTCTTACTTTGTTCATTAAACGACTGTGGGGAACTGTATCGAACGCCTTGCGGAAGTCAAGAAACACGGCATCTACCTGGGAACCCGTATCTATGGCCCTCTGAGTCTCGTGGACGAATAGCGCGAGCTGGGTTTCACACGACCGTCTTTTTCGAAACCCATGCTGATTCCTACAGAGTAGATTTCTAGTCTCCAGGAAAGTCATTATACTCGAACATAATACGTGTTCCAAAATTCTACAACTGATCGACGTTAGAGATATAGGTCTATAGTTCTGCACATCTGTTCGACGTCCCTTCTTGAAAACGGGGATGACCCGTGCCCTTTTCCAATCCTTTGGAACGGCTACGCTCTTCTAGCAACCTACGGTACACCGCTGCAAGAAGGGGGGCAAGTTCCTACGCGTACTCTGTGTAAAATCGAACTGGTATCCCATCAGGTCCAGCGGCCTTTCCTCTTTTGAGCGATTTTAATTGTTTCTCTATCCCTCTGTCGTCTGTTTCGATATCTACCATTTTGTCATCTGTGCGACAATCTAGAGAAGGAACTACAGTGCTGTCTTCCTCTGTGAAACAGCTTTGGAAAAAGACATTTATTATTTCGGCCTTTAGTCTGTCATCCTCTGTTTCAGTACCGTTTTGGTCACAGAGTGTCTGGACATTTTGTTTTGATCCACCTACCGCTTTGATATAAGACCATAATTTCTTAGGATTTTCTGCCAAGTCAGTACATAGAACTTTACTTTAGAATTCATTGAACGCCTCTCGTATAGCCCTCCTGACACTACATTTCGCTTCGTATATTTCATCAATGCAGAAGAAAGTTTAGAGAAAAATGAGTACTGTGTTGTAATGAAGCATAAGAAGGTTCACTTTATAACGTTAATAAGCAAACTTATCTCTACATAGTCTTAGCATGATGAGAGCGTCACTGGTAAGGCAGAAATTTTACGACCATAATTGTCTAGACAATAAACTACAGACAACAAATTGTGGAAGATGTCATTCCGACTTGTTTATGTATCCGTCAGATTAATCTTCAGTCCTTTGCGAAGAACATACGCTCGTAGCTTTCGTGGATTCTAGACAGCGATAAGCTGAGACAGTAACAACCAGTCGCGGAAGACCCTCCTCTGGGAGGCCCTCTCCTAAAAGTCCCTAGAAATGTCTTTGGCGAATCAGCGCTGTCCCCTCCCCGTCCTCCAGTGGGGACTGTAGGCGGCGACGGCCTTAATAACCGTCTCGATGCCGGCGAGATGTAAAACCGAGAAAACCCATTACCGTTATTCCGCCCCAGTGAGGACGCCACCGGCGCGAAGGAGACAGCCGTCTCAAGATACAGATCCACAAAAGCTGCAGCGCGAGTCTGCTGAAGGCGAAAACTGCGTTCCAACTTGTAGGGTTTTCACGAGTCAATATTACTGAACCACCCCTAACGGAATATGAAGAGAACGAGACTGGGTCCAGATAAACATGCAGCAAATGTAACCACTGTCAACAAAGTGTATTTGTAGCATTGTGGGTCCCCAAACGAGAATTTTCCTTTAAATATTAATATAAATTTGATTAATGAACATTAAAACGGGGTAGTCATATAATTTAAATTTTTATTTTAATTAGTTTAGATTCAATGTACCATCATGGTCGAATTTTTCATGCTAATTTTCTTGCATAGATTAAGGAGAACTACCACTAACATTCCCGCCTTCGGGAGTAACTGCACCTAAAGTTTCGGTTTGACAACATTAGTCATTAATTTATTAATTAAAATCCACGAGATGGCGGCTAATAGCCGTTGCTAGTTTGATCGTGGCTACTTGGTTGAGGCTCCCCTTCCCCACAGACATGCAGTTCTAACGGTCGCTCCCAGCTCCATTGTGGCCGCCATTGGCGATGGTAGGTTGGTAGCATGAGAACTTGGTCACTCTTCCGTTTTATGGATATCGAGCTGTAAGGTTTCTGTTAAAAATTGTTTATATGAGACGAAACTGGATATAAGTCACAGTAGTTCAAAGAAAAATGCCTTTTGCACGCTACACATTAAGTTTTCTTATTTATCTTGTGCATCCAGACGCATATCGCCTTATTTACAAAGCATCTTCAGTGGATGTCAGATCAGCATCTAACTCATTATTTTTTAGCCAAACAGCTTTCTCTCATGTCGCAAACTGGTTGAAAGTTTGCACTTTTCCTTTGGTCCTGAAAAAAACCGAATATATCGATTTCCAAAACGTTTTCCTCAGGTGACGTATGTTGTGATATCGTATTCAACTGCTGAGCAAAACTGACTGTTAGTTAGCCCTGTATTGCGCATGTGAACAACATCGCGAAAAACTTTAAATAGCATGAATACAAAATTCAAAATAAAGAAAATGAATCTTACTAAATGCCAAAAGAAACTAACTGCGTATCAAGGAAAACTATATAATAAAAACTCAGTAACGATGTACATTATGAACTTGAGCCAGTCGTGGTTGCCGAGCGGTTCTAGGCGCTTCATTCCGGAACCACGAGGCTGCTACGGCCGCAGGTTCGAATCCTGCCTCGGACATGGATGTGTGTGATGTCCTTAGGTTAGTTAGGTTTAAGTAGTTCTAGGGGACTGATGACCTCAGATGTTAATTCCCATAGTGCTTAGAGCCATTTGAATCATTTTTGAACATTATGAACTTGGCGCGATATGTAGTGCAATGTTTGACTTTGAACATCGACAAAAATAAATTACTGTTCTACTCGGAAGAATTGTCTGGAATTGCCAACACTGGGCACTGAAAGTTAATCTGCTTGCTAGCACGACGCCTGACAATCCCGACTACACACTGTTTGCTCAAGAATGCATGGTGAATCTACCCTGAAATAAAAGTGACTTACCTCTTGCTCAGCATGCTGTTTATTTGCCTGTAGTACTGACTTTATACAAATTAGCAGATGCAGCAGCTAAAGCAAAGTAAAATACTCACTACTAATTTCTTTCTTTTCGTCAGAAACAATCTGCGACTTCGTGTGGTGCAAGGTCCAGTGCACGCATGACAAAATATTCAAAACTTTACTATGAATCACGGAGATAGGTTTTACTTCAAAGAAAATCGTTCTCGAGAAATCATTTCTGATTACTGACAAAAAGATTGCACAATGAATGAAGACTCTAATAATTACGAAATTCTCTCGTTACAAAAAAAAAAAAAAAGCCTATAAACAGTTCAACCAATTGAGCTACTTGTGACATAATGAAAAACAAAGAGCTGAATCATGTCAGTTATCTAAGGGATAAAGATTTCGAAATACTTCACTTGATCAGTGGAAGAAGGAAGTACAAAAATGTTCAGGGAATTCAGGAATACAGAAATACGAGTCGCTGATGAATGAAATAAATAGGAAGTGCAGGGAAGCTAAGATGAAATCGCAGCAAGAAAAATGTGAAGGAATCGAAAAAGAAATGACTGGCGGAAGGACAGACTCAGCATAGAGAAGAGTCAAAACAACCTTCAAAAAAATGGTTCAAATGGCTCTGAGCACTATGGGACTCAACTGCTGAGGTCATTAGTCCCCTAGAACTTAGAACTAGTTAAACCTAACTAACCTAAGGACATCACAAACATCCATGCCCGAGGCAGGATTCGAACCTGCGACCGTAGCGGTCTTGCGGTTCCAGACTGCAGCGCCTTTAACCGCACGGCCACTTCGGCCGGCAAACAACCTTCGATAAAATTAAAAATAGCTGTGGTAACATTACGAGTACAGTGGGAATTCCACTGCTAAATGCAGAGGAGAGAGCGGATAGGTGGAAAGAGTATAATGATGGACTTTATGAGGGGGAAGATTTGTCTGATGTGATAGAAGTGACAGGAGTAGATTTAGAAGAGGCAGGGGATCCAGTATTAGAATCGGAATTTAAAATTGCTTTGGAAGACATAAGATCCAATAAGGCAAAAGGGATAGAAAACATTCCATCAGAATTTCTAAAATCATAGGGGGAAGTGACAAACGAATTCATATTGGTGTGAGGAATGTATGAATCTGGTGATGTATCATGTGATTTTTGGAAAAAATATCATGCACACAATCCCGAAGACTTCGAGAGACGACATATGCAAGATTTAGCTCACAGTCGCTTAAAATCTCATGAATCCTAGTTTCTGACAAGAATAATATACAGAAGAATGGAAAAGAAAATTGAGAATGACTTAGATAACTATCAGTTTGGCTTTAGGAAAGGTAAATAGACCAGAGAGGCAATTCTGACGTTGCAATTAGTAATGGAAGCAAAACTTAAGAAACATCAGGACACGATCATAGGATTTGTTGACCTAGAAAAAGTTCGACAATGTAGAGCGGTGCATGATCGAAATTCTGAGGAAAATAGGAGTGAGCAGTAGGGAGAGATGGGTAATATACAACATGAACAGGAGCCAAGAGAAAATAATAAGAGCTGAAGACCAAGAACGAGTTGCTCAGATTAAAAAGCGAGTAAGACAGGTATGTATTTTGTCGCCCCTACTGTTCAATCTGTACATCGAAGAAGTAATAATGGAAAGAAAAGAAAGGTTCAGGAGTGGTATTAAAATTGAAGGTGAAAGGACGTCAATGATACGATTTGCTGATGACACTGCTATGCTCAGTGAAAGTGAAGAAAAATTACATGCTCTGATGAGTGCAAAATATAGATTAAGAGTAAATCGAAGAAAGAAATAACAGACATGAGGACTGCGAGATACTTAATATCAGGTTTGATGGTCAATAAGTAGATGAAGTTAAGGAATTCTGCCACCTAGGCAGTAAAATAACCAATAGCGGACGGAGCAAGGAGGACATCAAAAGCAGACTAGCTATGTCAGAAAAGGCATTCCTGGCCAAGAGAAGTCTACTAATATCAAATATCGGCCTTAGTTTGAGGAGGAAATTTCTGAGACTGTACGTCTGTAGTACAGCATTGTATGGTAGTGAAATACTGACTGGGAAAACAGGAACAGAAGAGAAATGGAGTATCTGAGATGTGATGCCACACACAACTAGAAAATGATGTGGACTGATAAAGTAAGGAATTAGGAGGTTCTGCGCAGAATCAGGGAGGAAAGGAATATGTGGGAAACACGGACAAGAAGAAGAGACAGGAAAATACGACATCTATTAAGACAACAGGAAATAACTTCCATGATACTAGTGGGAGCTGCAGAGGATAACAACTGCAGAGAAAGACGGAGACTGTGATAAATGCAGCAAATAACTGAGGACGTAGCTTGCAAGTACCACTCCCGAAAATGTTATTGTTCGTAGTGTTCATGTACATGCGAACATGGATTATTATCATGACAATTTTTGATGAATTTCAGGACGTCGAGGCAGTCTAGAAGCAACAAGAGGAAACTGCAGATAAGGCAGGAGACCGCGTTCATAAAAGTGGAATTGAAAAACGCAACTCCATACGAATAGTGGATAACATTTCTGGCCATCTGAAGGAAACATAGTCAACAAGTATATCTCCAGTCTAATGAGACGTATAGTACACTGGTGGACATAAATTAAGGACGAAAGTGACTTTCACCTCATTTGTCACTGGCAAATAATATAGATCGATGAAACTTGGACCATAAATACACACATCAAAAAAGGTTTTGCAACACCTCGGTTCCGAGAGTTTCGGAACCTGTACAGAAAATTGGAATAGAGATCAACATAAACATCATTTCCACCCTTTTTATTGCTCATGAAAACCACACATTGTATGTTTTACCACCACACAGCGAGACCTTCAGAGGTGATGGTCCAGATTGCTGTACACATCGGTACCTCTAATACCCAGTAGCACGTCTTCTTGCGTTTTATGCATGCCTGTATTCGTTGTGGCATACTATCCACAAGTTCATCAAGGCACTGTTGGTCTATATTGTTCCACTCCTCAGCGGCGATTCGGCGTAGATCCCTCAGAGTGGTTGGTTGGTCTCGTCGTCCATAAATAGCTATTTTCAATCTATACCAGGCATGTTTGATATGGTTCATGTCTGGAGAACATGCTGGCCGCTCTAGTCGAGCAATGTCATTATCCTGAAGGAAGTCATTCACAAGTTGTGCACGATATGGGCACGAATTGTCGTCCATGAAGATGAATGCCTCGCCAATATGCTACCGATATGGTTGTACTATTGGTCTGAGGATGGCATTCGCTTATCGAACAGCCGTTACGGCGCTTTCCATGACCACCAGCGGCGTACATCGGCCCCACGTAATGTCACCCCAAAACAGCAGGGAACCTCCACCTTGATACACTCGCTGGACAGTGTGTCTAAGGCGTCCAGCGTGACCAGGTTGCCTCCAAACACGCCTTCGACGATTGTCTGGTTGAAGGCATATGCGACACTCATCGGCGAAGAGAACGTGATGCCAGTCCTGAGATTGTTGGTCCCTACTGTACCGCGCTGCATGTGTTGTGGTTGCGAAGACGGACCTCGCCATGGACGTCGGATCACGCAGCCTATTGCGCACAGTTTGAGTCGTAACACGAAGTGCTGTGGCTGCACGAAAAGCATTATTCAACATGGTAGCGTTGCTGTCAGGGTTCCCCCCAGCCATAATCCGTAGGTAGCGGTCACCCACTACAGTAGTAGCCCCTGGGCGGCCTGGGCGAGGCGTGTCATCCACAGTTCCTGTCTCTCTGTATCTCCTCCGTGTGCGAACAACATCGCTTTGGTTCACTCCGAGTCGCCTGGACACTTCCCTTGTTGAGAGCCCTTCCTGCCACAAAAGTAGCAATGCTGACGTGATCGAACGGCGGTATTGACCGTCTATGCATGGTTGAGCTACAGAGAACACGAGCCGTGTACCTCCTTCCTGGTGGAATGACGTGAACTGATCGGCTGTAGTACCCCGTCTGTCTAATAAGCGCTGCTCATGCATGGTTGTTTACATCTTTGGGCGGATTTAATGACATGTCTGAACAGTCAGAGGGACTGTGTCTGTGATACAATGTCCACGGTCATCGTCTATCTTCAGGAGTTCTGGGAACTAGGGTGATGCAAAACCTTTTTTGATGTGTGTAGAATTATTTGCTACGGTATAGTTTTATTCAAAGACAGTAATTAAGCTGGAGTCACTCTTGGACATTACAAAGGACGGGACATGGTTCCTAATAGGTTGGGTGAGCACCACATACAACAATGCATGCTCTGCAACGTGCTCCTACGCTGGCAACAAGTTTGGTAAGGAGTTCTTGTGGTACAGTGTTCTCCATCAGTGCGATTGACAACTGCTGGATAGACATTGGGGCATGTGTAATCGCTTCAATATGTCTCCCAACGTACCTCACACTGGCTTGATTGGAATTGAGTGAGTGAGTGAGTGTGTGTGTGTGTGTGTGTGTGTGTGTGTGTGTGTGTGTGTGTTGAAGGGGTGTGGGGAAATGGGCAGGAAAGTCCATTCGGCGAATATCCTGTCGTTCCAGGAGTTCGTCCACTTCCGGAGTTCGATGAGGTCTCGCATTGTCATCTATAAAAAAGAAGTGAGGGCCGAATTCAACTGTGAAAAGACGCATATAAGAAAAGAGTCCAGTGCCACAATAACGTGGACTGTTATGCGAGCGATTCTAGACGCTTCTGTCCGGAACCGCGCTGCTGCTGCTACTGTCGCAGGTTCGAATCGTGCCTCGGGCATGGATGTGTGTGATGTCCTTAGGTTAGTTAGGTTTAAGTAGTTCTAAGTGTAGGAGACTGATGACCTCAGATGTTAAGTCCCATAGTGCTTAGAGCCGTTATGCTTACCCTGTCCAAATATTTGGAAGCTATGTAACGTTATGCCGGCTCATAGCATTACACAGTTGGACACCGAAACGATCATCATCGACAATGTTCCAGCGTCCATTAATTGTTCCTACTTCTCGCCGTATGAGGGTATGTGATTCACTCAGAAACACTGTAGATCATGCTCGTTTTGGTGATTCAGGAGTAAAGGTGTGGGGAGATAGAAAGTTGCTTGACTTCCAATTTGAAACCGGCACACTTATCTGTCTACATTACTGTGGCACTATACTCCTTCCCCATGTGCATCTTTTCAGGGGTACATTCCAACCTCACTTCATTTTTTATGGATGACAATACTCTATCGTATCGAAAAGTGTAGGTGGAGGAGCTCTTTGAACGAGAGGATATTCGAACTATGGACTTGCCTGCCCCCCCTTCCCCCCTCCCCCCTCCCTCTCTACTCACATCCTAAGAAGCACCAGAGGGATGCGTTTGGGAGACAGCTTATGTTGTTGTCTGTAGTGCTCACATACCTTATTAATTACCACGTCCCTCCTTCTGTAATATCCAGGGGAACATCATAAATCTCGGAGACCTCAGTGTAATTATTGTCTTTGAGTAAGTCATTACTGTTGATCTCATTGGACATTTCTTTCAGATACCTTGCGTACTATACCGTAACAGTTCGTTTCTATGTATGGTTCAAGTTTCATTGAGCTATATTAGTTGCCGGTGTCACATCATGCGAAGGTTACATTTTGCACACCAGTGTAGTTAGAGTCTGTATGTCCTTAGTTAATGATGGTGATGATGATGACAGAATTATTTAGGCACGCTACAGAGAGGCCTTCAGCGCCCATTCCGTCCTTAGAATTGTGGCTAGCATGCACTAGACTTCTCAACAGCCTATGTGGCAGCACATCTGACCATCCTCTCCATTCACTCTAGTACCACAGTTATTTGTAAAACCACAAGTATAAAAATTTACTGAGCAGTGAAACGGTATAAGTTCCAGACATTGGTTCTACAGTTCGTATTATTCACAAGGCGGAGGAATATAATATTTATGCATATACAAATGTACTATGATTTCCTCAAGCTAAGAAAATATCATAGCATGGGAAAATACTAACCATTATGGAATTATAGCTATAGAGATTATTATTATTTTCTCTTACTGTCAAAAATTCCTTTCCTGTATTTCTACTGTCGGTCTCATTTTGACTTGAAAAACTAGATAGCTGTAATATGGAAAGAAGAACCAGTTACGATTAGTGAGTGAGGACTAGTCACTCTCTTACATATTTTCATTTGACAACAAGTAGGCGGATTGGTTATTTAAAAGTAAATCTTGCAGTAGACATTTGGGGCTTGGAAGCCACTTGCAGCTGTTAGGGAGAGGAACATCTCAAATTACTGCTGGTCCCAAGAATTTCTCACACCAATGTGCAGACAGTGATTTCGGCTGAAGAGACGGGAAAACTGCTTACCTAGATCTACCTGTTAGGTGTTTCTGGCCATGGCAGGGTTAGGGCACAGGAGAGAAAGTAGGTTGCCCGGCCAAGGCGTTTTGACAGTGTCGTAAACGCCCATTGTGTAAAGAGGTGGTGTCCATATAAACCCACAAGTTTCCCTGTTCGCCTTGGACCAGACATTATAGATAGAGCCATGAGGTGGTGTTAGGATGGAACGCAACCTTTATGGCAGCACTGAAATGGTCTGTGTCGGGACACGAAAACGTTTTAGTTTAGCCAAGGTCCCTGGTTGGACGTGCTGTAGCGATCGGCCCATCAAGATCTCTGTGATAAATATGTTGTTCACTTTACGCCTAAACGAAAACTCTCAAAACACCCTACCTAAAGTTGCCGTGGGGAAAAAGAGTTGGCCTGTAACTTCTACTCCTTGTGGGGAAATTTAGAAGTCAGGGACTGGCTGCTTCACCTGCAGGGAAAAGAATATTATTATATTTGGTTAGCATTGGCTGGGAGGTAGAGCAGGCAAACTAGAGGGGAGATGTGGTACTCATGGAATCTTGTGATTGGCATGAAACCTGAGTGCGGGGAGGGGGGCGGGGGCGTTTCATTGGTGCACTTTGGAGTTCACCATGTTTTAATGGAAAGGGATGAGTGGAGAAATGCTTCTTCTGGTTCAGAATTCCGTCTGGAGAGGAGATTCTGGTCATGACTATTCTTATGAGTGGGTTGCACTTGGGACTAGAGATGGGGGATCCGCTCCTGAACTGATTCATAGAGTTGAATCTTTCAAAGGAGTGAACAATCAGCGATTCAGAAAAAAAGAACGGTAGCTCCAAACGTTTCCCACAGTAGAGAGAGAGAGAGAGAGAGAGAGAGAGAGAGAGAGAGACGGAGCATATCAGTGGGGCCTCTGCTGGTCAGAGCACACTGCACGCCACACAACACAGCCAGCGCCGGCCTCTGGCCTGCTTCTACCTTGGCTGCCTGCATTGAGCAGTGCCCCATTGGATTATGTGTTTCACATATGCAGTGCCGTCGTTGTGCTTCCTCTTCCGCGTGCAGTGTCTGGCGCACCTTAAGTTGGTATCGCACTCCGTCGGCGACCGTTTCAGTCGCACGTCCTGCCCTCTGGGCAGTTGATGCGAGCAACAGTACAGAGAGTCTCCTAGCGGAGAACATAAGAACTACTTGCAACAACCTGCTCGCAAGAGAACGGACGATTTGTCTCGGAACGGGTGACTGGTGGCCCTTCACCGTTCCCCCCACCCTCGGAACTCGCCCGCTCAACGCTCACCCCACCGTTCTCGACTCTAGCCAGAGCGTTGAGCAAAGCAACTCAGGTGTCACTCTGGTCTCTGCAGTCTTAGCTCACGCAGTAATACAGCTCGCGGCTTGACCTGCTTGCCTCAGTGCCTCTGCATCAGGGTTCGTCTCTACTGGATATTGTTCTCCGTAGTAATACCGCTATGTATATTGCAATATTATGTTATGTATACATCATTTGTTTTTATTTTATTTTTATTTGTTTAAACTGATCAGATTAGGTTCCTGATGAATCCTCTTACTATAGGATTTTTATTATGGACACTCGAATTTACGCGTTAATTACGAGCGAACCGATAAACGTATCGCAAAATGTGATACTCCAATGTTTTCCTTGTTTTATTCTGCGTAAGGCTATATGCAGCACTTTAGTCTTACAGTCAAATTTATATTTTTGTTTCTTATTCTGGTACGGATTTTGCGATTTTAGGCGTCTTCGGAAGGAAATTTTCACTTTAAAAATATATGGCTTGCGATGTATTTGTACGAGGTTAATGAAATTTTATTACATTATAGCCAAATATATTGTTAATGTAAATCTCAAGTTGCAACATTTTCCGATCACCCAAAAACCATGATAGTGCAAAATAAATCAATAATCAAAAACTTTGTCATATCGTGGAAATTTCAATAAACAATACAAAATTCTTACTCATTGTTTGTGTTACTTCAAAATAGGATCAAATAAGATCAAAATACAGGCATAGTACTGGAATAAACCAAGTTAAAAGGGCAATGTGCCTTCCATTTATTTTCTATTGTGAATGAGTGGTGAGTCATGAAAAAGAGCTAGTGCATTTCAGGGAGTGAACAGTCTCGATCCGATCTCTGAAAAGAACAGTTTTGCCCATCTCTACTTGGGACACGCATTTGAGCATGACTCACACTGGCACCTGTGTTGACTGGAAAGCCAACCGACAGTTTAGACTTCGATCATCGGCACCGACTGTGCCGAGGACAATCTTATTCGTATCAGTACTGTTGCCTAGACATTTGATCTCCTTGTGTGCACTGCCGTATACGTGAGTCAAATTGGTCCATGATATGACCGGCTTATGGGAGTGTCACACGCTGGAATTTGCCGAGATGTCAGGGCTCCATTAGAGAGTAATTGAGATCCTTCTGGCAGATGATCTGCCCGCGACTTTGCACATCTTGTGCCTGGGATAACGAATTACAGGCGCCGCACATCGCTGCTCTGCAGACACTTGCGCCACGATCGTCACCTGAGACAGCGCTACATATCGAGAAAGGGCTGTTTCTGCTCCGGCTTGCTAGAGCAAACGGAATCACAGTGACGACCCTTGTTCTCAGCTGCACCAACTTAGTCTAACTTCTGTGTAAAATAAATCCATCAAAGTGTATTCAGCGTTACATAATTTCAGATTGCGTTATCCATTTTTTGAACCAGCGGAAATAGATTAAACAGATAAATCTGGTCTTTGCCAACCAAACGCCACCCAGTGGGGTGCTAATTACTCGTTACTTGTACTTGTGTTGCCAACAGTTCATGATTTATTTTCGTCTCGCTTAACTTGTGCTGTTTGTCCTATTTTACGATTAATGAAGTCTTGCCACTTGTGTAAAAGATGTAATGGATTTTTGTCCAAAAAATCGATTTTTCAAAAATATTATTATATTGATCTACACAGTTTAATTTATGTTGTGTGTCATTTTTATGGTGATAACAGCTTTAGAACTGCCTTTAAGTTATTAAACTGATTAACTCTGCACTGTCGGCCACTCCCACATTTTTCGACAGTTGGGAAACTGCTTGCTTCAGCGGAATTTTTGTCACTGTGAAGGCTATTTTCTTTCGATATCTTTGGCTGACATCTATAACTCTGGCTGACATCTATGTCTTTGCCTGAAAACTTTGTTGCATGCGGTTTATTTAAGTTTTGACAATACTAACACATATTAGTAGGTGGAAGGTTGAATTCGCAAACCTTTACGTGCAAGTCAAGACTTATGCACAATGGTTGGTTGAAAAACTGCGTTTAGGAAACGGAGGTTTCATGGAAATCGGTTTTTTACCAACAAAAAAGACGAAGCAGCTCAAAATGAAGAACATAAGCTCTCAGCTTCAGCGTCGGAACTTGGGACAGGAGAATTGTACACGTGCGTGAATGATGTTGATATGGATTCCACTGGATTCAGACTTATTGATTTAGAGCTTCTCTGCCAGGCTATAAAGTTTTCATGTTCACGTCGTAGTTGTGAAAGCACGGAATGCATGATTGCAGTTGAGAAAGAAGAATGGGAATAGCTTGTGATTTTAAATTAGTCTGTAATTTGTGTGGCTATGAATTTTCATTTTCCTCCTCCAAAAAAATTGACGCTGGTACCTATGAAATCAATTTTAGATTAGCAAATGCTCGGAGATGCCTTGGACAGGGCAGGGGAGGAGGTAATTTATTGTGTGGTTTTCTGAACATGCCTACACCTTGCGCAAGGTTTGAAAAAATGAATAAAGAAATGTCTGATGCTGTATGCTATACTGCAAAAGTTTCTATGAAAAAAGCAATGGAGAAATTGGTGGAAATAAACCAAAAAGAAATGGATCCTGGGGTAGATATTCGTGACAGTGAACTTCCTGCAAATGTTACTGACCTGTGTGTGTCTGTAGATGGGACATGTATGGAAAGGGGTCACACATCTCTGTATGAAGTTGCATGTTTTATTGGTACTGATTCAGGTAAAGTTTTAGAATTAAAAATTATGTCTAAATACTGCCACGAGCGTGCAACAAGGAAAATGTCCAACAATGAAGACAGTAAGAAACTGTGGCAAGAAAAGCATGAAGTAACATGCTCAATAAAATTATAGTGGCTCATGTGAGGGCAAGGCGGCTGCTGCAGTTGTGAGGATGTTCTCCAGATCTGAGGACCAGTATGATGTTAGATGTGCTAAATACCTTGGTGATTGGGACTCCTCTTCGTTCAAAGCTGCAACAGATAAAAATTCGTACAATACAACAATAGGAAAGCTGGAATGTGTTGGCCACATCCAAAAGAGGCTGGTGGTAGGCTTCATTGCTTGCTGAAAGAGAAGAAACGTGAAGTACTTGAGGATGGAAAACGACTAGGAGCAAAGGCAGGCTTACTCTGAAAGAAATTGATTCTCTTTAGTTATTTTATGGGAGAGCTATAAGGAAAAACACACACAGTTTAGGGGCAATGAGGCGTGCTGCATGGGCAACTTTTTTCCACAAACTATCAGCCCACCAAACGCCACTGCACAGCCTGTGTCCGAAAGACGATTGGTGTAATTTCAGCAACAGAAATGAGACGTATTCACGTAAACACTCATTACCAGAACCTGTTATTAATGCAATTAAGCCCACATTCAGGTTTCTTGCAAACGCTGATTTACTGAGGAAGTGTCTTCACGGAAACATACAAAATGCAAATGAAATCCTCAATAATTTAATTTGGATTAGATGCTCAAAAAGGACATTCTGTAGACTTGAAGTACTCAAAATGGTGTCTATGGTACTGTTTTATGTCACAATAACGGAAATAATGGCAGAATTGAAGTGCTGGTGTGTTTACAACAAAAGAATTTTACACCATCGACGAGAGCAAGGTCAAGAAAGCTAAAATACCAGTGTCTTGCCTTCAAACACAGGCCAGACAGATTCAAAGAGGAGAGAAGGGAAACGAAACCTGGAGGATGAGGAGTATCAGTATGGAGGCTTTTAAAACTGAGGTAAGCTTATTACATGTAGAAGTATGAGAAGAAAATCTTTGAACCTCATTTTCTTTGTTTTACATTTTTTACGTTTCTCAAAAAGTATATGCGCTAGTGCTATGAAATTTTCAGGAACTTCTCGCAATGTGTTGCTGTCACCCTGGAACTAAAAAATATGAGATACTGCAATTACATTCTAACTTTTAGACGATTGTATGTAGAAAAAAAGTTAATGTTGGCTGTGCAAAATTAAAAACTCTGTTAATGATACAATTTGTACTATAATAACTGTAGTTCAGTGGTCGTATAACCATCTCAGGACACTAAAATAATATTTTCAGATTAATTGCATGATTAGAATTTGAGTTATGGTTTTTCATAAAAAAGACAATAAAAAGATTTAAACTCAGATTTACGGCAAAATATTAATCCTCCATATTTTATTATATTTTTTTCGTTCAAACACAGATCTTTTGCTTTACATATGCAAAATTTTAGATTTGTACATTAATAAATATGGCTGTAATGATTTCTCAAATAAATGTATACATTTTCCGTTACTTCCCTACTTAATCACCCATCACTACCACAATAATGACAGGGACACCGTTTCATTAATTTTTCTCAGCATTCGAGTTTAGTTCTGATTCTGATAAAAATGATACCCCCCAATGCAGGCTAACACCAACCACTGTTGTCAGAGGACAGAATCAGTTTAGCAGACGCTTAGCCAAGGAGGCAAGTGCAATGCTTACAAGTTAAAGCGGTTGCTGGCAGGGTGTTACCTTACAGTCGCCTGTAGTCTTTCAATTCAAACCGCAAGACCTGTGTAGTCTTGCATTAGTAATTGGTACTCGGGGACCTATCACACAGTTTACCATTCATACTCAGAATAATATCGAGTTGGATTTCCAATTCTGCTCTAATTCGTTGACACATTGGGATTATAAATTCATAATAGTGAGGTTAAGCGATGAACGGACAGTCTATGTATAGATTATTCTCCACCATTACAGTTTTAGAGATACTAAGCCGTATCTCCAATTTGTGGACCACGAAATCTGTGTGCTGGTTTGTCAAGCTGATGTTAACCACTGAAACGGCAGTGGCTATCAGAAATTCTGCAAGTTACAAAGCGGCGTCGTGCAAATACCAGATCAAAGCAAGGGTAAAGGATAGAATAGATCCTCTCATAATTAACGCAACGCCACAGCGCAATGAGGCGGTGTTAACCCATTAGGGCCTGACGATTAACAGTTAGAAGGGCGGTTGATTGGATCGGAAAATCCGTACGAATTGTAGCAGTCGCTGAAACTCCCAAAACCGAATACCGCGTTCCGTGTATTGGACAGATGGGACAGCGCTACGCTGAACTCGACGAAGGAAACCCCACACTTGCATTTATCATCGGGGAAGTGTGAAATTAGGCTGCGTCCGAGTGCTTCTGAAAGACATAAAATATTTCAGTCTTTGCATGACAGTCATTTTGCAAAGTGGAATCATTCTGTGGGGAAATCACGAACCCTACTACTAGCATTTTTGCAGGCGTTGTGTGGGACGGTGTTGAGGAAACTTCGCATTATTAAGATATAACACCTGGCCCTTGTTGGAGGTACCACGTCTACATATTGCCTAATTTCAACAGCACCTTTTGATGTAACCCTTGAGAGTTTCAGCAAGATTTGCTATGTACGGAAAACCTTAAATTATACGTACTTGCACCAGATGAGGTAGAAATAAATGCCTTTCATCCCGAAATGTATGAATCTTACGTTTTCTAAATTCTTCGTTCAGGTTTATTTTATTTATTTTTTCGGTAGGTGGTGTTGGCAGGATAAATAATTTAAAACGTGCACCCCATTTTATTTCGTATCAAATGGAAGAAGGGAGAGGGGCCAGTTATTTTGTTCCATGGGTAATACTCTTAACTCTCGTATCAGCTGATGAATTGAAATAAATATTTCTTTAAACTGAAAGATATACTCTTTTCTAACAACATTTCAAACCTCTGGAATACACGAGTATTGTGATATAACGCTTATTAGGTTGGTTAAAAAATTTTGCAAGAATAACTACACTGCGTGACAAAAAAGAAAGAAAAAGTGAACCCAGAAGACATGGTCGGTGTTAATTTAATTACGTACACTTACACATCATCGGAGGGTATGTAAGTGACTAGAGTTGCAATTCCCTATGACTGGTTGTACGTCCACCAGAGTGCATTAGTGTTGTTCGAGTTCAGTGTTGTTACCAGGACTAGGAGGGCATATAATGGGGGAACAGCGTCAGATGTTGAGTGATAACAGTGAAGGATACGAACATGCCGCGTATTTGTGTGAGACATCGCTAGATACGTGTCGTATACCATGACTGCTTTTTTAAAAGAAACATCGAAAGTTTATATATTTTTGTTGCATATCACTTCGTGTTGTGGTTCACACTTTTTGTCATCACGTAATTTGTGCATAATTTTGATTTTCATAATTGATTTGTTTACATTAAGTGTACTTTTTTATGTCTATTCCATTGATGGCATTTTATACGAACGTAAAAGTTGTTTTACGGCGTGTTGTTTACTTTCTTGCTTTGTGTACCTTTCTGAAAGTTACTTTTATAGTCAATGAGTTTTACATAAATAAATTAAAATTCATCATTCTGTTTTCGCCGCTATGCGGCACCACCTATATATGCTTCACTGCCCTCTAGTGGCTTAAATTCTGTACCAAGAAAGCATGATACTGTTTTGAATTTAGTCTGTCACGACAGCTGTATTAGTTACAACGTGTCTTTATACATCTGAATACCTAGATGATCGTTGTGTATAGGTCAGTACCCAAGACGACGAAGCTTTGTAGTGTTTGTACTCTTGTCATGTTGCTCTGTATATCTTTGTATATTTCCTATCTTTTGTATTATGGTTCCAGACTATCTGATGTTGGAGATTTTCTGAAACTCGTCAGATGAAGTGATTACTCTTTTAACTATGTTTAGCGACCAATTCAGCAGTTTTGCAGCACTCACATTAATTATTCAATTTAACCAGATTTCCTTGTAAAACGTTTTACTGTCTTGCTAGGAGAATCTACTCGGGCCCAAATAAAAGAGTGTTAGTAAATTTGTTCCTTCCTAGGAGCATCATCTTGGTGTTTTTAGAATTCCATTCTTCTAAAATATTGCTGATCAAAAAGGGCTGGTGAGAGACCACACTCTTGTTTTAGCCCTGATTTACGGTCAATAACTCTCAAATTATACTTATTTTAGTATTATCGCACAGTGATTTAATAAAATTCACCAAATTTAAAGGTACGTTGTAGCCTGTAAGTATTTCCCATAATTTCATACTAGCTATCCTATCTAAGGCCTTCTCGTAGTCCACGAGGCACAGAAATAGTTGCCCGTTGAAAACTCTTCTCTTTTCTATCAGTTGTTTGAGAACAAATGTTGCATCAACACTGGACTTGCCTTTATGAAACCAGCGTTCCTCCCTCGTAACAAATGTTTCTGCTATTTTTTTTTATGATCGATGAACAAATTTTACAAGCAGCATTTAAAATGCATAAACCCTTATAATTAGAGTATTCTCGTTTATCTCCTTTCTTGTACGTACGTATAATTCTCACTGCCTTCGAATTCATGTGTAATTAATTGAAAGTATTTATAAAAACCAGTCTTTCAGTCTTTCAAGATGATCGACAGTCAGCAGTATTGTCATAGCTTCGTCTCCAAGTATGATGCAACAAGTTCGTTAAATCTAATTCTTCTAGCGTCCGAGGATTACCATACAATACCTCTTTCGCAGCTGCAATGATCATTATAGATTAGCACCTAAACTCCACAAACGGAACTTTGACAAATATAGATAGTTTGACTATCACGTTAGTTAACTAGAAATAATGAAATATTCCATTTTTACCTTTTTTATATTGTTTATAAATACTATATTTTCCATATACACTAATGGGCCAAAACGTTATTACCACTGTCCACCGCGAGGTCGACTGCTTCCTGGTGTTATTGCGGGCACGTAAGGAAAGAATGTAAGCGGAAGAGAGGCGAATGGGCAGTCATAATAGCGAAGATACAGGCCGAAAATGCGGAATTGCAGTGACATAAGCGGTTTTGACAAGGGCGCGTTGCAATGACCCTGCGGCTGGAAACGAGAATGTCTGAAACGGCGAAGCTGGTCACCTGTTGACATATTGCAGTCGTGGGAAGCTATGGCAAGTGGTTCAAGGGCGTTGAAATAACGAATAGATCATATGGTATTGGACGACCGCGTCCCACCACAAAATGCAGAGGTCGGAGGACCCCCTGCTGAGTAATCCAGGATAGGCAGCGATCTAGGGCAGATATGACGACAGAGTACAACGCTGGTGCAGGCGTACATGTTTCGATGCACAGCGTTCAAAAACCATTGCTGAACATACGGCTCCACACAAGCCATACGCATTCCTGTGTTGACCCGATGGCGTCATCAGTTATGACTACAGTGGGCACAACGTCACTGAGGTTTCAGCGTGGATCAATAGAAACGTATCGCCTGTCGAATTAATCGCATTTCTTGCTACACCAGGTCGATGGCTGGGTCCTTACACGCCGTCACCCAGGCGAATGGCTGTACGAAACGTGCACCGCGCCACAGATGCAGGCCGGCGAGGGCAGGATTAAGGTGTGGAGTACACTGAGTTGGGCTTCCATGGGACCTGTAGTGGTAATCGAAGGCTTAATGACAGCAGTGAACTACGCGAACGTTATTGCGGACTACCTGCATCACTTCATGCTTGAAGTCTTCGGCTACGGCGGTGACATCTTCCAGTAGGATAACCTTCTGTGTTGCACGATCAGAATCGTACTACGCCAGGTGAGTGCCCGTAAACAACAATTCTTTGACATCTGCGTAGACATCTACATCTGCATCTGCATGGATACTCTCCAGATCGCATTTAAGTGCCTAGCAGAGGGTTCATCGAACCACCGTCACAATTCTCTATTATACCAATCTCGTATAGCGCGCGAAAAGATTGAACACCTATATCTTTCCGTACGAGCTCTGATTCCCCTTATTTTATCTTGGTGGTCGTTCCTTCCTATGTAGGTCGGCGTCAACAATATATTTTCGCATTCGGAGGGGAAAGTTGGTGATTGAAATTTCGTCGGAAGATTCTGTCGCAATGAAAAACGCCTTTCTTTTAATAATTTCCAGCCCAAATCCTGTATCATTTCTGTGACACTCTCTCCTATATTTCGTGATAATATAAATCGTGCTGCCTTTCTTTGAACATTTTCGATGTACTCCGTCAGTCCTATCTGGTAAGGATCCCACACCGCGCAGCAGTATTCTAAAATAGGACGGACAAGCGTAGTGTAGACATTCTCCTTAGTAGATCTGTTACATTTTCTAAGTGTACCGCCAATAAAACACAGTCTTTGGTTAGCCATCCCCACAACATTTTCTATGAGTTCCTTGCAATTTAAGTTGTTCGTAATTGTAATACCTAGGTATTTAGTTGAATTTACGGCTTTTAGATTAGACTGATTTATCGTGTAACCGAAGTTTAGTGAGTTGCTTTTAGCACTCATGTGGGTGACCTCACCTTTTTCTTTATTTAGGGTCAACTGACACTTTTTGCACCATTCAGATATCTTTTCTAAATCCTTTTGAAGTTTGTTTTGGTCTTCTGATGAGTTTATTAGTCGATACACAACAGCGTCATCTGAAAACAACCGAAGACGGCTGCTCAGATTGCCTCCCAAATCGTTTCTATAGATAAGGAATAGCAAAGAGCCTATATCACTAACTTGGGGAACGCCAGAAATCACTTCTGTTGTACTCGATGACTTTCCGTCAATTACTACGAACTGAGACCTCTCTGACAGAAAATCACAAATCCAGTCACATAACTGAGACGATATTCCATAAGCCGTTTGTGTGGTACAGTGTCAAAAGCCTTCCGGAAATCCAGAAACACGGAATCGATCTGAAATCCCTTGTCTATAGCACTCAACAGTTCATGTGAATAAAGAGCTAGTTGTGTTCTACAGGAACGGTGTTTTCTAAACCCATGTTGACTGTGTGTCAATAGACCATTTTCTTCGAGGTAATTCATAATGTTCGAACACATCTGGAACCACATAGTTCTGGAATCTTGTTACGGACCTGACCTTTGTCACAGACAAGGCTATAGGTGTTTCGAGAATGCAGACGTAAAGGAAATGAGAATATGGCTTACGTTCTCGTTATTCCTGTTAAATAATAATGTAAATAACAAGCAACTGTTCGCGGTATATGTAATGCCCAGAAGACAGTATCGTCGAAAACAAAAAATTCCGAAACGGAAGAAATCAAGTACCTGTAAAAAACTGAAGCTAGTGTCTCACGCAAATTTGTGCCTGTAGGCTAAGACACACCGATTGTGTTTAGATTATTGAATGCGGAGATGAATGTAACTAAACCGAAGAGTACAGCATTAACAAAAATCTTACAACTTACTTTAGGAATACGGCCAATAAACGTTTCGTCTTTAATGACTTTGTCGTCAATGGGGAATTAAACCGTCCAACAGACGTCAAACTCCGAAGAAAGGTAGTGAAATATTGAGTAGAAAAGTCAGAGAAGCATGAGTCATATAAAAGTACTAAAAAGTAAGTTATGAGTAAACTTGGGGTCATCAAGAGGTCAGGTAATGGAGGGAAGTTTAGGTATAGTGGAAGCTGTTAGGTCGAGGCAGTAAAAATAGTCAGTGACGCCCAAGAGTAGTGATAGTACTATAGCGCGTTATCTAACGGACTGTGATCCTAAAGAAATTTCGGGTATCTAGCTAAACTGATATTGCCACAATTCTGCGTCGTTAGGTAGATAAATGTTTTATTGAACACTAGAACGATTCTTTTTCCGAAATAATGTGGAACAAGGCACACTCGCTGGTTTTTTTCTGTCGAAGAAATGTCGACAGACGATTGGTGTACTTTATTTGCCTTCCTGCACCAACTGCAGTTATTAAGATTTAAAAACAGTTTACCTGTTTTGCTGTCCATGACGAAGGGAGCCTTTCAAAAGACTATATATCAGAGCCGAAGAAAGGTCAAACAAATCAGGTCATCAGTTTCAAATGTTATTACGCAAAAAGAAAATTTATTTTTACCTTTATTTAGGAGTTGGAGCTAACGTGGAATTACAATGTAGTTATTTACCAAAAACTACAATGGAATTTTGATGATTTCTCAGCTTTTGCTGAAGAAAGCCAGACTGTGTCGTCTTAGCAATTGTCACTATGTGTATCATCCATCCTGGTGGGTGTCCAGGCAAAAAGCGTGTCCAGTACCACAGCTCGTTGCAATAAGACAACTTGATCACTACTTTATGTAGTGTGTGTAAGTCTGGAATAAACCGGGCAAGATACTCAGAAATGAATAAATTGTCAAAAAATCCTCAGAAGTAGTACTAAAAATTTTTAACAATGAGAAAATCCCAACTGTAGTGTAAATCTATAACAGATGGTATTCGAGTTTAACACGCAAAACTTTTCAGGCGAACAGTGAAGAGCTTTCAGATGGAAGTGTTCGAAATAACGTAAATTGGTACAATGTTTGCAACCAAGTTGATGGTTCACACGAAGAAGAAGAGAAAAATAATGCCACTAAAATGATGAACTGTACTTTTGAAATAAAGTAACGTAAACTGTAGAGGACTTCCAGCAAGAAGTATTCACCTCTAATGGCCAACCGCGAGATTTTGAGCTCCAAATTCCTTTCTACTCTTTGGAAGCATAATGAAATATCGGCAAACCGATCCAGGAGAGTGATCTCCATAAACGAATCTATTTTCCCTGGTAAATAGGATTATTATTGTTTGGGTGACATTCATCTGGACTGCCTTGGGACCTTTGGTAGCAATGGATGGCACCATAGCTGCTGTACACTTAGTGAACATCATTCCTAACCACCTGCATTCCTTCATGCTAACCACATACATTCCTTGATTTGATCCCCGACGGTGATAGCTTCTTCTAGCAGGTTAACTATCCTCGTCACAACACCATAATCGTGCTACAGCGGTTTGAGGAGGATAATTCACGGCCAAGTCACATTAATGTGACCGAGCGAGGTGGCGCAGTGGTTAGCACACTGGACTCGCATTCGGGAGGACGACGGTTCAATCCCGCGTCTGGCCATCCTGATTTAGGTTTTCTGTGATTTCCCTAAATCGCTCCAGGCACATGCCGGGATGGTTCCTTTGAAAGGGCACTGCCGACTGCCTTCCCCCCTCCTTCCCTAATCCGATGAGACAGATGACCTCGCTGTTTGGTCTCCTCCCTCCAAACAACTCAACCCCCCCCCATTAATGTTCGATGTCAACGTATAATAACCACTCACAGCCGGCAGGTGGCAGCACTAGCAATGAGAAGTACATAAAGGTGTCGACGGTCGCGAAAAACAGAGCAGTCATCGGCTTAATGTGGAAATGGAGCGATATACCTGAGGTCCAAAAGGGCACGATCATTGGCTTTCGGGCCAAGGATGGAAGCATTAGTGAAACGGGTAAGTTTGCAACCTGTTCGCATGATGCAGTGGTTAAAGTATACCCTTCACGGCAAAATGGCGCCGTCCAAAACCGGCGCCGAGGCAACTGTGATGCACCACGGGTCACAGATAGCGAGGGTGAACAATAGGTGCAGAGACGTATAAGGCCGAATAGACGTGCAACTGTTCAGCAACTGACCATTCAAATGAACCAAGGAGCTACCAACAGCTAACGTTGCTGCTTTCGGCCATCTGCAGCAGGCATCTGTTTCATGGTCCAGTGCTGACTAATGTTCATCGACGAAGATGCCTGGAATTTGCATGCAACACCACACCTGGGCGGCCTTTTCGGATGAATTACGTTTTACGCTCCATCGGACAGATGGCAAACATCCTGCAACAATCGTCAGAAGGCTCCAAGCCGGAGGAGGAGCGTTGCGGTCTGTGGAAAGTTTTCGTGGCATTGTCTGGTCGATCTCGTTATTCTGGAAGGCACAGTGGATTAATACAAGTATGCACCTATCCTTGGGACCATGTCCACTTCTATGTGTAGTTTGTTTCTTTCCTCAACACGACTCTATCTACCAGCGGAACAGTGCAACGTGGCACGCATTTCGCAGTGTACATACATGGTTCGCCGAGCACCACAACGAGTTTGGCCACCAAACTTCCAGGATTTAAACCCAGTCGAGAGGCTGTGGGACCACCTCGATCTGGCTGTTCACGCCATGGATCCTCAACCAAGAAACCTAGCGCTGTTGGACACGACAGTGAAATTGGCATGGCTCAGCATCCCGGACGATGCCTTCCAGAACCTCATTGACACGTCTTGCGGCTGCACGCTCAGCAAAAGATGGTTATTCATGCTTTTGAAAGATGGTCGACAAATTCGCCTGATATGAATTCCATGGAACAAGCCTGGGACGCTCTTGATTGCTAGCTCCGCGCCCACGAGTCACTGGCCTGTGATTTATGGCAACTGCGTGACCTTTGCGTAGATTTCTTGTGCCACTTACCTCTGGGGATTTCCCAAAGGCTTGTCGAAGGCGTGCCTTGCGGAATCGCGGCTGCATTGCGTTTCAAAGTAGGGTCAATACGCTATTAAGCAGGTGGTCGTAATTAATAATGGGCTTACGGGTGTTCTGCCGAATTGTTGTTGTTATTGTTGAAAAAGAGTGCCAACTACCTTTCCTCGAAATTTTAGTTAAGAGAAGAAGACGGGTGCCTGGGTCACAGTGTGTATATGAAACCTCCCCTTAGAACAATTATACAAGACTGTGCTTAAACTGACACACAATATTTTTAGCGCAACACATTCTTTCAAAAATCCCTACAAAAGAATGGCCCTGACTAACATTAACCTATACCTTTCACAAATCACTTACCTCACAAAAATCTTCGTTACTCGAACTACTGCAATACAGCGGGCGCCACTACTGCCAGTTAAATAAAAGTTTCAAACTACTGAAGGCACTAACTACTGATAGGAATAGTTAGCAAATGAAAGATTTTGATAGAGAACAATGTATTTACCTTAATAGTGTTCAAAAGTCATAATATATATAGCAGTTCATGAATCCAGTCTTACAAATGTACTGTTTCTGATTGACACACGTCCAGATCATCCGCACTCAAAAAAATCCGCCATCTCACTTCCCCACATCCACCACTGTTGGCGGCTCACCTCCAACTGCACAACGCTACGCACTGTTAACAGCTAACAGCCCAACACTACAATAGCCAACAACAGTGCAAACCAGCCACAGACTGCACACAGCACAGCCAGTGCTTTTCATACAGAGCGCTACGTGGCGTTATCAATATAAAAACCTAAACAGCCTACTTACATAGCCCCCATGCTCCCCACAAAAAATTTTACAAATTGTTTTGGGCAGTGGCCAATAATGATTTGATAAAATTTTTCATAATTACAATAACAAAGATATCAAATGCACCCAATTATCGATACAATGTTGGTCAAAAGACAAAATTTTCTCGCAGTCCATAAAGACAATCCTGATCATTCATCACAGTAAAATGGCAGTGTTTTTTTTTTCTCAAAGTCTGAGCAGTAAAAGAGAATGCACACGGAAGTAGTGGATTTCCATGCAGTCTTGAAGAAGTAGTGTTATCTTTCCAACAGAAAGATAATGCTGACTCTTGACATGCAGACAGGTAATGGTCCGCAACAGAGCAAACCCACAGGAGAGTCAATCGAAGTTTTGAAGAATATTGATAGGTAGGTCATCACAGAGCAGACCCACTGTAGTCCTGATAGAGATTATGGTATTGGTGGGCCACCAGAGGTGCAGACCCACTGCAGTCCTTGTAGAGATGGATAGCAGCCATCCGTTGCGACTGTGCAGGTGCACAATCACCATCGAAGAGTCTTGTGGACAATATAGCAAGTCCATGAACCACCACTTGTGCACTAAAAAAAAAAAAAAATTTTTTAATGGCCTTAGAACCAGCAATGCTGTTATCCAGTCCCTTGCTGAATTATTAACACATGTGAAAACACTAACAGTCCCAACTTCTCACATATTTTGCATTACTATGACCAACAGAAACGTGTGCAGTGAAATGTAACTTAATTTGAAGAACTGGTGTCTATACAATTATAAATTTACAACATAAGAATACAATTACAAAGGTACAAAATACATAATCAAAGAACATAATAGTACAGATAACATTTGTAGTAATACAGGCTTTACAAAAAATAGAAATATACATATACATCAGTGTTACAGGAATTATGACATAGGTACATACATAAAAGATCAGAATAACTTTTGAAACATCAACTTCACACATGAGCATTAAAACAAAACAGAATAAATAATGTCTAAACATCTTTACAAAGTAAATAACATATTATTAATGCAAATTATATTTGAGGATAACAATATTCCTTATCATAGTGAATGTAGCTTAGTATTATAAGAGAAAAAAAATTCTATGAAACAGTACACAGAGACAGGAAGAAAACAAATACACATGGGTACACAAACACATAGTGGGCCAACACAAAAGGAAAGGACAGGGTTTGTTTTCAGTGTAACATTTGGTACTGCAGTCCAACCCAAAACTTCATTCCATAGATCGTCCCTCTTATTTCAACATTTGCTCCAGCCAAAAAAAATCCTATCCAAGCATGCTTTCTGTATTCTGTTCACATCCCATTTCAAAAATAGTTTTTCTCCACTGTACACAACTTTTTTGGCCAAACGATTTTCTTATAGCTTCTCAATGCATTTCTTCCAATTCATCACAGTTAGTTCCTTATATAGTCTACCCCCTCTTAAGCTAACTTAAATCTACTGAGCTCAGATGCTAAACTAAGGGACGGCGCAATGCAGCAGCACAAAACAATTAACACAAACAGTAATGACAAAGAAATGCAAATTGGCAAAGGAAGCAGCAGTAAATGTAATAACTTATATCTAAACATAACAAACCCACAAGCAGAAAAAATAGTACACTAAAGACAACAATGCAGATAAGGGAAATGTATATTCACATCTTAATGTCTATATAATTAAAGTGGTGCACCACAGCTTATTCTACGAAAAATATTACCAAGCAGTTGAAAAGAAAATTATCTATGCAATTCCTGTGAAGGGAAATGTCTTTTTGTGCTCCTTCGTTTTTTTAAGTAGATCAAAAGTTATTATTTACTGGATCTGTAGGCATAAAATATCTATATTAGTACATCTATAAAATTTTATTTTAACCAATGCTGCAGTGCAGCTAGAAACTAAATATTAAACAAAATGAGCAAACTCTTAACTAGAAAGACAATAGATGTAAAATGTTTCTCATCATTTCATTAGGCATTTTAGTAAATATCATAAATTAAGAGCTCCACAGTATAATCATATGTTTTCAAGTTTGAGCGTGTCGTATTTGCGATGCTTTCTACAAAGAAATGTTAATAGCGAGGATAATGGCCTCCTTTTTTTCTCCACCTGTGCCTCTGAAAGACACACACTAATGTCTTTTTTTCCAGGTGACTGTCGTGCAGGTGGGTGCCCACGACACATTACGTGAAGGTCACTTAACTTTCTTACCGAAATATTTACGACACCAGGTTGCACTACAGTGACAGTCTCATATAAAAAATTTCACAGGTCGAGAATTTGCGTTGCAAATGTGTAGAAACAAAATCCTATGAATATAACAGTGCGCAAAAAATTTTCTCCTGCATTGTGATACATTCACGCATTTACAAACATTTCATAACTCTTAAAGTACGATTCTCAGCTTATTGATCATAAACATACCTCAACAGCATAATACACATCGTTATCGTAATGATAACATAATAACAGATCAATCACATCTCAGAATTGTTGCAGCTTCTTTCAATAATTTCAAGACCTTCAATAAAGCCATCTACCTCAAACGTACTTCAGAAATCATGATCCCTTACCAAATACATCATTCAAAGCTTTCATAGTATCACAATGGTTCCGAAAAAATATGAACAGTTCACAAACTACAGACAAAATACAATTTTGTAAGTGTGAAGTTATCCAACTGTGCAATTGCGTCAACATCTGTCACTGATGTAGTAAAAAACAAAGTTTGTCTCTCTCTCTCAGTTAAATGATCAGATAGCTGTGTAATTTATGTGTTAGAGAAATATGGTACCGATGTGTAAAGTTGTATAAGCAAATACCATATTAGCTAGTGCTCCTTGTGCTTGCCAAACACATGGTACACAACGTAATCGTGTACCCCCTGAGGATTAATGTAATTATACCCTCAGGTGTTACAGATTACAGCAATGGAATGAAATGTATCATGGAAAACCTTTGTATCATTGTAATTCAAAAATCATTAAAAATAAATGTTTTAAGTACAAAATTAATCACTCAAATACGTGTACTGTAGCGATAAACTGTGTGTCTTGTTGTAAGATAATCTCTGTGGAAGTGTCGTAGTTATCGTCCTCTGAAAGCTAAGTTCTGCAGAAGTCAATGTACTTACTTCATGATAAACGAAAGTGAAATGCTTTGGGTATAGATATCTTACTTATTACGCTTATTACCGTGATGAAGAAAGTAGTGTGCTGTAACGTATTGTTGTGCTACGGAAAAGGCTGTCTCATTGTAGCTATTCCACAAAAGTTACTACTAAAACATGTTTTCCTTTCCAGAAGAATTCAGAAAAACTATGCAGACACAAAACAGAAACACCGCAAAAGCAACATTGTAAATTGTCACTCATTAGTAGCGTCGTGATAAAATCGTGTAGCTGTCACATAAACTAACCACTGTGTCATCTGGTATCCCACAGAAAGTACTTTAAATCCAGAATGTATTTTCAAGTAAACCAAAATGTTGCATTAAAATCTCATTAGCAGTACCAGCATATGTTCTAAGTATGTAAGCCTGATAGTCGTTACGTAATCGTGCAGCTAACAAGCAAGAATGTACAAATAACAGCACTGTGTCGTCTGTTCACTATAACAATGCATTCGTAATTTCTGTTTAAAAATGTTCCCTAGGTTCTAGACTGGATAGTTAACTTCAGAACATTGTTGCTTGTTAACAGTTTCTCAGTGTGACAAATTGTACTAGTAGCGTGAACTGAAAAGTTTTATGGCAAAGACTAAGTTAAGAAACAGATTATCTTTCAATAAACAGTTTTACGTGTGAAATGTGGTGTTAACCTTTACTCTTCCTAGTATGCAGAGTTTCAACTTCAATGCAATTATCATGTGGTATACATCGGATTCTGTAAGGTCCATTGTAAACTAGAAAAAATTTGTGACTCAAGTGTTTCTTCTTATGTGACAATGAATGAGCTTTAATGAGAACTTTCTGACCAATATATAATTTCTTTGCATTTGCTTCACCGTGTAGTTTTCTCCTTTTGCCTGCTGCAGATTTTATATTTTTAATAGCCAAATCAATTATGTCTTTGTGTGTAAGTTTACGTGTATTCGGGGAAGGTACAAGCTCTCTGATTCTGTTCGGCGGTTCTTCATTCTTCAGTACAAGAATAGGTGGTAAAGCAGTGGATTCATGAGGCATTTCATTCAGCATGTTTTGAAATAAGTGTAAATATCTGTCCCAATACTGATGCTTTCTGTGGCAATAAAGTCTGCAAAGCTTATTGATGTCTTTCTTAATCCGTTCAGACGGGTTACAATGTGGTGAGTACAATGAAATAAAAACAGGTTTGATTTTATGGTTCCGAAGCATGCATGACCAAACAGCAGATCTGAATTGCGGTCCGTTATCTGAAATGACTTTACTAACGTGTCCAACTTCACGTAAGAAATTTTTAACAAAGGCGTTGGATACAGACCGTCCAGCGGCTTTATGTAACGGAGCGACAGAAACAAATTTTGAAGTAAGTTCAACAGCGACTAGAACGTACGAAAATCCATTAGATGTTCTGACAAGGGGTCCCAAGAGATCAACAGCAGCAAATTCTTTTAATTTAGAAGGAATGATAGGAAACACCGGAGCATGATGTGTGACAGTAGATGGTTTACCCTTTTGACAAAGTTTACAAATAGACAAGACTCTTCGAATTCTCTTTTCCGTATTGTTAAAATAACAAGTCGTCCGAAGAATATGATAACATTTTCGTGGACCAAAATGTGCATAACTGAAATGAATGTACCAAATGAGCTTATTAACAAAATCGTCAGGAATGCAAAGTACCCATAGCTTGTCATCAACAGTGCAGCGTTTGAACAGTATATTGTTTCTAACCAGTTAATAATGCCGAATCTGTGTGTGTGTCTTATCATGCCATTTACTTTTGATGTCTTTCCAAATCGGATCTTTATCTTGTTCATGAGCAATGTCCTTTATAAAGATGTGGTGATGAAGTTTTCAAAGGCGACTTTCTGAATATAAAGAATACTGAAATTTTTCTTGAGGTTGCTTTCTGTGTTACTTTTCTCAAGCCCAGCCGGTGCGCGTGACAGTGCGTCCGCAACAATGTTCTCCTTGCCGGGAATGTAGACTATTGAGAAGTGGAATTCTTGCAGAAACAATGCCCAACGTTTTAACCCGTCATGATTTAATTTTGAAGACATAAGAAATTGTAATGCACGATGATCACTGTATACTTTTACGTTCTTACCGGAAAGAAAGAAACGGAATTTGTTAAATGCCCAAACGATAGCTAAAGCTTCTAATTCAGTGATGGAATAATTTTTTTCAGATTTTGTTAGCACTCGGCTACCAAAAGCAATGGTTTTCTGAACAGTAGTGTCATTTTCTATGGCTTCTTGAAATAAATGGGCACCAAGACCGACTTTAGAAGAATTCGTGCTAAGGCAGAAATCTTGTGACAGATCTGGATGAGTTTGTATTGGCGCGTTAAGTAACGCTTCTTTCAAAGAACTGAATTCCAACTGTGCTTGTTCGTCCCAGTTCCAAATAGTACTTTTTTTCAGTGATAGAACAAAGTTTTGGTGTAACTAGAATTTGCATATTCGGAAAACGACGGTAAAAATTTACGAGACCTAGAAAACTGCGGACTTGTTCTTTTGTGGATGGAAATGGAATGGCTCTGATTGCTTCTAACTTTTCAGGATCGGGCTAAATGCCTTCAGAAGAAATAATATATCCCAAAAACTCCACCTTTGTCCTACCGAATTCAGACTTTTCCAAGTTAACTTTAATTCCAGATTCTGCAAAAATACCCAACACGCTGTTGAGGATGCGATTGTTTTGTTCCCATGAGGCTTCTGCTGTCAGAATATCGTCCAAATATAAGGTGATGAGACGTTTTAAAGACTCAGGTAATATGGAATTTAGCCCGCGAATGAATGCTGCCGAAGAAATGTTCAAACCAAAAGGAAGTTTCCGAAACTGATAACAAACGCCGAAACAAAGGAAAGCTGTGGATTTTCTACATTCTGGATGAAGTTCGATCTGAAAAAACCTGGATCTGAGATCAATAAAAGACAACACTTTTACACCATTAAAATTTTGGAGAAGTTCTTCCAACGTTTGCGGCCTATCTGTTTCAGGAATGATGATAGTATTGATTTGTCTCGAATCTAAGACAAACCTGATCGATCCATTTTTCTTCTCAACAACATGTAATGGATTGTTGTATGAGCTTACTGCAGGCTCAATAATGCCCTCGTCAAGCATAGATTGTATTTCTGTTCTAACACGATCCCTATAACGTGCTGGAATTACGTATGGTCTAACACAAAATTTAGTTTGCTCACGAACACGAAATTGGTATTGAAATCCCTTGATTGTTCCTGTTTTGTGAGTAAAAACTGTGGAATGTGCTTGTAAAATCTCAAAAAGGTCCTGCCTATCAGTGTCATTACAATTCTCAATTGTTTGGATTTTATTCTGAATTAACTCATTAGTTTCAAATATGTCGTCGATATCATCCCTGTCAGTACTTGCAGAGTGATTGTTAGTGTCTAGTTCCGTAGAAAATTCCGAACTGTTGTCTAACAGAAGGTAAAGCCGATTAATTTCCTGGCCATGGTTTGAGAGCCAATCTTGAAATTTCAAAGCTATTGACTTACCTTCTTTCTCTAAACTTATCTCAGCATCGTGAAAGTTTAAGATTGCTTTGTATTCATTCAAAAAGTACACTCCCAATATAATCTCCGTCGACAATAATGGAACAATAAGAAAGTGCATAGAGAAGCTGTGGCTTTGACAAAAGAATTCTAAGTTGGTTTGTTGGCGTACATCTACACTTTTTCCAAAGATTGCACCTTGTAATTTAATCTTACGTAACGGAAGTGTGGGGCAATCGTTCGATTTGTTGCATTTGCTAAAGGCTGTTTCACTAATTACTGAAATGGGACTGCCAGAGTCAAGTACTGCCGTAAATTTTACGTCATTCACTGTAATGTGAATCACAGGATATGCAATGTTGTCATGTTTTACGACGTGTTCCTGGAGTAAGATGTCCCTAATGTCTTCCATTTTTACGTGATTACTAGCTACGGCAGCTGCGTTGTCAGTTTCATAAGTACGTTTTGTGGCTGCCAGCGGTATGAGTCATTGCCTATTGTCTCTTTGATGGCGCGCATCGTTATTGGGATTTGGAGACCTAACTTCTATAAATTCACCTTGTCGAGAGGGCCCTGCCGTGTTTGAATCCTGCCAGTTCTGATGCAATTCAGGTCTGTCGTTACGATCATATCGTCTGTCGTCATGTCGGTAGATTCCATAGTTTCATTCTTGTCGGTCACATGGTGGAGAATTTCTCCCTGAATCGTAACTGCGCGCTGGACCGTTGCGTCTAAAGTTATTCTGTCTCCCTTGATAACAATTATTTTGGTTCCCATATTGTCTGTTTCTCTGATTGTCTCTGTGATAGTCACTACCGCGGAGAGGTGATCTTTCCCTGTAATTATTACTACTCTGCCAATGGGTGTCTGTTTTAGTCACGATTTTTGTTGTGAGAATAGCCTTGTCGTGACCAGTTATTATTTCTTTCATCGCGGAATTGCGACGGATGTGACCCGTAATTGTTGTGTTCCTGTTTTCGCGTTCCGCGATTGTCAGTGTCAATTTCTAATTCTTGTAAGAGTCCCTGAAAAGCTTCAATGTCGTCTTTGCAACGTCCTGCCAAAATAATGTGTCGTAAATGTTCAGTTAATTTGATTAAGCAAATGCGGATGAGTTCTGAGGGGCTGTATGGGTTTGACAGGTACTGATTCTTGTGCAACATGTCTTCAAAATATTTCACAAGACTGGAAAATTCAGATTGTTCGAAATGTTTCATCATTATGGTGCTATGTTTTACTCGGTCTCGTGTAGCTTGAGACCAGTATGCTGAGAGGAAGGCATGATAAAATTCTCCTTCACTGTGGCAATCGTGAATGACCGATCGCATTCTTACAGCTGGTTCATTCTCTAAATAGCCACGCATAAATTCTAATCTGTGCTCTAATGACCAGTTGGGAGGAAAACAATGAGAGAATTGATGGAGCCACGCTTGTGGATGAATGTCGTTGCCAGAATTCTTAAATATTTTGAATTTACGTGTAGTAATGAACTGCTTATAGTAAAAATCATCGTGTCGGCGAGTAGCATATCGGTCATTGTTACGTCGTGTCGGCGGTTCCATCTCAAAATTCTGTGCACCTTGCCAATTTCTTTCATAATTTCCGAAATGCGCTGTGTTATTATTTTGTGGCTGTTCCGTATTTCTATGTCCCTCTTCCCGTATTGGAGCGCGAGTGTCCTCTAAAATATGTAATTCTTGTATTACCTGTGTCAACTGATCTTGTACTTCCCGGATTTCTCTTTGGTGTTGCGTATTAATTTGATTCTGATTTTGTTTGAATTTCCTAATTTGTTCGCACTCTTCTGTGTCATTAAAGACTACCGGTTTTGTGTCATTCAGATTATTATCTACCTTCGTAGATAAATTATGTAGCTGATCCGAAAGTTCAACTACTTTCTGTGATAATGACCTAATTTCCTCCATGTGTCTTTCTGAACCAATTTTCAGAGTATCTACTGTGTCCTAAGTTTTCCTGAGTTTTTGCAAGTTGCGTAACCGAATCGGTAGATGCTACTGAGTCAATTTTAGCTTACAAGGTGTCGCGATTTTCATGAACAATAGTTTGCAGTTCCTTTATGGCTGCTTTGTGATTCTGTAATGCATTTTCATGACGCGAAAAAATAGGTTGGAAATGCTCACAAATTTGTGTTTTTACGTCATTACAGACTTTTTGACATTTCGATTCGATTTTATGTAACTCAGTAGTTAAATCTTCACGTGTTTGTTCAAGCGTGGTGTCTAACTTCCGAAGATTTTGTTCCACTGTGTCTAACTTTTGAAGCTTTTGATGTGTTTGTCTCTGATTTTGTTCCATTGCGTCTAAGTTTGAAGATTTTGTTCCATTGTGTCTAACTGTTGCTGTGTTTGTCTCTGATTTTGTTTCATTTGATGCATTAATTGCAATAATAATGTATTAGTGTCTGGAATCTGTTTCTCTATGCTTTTCGGCAGTGCATTTGCACCGGCAACATTCACATTTTAACGAGCAGAAAATGTGTCTTGACTTATTTGAGAAAATGGTGAGGACCAAAGACCTGAGTCTACAGTATTTGCAATATTGTGTTCTGTCATTTCGCATTCCTGAGGCGAGCTGTTGCCGACCGATCGATCGATAATGCTTCCCTGTTCACTAATTGTTTCACTGTCTACACCATTGTTTCCCGCCCGCTCCATTCCCCTATGCACAATTACCAAATTACTATATTGAACATTAGTTAATTCATTAGACGGTGGCGCTAACACATGCTTTCGTCTTCACTGTCATTTCTCAGTTTACTTTGGAGCCTAGTATTACGTTTTTCACACGCCATTATTGTCACAATATTTCACACGATAACACAGAAAAGCACAATTTGAAGAGCAAAATAATAAAACACATTAACATAGCACTGAAAATAATATCTAGTTAATTACAAGCGCAGCTGCGAAATACTTGGTGCAAATCTACATGCATGCCACAAGTGTTTTACTGTACAACAATGAAAAACTACAACTACAAAGGAAATTCTCTCTATAATTACGCGCTAGCAATAAACAATAGCTACACTAATTACACAAACTAGAAGGAAAAAATCAGAAGATTCCAGTGAGGTATCCTCGACTAAGGGTCCCCTTAGAACAATTATACAAGACTGTGCTTAAACCGACACACAACATTTTTAGCGCAACGCAATCTGACTTTCAAAAATCCCTACAAAAGAATGGCCCTGACTAACATTAACCTATACGTTTCACAAATCACTTACCTCACAAAAATCTTCGTTACTCGAACTACTGCTATACAGCGAGCGCCACTACTGCCAGCTAAATAAAAGATTAAAACTACTGAAGGCACTAACTACTGATAGGCATAGTTAGCAAATGAAAGATTTTGATAGAGAACAAACAATTTATTTACCTTAATAGTCTTCAAAAGTCATAATATATATATAGCAGTTCATGACATCCCTTCTTACAAATGTACTGTTTCCTATGGACACACGTCCAGATCATCCGCTCTCAAAAAAATCCGCCATCTCACTTCCCCATATCCACCACTGCTGGCGGCTCACCTCCAACTGCGCAACGCTACGCGCTGTTAACAGCCAACAGCCCAACACTACAATAGCCAACAACAATGCAAACCAGCCACAGACTGCACACAGCACAGCCAGTGCTTTTCATACAGAGCGCTACGTGACGTTACCAATATAAAAACCTAAACAGCGTACTTACATATAGAAAACCTACGCACACTGACCTCTATCTAGGCACTGTGACCTCTAGTCATCACCATCCGTTGCAAGGGAAGTCAGTACTAAAGACCCTGATCCGTAGGGTTCGAACACTGTCACACAGAGGGCCTCGCCGAAGAGTTAAACACTTGCGAACAGTGTTCCGTAAGAATATATACTCAGATCATCAAATTGTATGGGCGATGCAATCAAATTTAAGAACATTAGCGAAAGAGGTTGAGACACACCGAGGAAGAGAAGCTAAAAATCACTTATCTTCCTTGTGGTGGCCCAATATGCAGAAAGATCGGTATACACCCACAGAAGCAAGGCATCCAGTGTATTTCGTCCCCTTCCACTAAGATCAAAAGTATTCTTTGTAGTGGTAAAGACGATCTAGGTCTCCGAAAGCCGGTTGTGTATCGCATTAGGTGCGAATTTGGCACGTGTTACGCGGAGCAGACTTCCAGAATAATCAAGGAGAGATGTCTTCACAAAAGAAGACGAAGTAAATATTCCAGAATTCGAATCGAGAACAGCTGTCAATATGAGTAATGTGTAAGTAAATATCCTCGGAGTAGTGAAGCAACTTAAATCACTTAATAAAAGCAAGTCTTCTGGTCCAGACTGTATACCAATTAGGTTCCTTTCGGAGTATGCTTATGCATTAGCTCCATACTTAACAATCATATACAACCGTTCGCTCGACGAAAGATCCGTACCCAAAGACTGGAAAGTTGCACAGGTCACGCCAATATTCAAGAAAGGTAGTAGGAGTAATCCACTAAATTACAGGCCCATATCGTTAACGTCGATATGCAGCAGGATTTTGGAACACATGGTCTATTGACACACAGTCAACAGGAATTTAGAAAACATTGTTCTTGTGAAACACAACTAAATCTTTACTCACACGAGGTGTTGAGTGCTATTGACAAGGGATTTCAGATCGATTCCGTATTTCTGGATTTCCAGAAGGCTTTTGACACTGCACCACACAAGCGGGTCGTAGTGAAATTGCGTGCTTATGGAATATCGTCTCAGTTATTTGACTGGATCTGTGATTTCCTGTCAGAGAGGTCACAGTTCGTTGTAATTGACGGAAAGTCATTGAGTAAAACAGGAGTGATTTATGGCGTTCCCCAAGGTTATAGGCCCTTTACTGTTCCTTATCTATATAAACTATTTGGGAGACAATCTGAGCAGCCATCTCCGGTTGTTTGCAGATGACGCTGTTGTTTATCGACTAATAAAGTCATCAGAAGATCAAAACAGACTGCAAAACGATTTAGACAAGATATCTGAATCGTGTGAAAAGTGGCAGTTGACCTTAAATAACGAAAAATGTGCGGTCATCCACATGAGTGCTAAAAGGAACGTGTTAAACGTCGGTTACACGATAAATCAGTCTGATCTAAAAGCCGTAAATTCAACCAAATACCTAGCTATTACAATTACGAACAATTTCAATCGGAAGGAACACACAGAAAACGTTGTGGGGAAGGCTAACCAAAGACTGCGTTTTATTGGCAGGACAATTAGAAAATGTAACAGATCTACTAAGGAGACTGCCTACACTACGCTTGCACGTGCACTTTTTGAATACTGTTGCGCGGTGTGGGATCCTTACCAGATAGGACTGACTGAGTACATCGAAAAAGTTCAAAGAAAGGCAGCATGTTTCGTATTATCGCGAAATATGGGAGAGAGTGTCACAGAAATGATACAGGATTTGGGATGGACATCATTAAAAGAAAGGCGTTTTTCGTTGCGACACAATCTTCGACGAAATGCCCATCACCAACTTTCTCCTCCGAATGCGAAAATATTTTGTTGACACCGACTTGCAGAGGGAGGAACGATCACCAAGATAAAATAAGGGAAATCAGAGCTCGTACGGAAAGATATAGGTGTTCATTCTTCCCGCACGCTATACGAAATTGGAATAATAGAGAATTGTGAAGGTGATTCGATGAACCCTCTGCTAGGCACCCTGATTTGCAGAGTATCCATGTAGATGTAGATGCAAGGAACATCAGCGACATATTCGAGTAAAAGAACCAAGAATATCAGCTGTCGCAGAGCACTGCCTCGAATATAACCATGAAATGAAATATGACGAGACCAGTACCTTTGTGCAAACGCCAAGTTTCAGGGACAACGTGATTAAGGAGACTATCGAAATAAAGGTGTCAGAAATCTAATAAAGAGGGACGGCGGTTTCAACTTAGATAACGTTATGAGTCCGACACTCGGTTTATTAAAGTCACGCCGGCCATCATATCCACCAGAGATGGAAGACGCTGAGAGAATTTGCGTTTCATGGAATGTCAGTGCCAGCTCTGAAAAATAAAAGAGCATCAGAGGGCGTAGTGGCAGTAAAACCAGCTATAAGTAGCTAACAATAGTTTGCAGTCTAGTTGGAGCCATGGAGTGTGTAACAGTAAAACTCGCAGAACCTGTAAAAGATGGCTGAGGCGGTCGACGAAATATTGTGCAGAACACCCGGAAGCACACTTTAATTAATCACGCCGGAAATCCTTAGATCAGATGGCTCATCAGTGTATACAAATTAGTCGCTCCGAAAAAAAAGGTTTTATAGGAGCAGATGTTTGTAAGTCTGGAAGACATTCCCCGTGATAGGTAGTGCTGGTGGCCAGACCGAATCTGAAGAAGAAGGGCATCTATCCTTAGAACAAAAGGCAGGAGGTAGGAGTGACAAATGAAATAAAATGGCTTCGCCTTTCTTAACGTCATAGTTCTACTATTCTCTCAGAGTGATATGGCGAAGAAGTGAGCTGTAGGATCAGTGTGTTTAACTGCTAGAATCTGTCGTGCGATGGAATGCTGCAGGACGGTCTCTTGCAATGAACAAGATGAGGTAAGAAAAAAATTCGTACAGTAGGGACCGACGCTTTGGTACCTGTTCTTTTAATTGTCAGCTGCTCGTATGTCACTTATACCAAATATACTTAACCGTGGAGGTTTAAATAATATCTTGCAGTCACAACGAGCATCAGTTCCACAAAACCTTACATTCTTTTTTTGTCGTCGATTAGTGTCCTTTTGCATATAAATTTACATCAATACTACACAATCCACATTATCATGTGTGGCGTAAGGTGTTGGCCACACAGAGTTGTCTCTCATGTCTAAAAATGCGCCTTACAGGCGTGGGACTCTTGACACTTAATATGTAACGGAAGACTTATTAATTATTAGCTAAAGGGACTCTTGACTGTTAATACGTAACGGAAGACTTATTAATTATTAACTGACACTTACGTGGAAACAATACGATTTTCACATGCATTTTAAGAACATAAGCAACAAATAACGAGCAACCTATGTTATGTTTAAAAAACTCTGAAATCGGCTTTCTTTGTTTCGAAATATATTCTGAACACAGTAGATCAATGCTGCAAGCCTTATAGGTATATTCTTTCCACTAATAAACCACTGCGAGAATCACTAATCTTTGACAGCAAACGCAACGATAACTTCAGAGAGAGAGTTGAAATCCTGTAGGGTGTCAATAAATCTACCTCTAACTAGCTATACCCAGCGAAGCATATAATTAGGTCTGATAAGTCAGTTTGTTCACTGAATGTTCGGTGTCATAAACTGTTTAGTTCCATTTACCTCGGAAATTCACCGTGATGCGGAGAGTTTCTGAAGTGCAACAAACAAGCGACGGTGAATGGCGACAGACACAAGACAATTGATATCTGGCCATAGGGCAGGATTATCTGTCGAACGAGAACAGTATTTTTGTAGTCAACAAGTTTTGCATTATAAGTTGTCGCGTGACGAAATCGTAAACGTGTCCTTGGTGGTTAATATTCAGAAAATTTGGAGCCCGCTAGACAACTGGAATTACTACGCTCCGGAAAACGTACTACTTTGGCCATTTGTCTGACGCAACTGTTTTCCCATAGTACGTTAAATGCAGCGTACAAGATATCAGCTACAAACAACAATACTTCCGCAGTCTAAGGCTGGCACGAAGTTAATTTGTAGCATTTATACAGTGGGGTGGCAAAAGTCATGGGATACCTCCCAATATCGTGTTGGGCCTCTTTTTGCCCGGCTTAATGCAGCAACGTGACGTGGCATGGACTCAACAAGTCTTTGGAAGACCCCTGCAGGAATATTGAGTCATGCTGCCTCTACAGCCGCACAGCCTTTCATAATTGCGAAAGTCCTGCCGGAGCAGAATTTTGTGCACGAACTGATCTCTTGGTTATGTCCCACAAATGTTCGAAGGGATTAATGTCGAGCTATCTGAGTGGCCATATCATTCGATCGAACTGCCACAATATTCTTCAAACCAATCGCGAGAATGCTCCAAGCTTGAAACGATCACTCGAGGCTTCATGACAGACTGAGCAGTGTATAGTGGCCGCTTTGTCCTGTTCATGAAAGGAGACACAGCGAGTTCTACAAAACTGCACTGAGAATGCTGAATTTTTTTGTGCCTCCATTGTACAGTAGGCTCACGTAGTGATTTTCTGTGGTCCGAAGAGTATTGAGGAAGAGGTGTACCGCGACTTTGTGGCACAGCACTACTTCCGCTGCGCTCAGTTGCTAGCGCAAAGTCTCCTTCCCTTGATGGGAGGGTGCTGATATCAAGAACGGACAGACATTGTAAAGATAACTAGACTCACCGAGGAAGATGCATGCGCGCGATATTTTGACCATTCTGTTAGACGTTAGAGCGTATTGTGGCTTGTAAGGATACAGATCGAACACTATATAGTTGTTTGTGAGTATATATATATATATATATATATATATATATATATATATATATATATATATATATATATATATAATTTGTTACTCTTAAATGTATTTACTCTTACTCTTAAACTTACTCTTAAATGTAGTGTCTTACTCTTACGTAGTGTCTATGCACTACAGAAAAATGTCCGCAGGTCGTGCGTGGTCTCGCGGTCGCGTTCTCGCTTCCCGTGCACGGGCTCCCGCGTTCGATTCCCGGCGGGGTCAGGGATTTTCATCTGGCTCGAGATGACTGGTTGTTTGTGTTGTCCGCATCATTTCATCATTCATGAAAGTGGCGAGTTTGGACTGAGCAAAGGTTGGGAATTTGTACGGTCTCTGACAACCGCGCGTTGAGCGCCCCACAAACCAACCATCATCATCATCCAGAAAAATGGTAGAGAGTTGTGCAGCGTTTAACTGCATGAATAAATGCGGGAACTCAATCAATATAACTTGTCGCAGGTACGTGAATATGGTCAGATGTTTTATTTCAGGAACTTTCAGTCATAATAAATTTTCAGTCATAATACATTTTCTGACTTTATATTCTTTTTTTATTAACAGCACCTGCTACTTTTGACGCTACTGATGAACACTGAAATGGAAAATAACTGCAATCCAGAATGAGAATTTCACTCTGCAGTGGAGCGTGCGCTGATATGAAACTTCCTCGCAGATTAAAACTGTGTTTCAGGCCGATACTCGAACTCGGGACCTTTGCCTTTCGCGGGCAGGTACTCTACCATCTGAGCTACCCAAGCACGACTCACGACCCGTCCTCACAGCTTCAATTCTTCCAGTACCTCGTCTCCTACCTTCCTAGCTAACCTAAGGACATTACACACATCCAGACCGCTACGGTCTGGAACCGTAGGGTCGCGCGGTTCCAGACTGAAGCGCCTAGAGCCGCTCGGCCACAACGGCCGGCGATAGCCAATCAAAAACTGAACACAGATAGGGGATGAAAGCAGGAAGGTGGTGTACTGAACTGTGAAGAAAGAAGCAAAATATAAACAGAGAACGGTCAATGCTTAAGATCTGAAACATCGAGCAAATATGAATAGCCATAGCGTCGAGGTTATGTGGGCATGGTGCTGGACTGTGAAGAAAGAAACCTGCGTTCAAATCTCCCTCTTGCCCCATATACTTCTTTTTCTTCACAAAATTATGAACTTGCCGTCCGGCCATTGACGTGTCTGTTCGCAGTATTCAAGTTTGTGTCTGTGTCGTTGTGTAACGTCCGTTTGCAAGAGCGAGATGTGAGGAAGGGACCTCCTGTTTGTTCTACATCGTTATAACATGTTATGACTCTTGCGTTCGTTTTTGAAAATTTTGACTCTTGATTGATTAGTTGATTTGGGGGAGGGACGAAACACCGAGATCCTCGGTCACATCGGATTAGTGAAGGGTGAGGAAGAAAGTCGGCCGTGCCCTTCCAAAGGAACCATCCCGGCATTTTCCTGAAGCGATTTAGGGAAATCACGGAAAGCTTAAATCGAATGACCTTGAACCTTTGTCCTCCCGAATGCGCCACTTCGCTCGGTTCGACTACTGAATTTCTTTGTTTTAATATAGTTCACACCTGTTTATTTGTTGATTTCATTTCTGTGAGAGGTCTGTACGGCATCTCGCCTGCTCTCACTATTCGTCACATTTACTTGCGACGGTAATATATTCTTACTACATGTCTTATATTCTATAATCAATGTAAAGTATTACGGTTGCCAAGACTGCAGAAGGAGAACAGACACGTCAATAACCTGACGCAAATTTCATAATATTGCAAAAGAAAAAATGAGGCAGGAGCGAGATTTGAGTACAGATCTTCCCCCTTTGTAGCCGAACACAGAACCACGACAGCGTAGTTCTTGCGATTCGATTGATGTTGTGCGTCTTGAACTTGTTTCTATTTTGTTACTTTTTGCGCAGTTTTGTATACCTTCTTCCAGTTTTCTTGCCTAATCTGTGTTCTGTTTTTGTCGTGCTACCAACTGGGCCATTTTACCACAAAATATGAGGGGAGTTCGGTGGGAAGTTTACCTTGTTAAGTCTGCCTGCTACACGGCCGACTACGTAATGACACGAAATAGAACGGGCACTAGAGCTGTGGAGCTTACATGATCATAGTTTCTGTATCAACTGATTTACGTGTAGTTAATTCGGCCGGGTTAGCTAAACATAATGGCTGAGCTACTGAAACAAATTATTAGTGGGCCGTCCGCAGCTCGTGGTCGTGCGGTAGCGTTCTCGCTTCCCACGCCCAGGTTCCCGTGTTCGATTCCCGGCGGGGTCAGGGCTTTTCTCTGCGTCGTGATGACTGGGTGTTGTGTGATGTCCTTAGGCTAGTTAGGTTTAAGTAGTTCTAAGTTCTAGGGGACTGATGACCATAGATGTTACGTCCCATAGTGCTCAGAGCCATTTGAACCGTTTTTTTATTAGTGGGCCCATGTTGCCTCTTAGGGATTTTGGGTGCATCGAATTACTGCACGATTTCTGTGGATTGTGTGGTCAAGGATCCAGTATTATTGCTTTTATGCTAACGTAAGATAGATCGTTTACTCAAAAACTCTGTTCACTTCATTCCAAATTTTAGTTATCTTTGCATGGATCTCAGGCATTGGTTTGGCGCATGTGATTTAATTCTGCTGTTATAAGTATCACTAGTATTGACCTTTCACTCAAAAGATCCTGTCTCACCGGCAGTGTATTTTAATGGCTACTACGGGAATAATAGGTATTGACCGTTGTTACTCATAAAAATTGTACTAGTCTGTATTTATTTAGTAATACTTTCTTGCTCTTGTTGACTATTAGCTGTAGGCGTTTCTCTGACTAAGGATTTTGCTGCATTCGTTGTGTGTAACAGTTTTTCTATTAAGGTTTTATTATCACTGTTTACATCTTAACTGAAGGTTTTGGCACTTGTTTGGAATTGTCTTGGTGATTACGTCGTTAATAAATTACGTAGTCTGACAAGAAACGTATACGCCACCACAACCCAGCTCACTTCCACTCCTCAGTCTGCGGTTGCGTTCTCGCTTCCCACGCCCGGGTTCCCGGGTTCGATTCCCGGCGGGGTCAGGGATTTTCTCTGCCTCGTGATGACTGGGTGTTGTGTGATGTCCTTAGGTTAGTTAGGTTTAAGTAGTTCTAAGTTCTAGGGGACAGATGACCATAGATGTTAAGTCCCATAGTGCTCAGAGCCATTTGAACCATTTGAACTCCTCAGTCCATGCTGCTACTAAATCTTTAAATCAGAGGTTTTCGATCAAAAACTCACAACTCTGTCAAATTATGAGGATAGTGTAAATCTTTTTTGAGGAATTTATAACAATCCGATAGCTGTGAAAATTCTATAACTTGTAAAGCCTATGTGAAAGGAAACTCATAAATAGCATAGAGGAAACTGTAGCTTCGCTCCGGCATTATTTTAACTTCAGAAGCGCGTGCAAAACTGTCATCACGTTAGTGAGAAACTGTACTAAGCACTACCACCGGACGTGCTTGACATCGCCGCATAGAAGCTCTGATCCAGATGCACTGGCACTCACATGAACGTGAGTGTTACGCTCGATCTGTAGACAATGTGTTTGCCTCGTCACGCCAAGGAGGAGGAGCGAGAATAACTGTCACTTGAGACAGATGACAGAACTGATCTCGTCAAACCTCTTTGGAAGACGTTGTCATTATCGTGGAACCAACTGTCACATAAATTTCTGCTTCAAATGAACTGAAATCTTAACTCGATACTTGAAAGTGAGAATTTTCCTGATCTACCGTGCATGATTAATCAGAACAATTTTCGGCTTCCTATCAGTTCTCGTCAGGAATGCGTCGGAAAAAAATATTTCGTTTTTAACCATGAGATTTGAAACTTTTGTTGTTAAAGAAACTACGTTCACTTAGCTTAACTTAATCCTTTGGGCTACTTAATTATCTTAATGCTTCATTGCACTGAAACGGATTTTTCCTCAGGTTTTTAAACTGACTTTCCATAGATTTAAGTGACACACTGTCACAACTTATTGCAAATTGTGACTGAATATTAACGTGGTCACACATTTGGGTGTACGGATGTCTAAATAAACATGTTTTTGCTTTTTTCAGACTCAGTTGCTGCAATATTGACTGTTGTGATCTGCAGTAACATCCAGCGCTGTGATTATCCATTGTTGAATCAAAATATCTCTAATTAATTATAATATATAAAAGTGCATGATAAGTTATTGACATATTTTGTATTTTATGGGAGTTATTTACTGAACTGTTTCGGGTTTTTAGAATTAAATATCGCAATTTCGGAGAATGAAGGTTAATATAAAGGTAGAATCTGACTTTCATGATTTGCAGTCCAACCGGTTTGTATCTCATACCTAGGTTTAATAAGGCTTAGATCTACACTCAGCAACACTCAAACTACAATTCTGCGTCCTACTTTCTTTCCAAATTTGTAAAGATAGTTCACAATATAATTCTAGTTGTTCAGTGTAGGTGCTACGTATCTGAAGTTCTCATAACGGACCATCCAGTAACATCTATACAGAACTTGACAACGAGTCATTGACGACGTAAAACTGTTCCCTAGTTTTTGTAATCCACTTATTTATATTTGCTGTACTGAAAAGAACCCGAAAGAAATGGAAACTGCTAACGAAAATATTTTTAATTACATCTGTAGCACTGTTACGCTGGTATCTGAGACCTATTTATGGTCACCCTGTCTGCAAAACACGGTTCGCGAAACATAGTCAAATAACACATGATTTACAGTCAGTCAGTTTGAATGCTGCTGACTAAAGACACTTCCATAGCCGAAATTTGAAGGAAAAGGTATCTGAGTCAACGTGTACCTTCCCCAACGAGACGGCCTGACACTAATCTGGGGGATATTACTGCAGAAGTTGGAATCACCAGCTATCTTCCTTTCATTTCCATAATAACCCTTGGTCGGCGGATGTGGCCGAGCCGTTCTAGGCGCTTCAGTCCGGAACCGGGCTGCTGCTACGGCCGCAGGTTCAAATCCTGCCTCAGGCATGTATGTGTGTCACAATATATATATCCTTAGGTTAGTTAGGTTTAAGTAGTTCTAAGTCTAGTGGACTGATGACCGCCGATGTTAAGTCTCATAGTGCTTAGAGCCATTTGAACCGTAATAACCCTTGACAACGAAAATACACTGCCTGAATAAATAAATAAAAGAAAGAAAGAAATAAAAAATAAAAATGAAAAACTGAAGGGGAGAAGAAGTACACGAAATGAAATTTTGCGCTTTGGAAGGGCATGTTATGTTATAACAGTGATAAAAAAAACGAGGCAGTATTAAAAAGCACTCGGCAACATGAGCCGTATGTAGGTTGTTCAGGTTTTTATGTTGTTAACGCCATGTAGCGCTTTATATGAAAATCACTGACTGTGCTGTGTGAAGGCTGTGGTTGGTTGGCATTGTTGGAATAGTCTGTATTGTAGTATTGCGCTGTTGGCTGTTAACAGCGCGTAGCGTTGCGCAGTTGGAGGTGAGTCGCCAGCAGTGGTGGATGTGGGGAGAGAGATGGCGGAGTTTTGAGAGCGGATGATCTGGACGTGTGTCCATCAGAGACAGTAAATTTGTAAGACTGGATGTCATGAACTGATATGTATATACACTCCTGGAAATGGAAAAAAGAACACATTGACACCGGTGTGTCAGACCCACCATACTTGCTCCAGACACTGCGAGAGGGCTGTACAAGCAATGATCACACGCACGGCACAGCGGACACACCAGGAACCGCGGTGTTGGCCGTCGAATGGCGCTAGCTGCGCAGCATTTGTGCACCGCCACCGTCAGTGTCAGCCAGTTTGCCGTGGCATACGGAGCTCCATCGCAGTCTTTAACACTGGTAGCATGCCGCGACAGCGTGGACGTGAACCGTATGTGCAGTTGACGGACTTTGGGCGAGGGCGTATAGTGGGCATGCGGGAGGCCGGGTGGACGTACCGCCGAATTGCTCAACACGTGGGGCGTGAGGTCTCCACAGTACATCGATGTTGTTGCCAGTGGTCGGCGGAAGGTGCACGTGCCCGTCGACTTGGGACTGGACCGCAGCGACGCACGGATGCACGCCAAGACCGTAGGATCCTACGCAGTGCCGTAGGGGACCGCACCGCCACTTCCCAGCAAATTAGGGACACTGTTGCTCCTGGGGTATCGGCGAAGACCATTCGCAACCGTCTCCATGAAGCTGGGCTACGGTCCCGCACACCGTTAGGCCGTCTTCCGCTCACACCCCAACATCGTGCAGCCCGCCTCCAGTGGTGTCGCGACAGGCGTGAATGGAGGGACGAATGGAGACGTGTCGTCTTCAGCGATGAGAGTCGCTTCTGCCTTGGTGCCAATGATGGTCGTATGCGTGTTTGGCGCCGTGCAGGTGAGCGCCACAATCAGGACTGCATACGACCGAGGCACACAGGGCCAACACCCGGCATCATGGTGTGGGGAGCGATCTCCTACACTGGCCGTACACCACTGGTGATCGTCGAGGGGACACTGAATAGTGCACGGTACATCCAAACCGTCATCGAACCCATCGTTCTACCATTCCTAGACCGGCAAGGGAACTTGCTGTTCCAACTGGACAATGCGCGTCCGCATGTATCCCGTGCCACCCAACGTGCTCTAGAAGGTGTAAGTCAACTACCCTGGCCAACAAGATCTCCGGATCTGTCCCCCATTGAGCATGTTTGGGACTAGATGAAGCGTCGTCTCACGCGGTCTGCACGTCCAGCACGAACGCTGGTCCCACTGAGGCGCCAGATGTAAATGGCATGGCAAGCCGTTCCACAGGACTACATCCAGCATCTCTACGATCGTCTCCATGGGAGAATAGCAGCCTGCATTGCTGCGAAAGGTGGATATACACTGTACTAGTGCCGACATTGTGCATGCTCTGTTGCCTGTGTCTATGTGCCTGTGGTTCTGTCAGTGTGATCATGTGATGTATCTGACCCCAGGAATGTGTCAATAAAGTTTCCCCTTCCTGGGACAATGAATTCACGGTGTTCTTATTTCAATTTCCAGGAGTGTATATTATGACTTTTGAACACTGTTAAGGTAAATACATTGTTTGTTCTTTATAAAAATCTTTCATTTGCTAGCTATGCCTATCAATAGTTAGTGACTTCAGTAGTTAGAATCTTTTATTTAGCTGGCAGAATTGGAGCTCGCTGTATTGCAGTACTTCGAGTAACGAAGATTTTTGTGAGGTAAGAATTCATGAAAGGTATAGGTTATTGTTAGTCAGGTCCATTCTTTTGTAGGGATTACTGGAAGTCAGATTGCGTTGCGCTAAAAGTATTGTGTTTCAGTTTAGTGAATGTCTGAGTACGTTCAGTTTCGCTCAGCTGTTTGAAAATCAAATAACATAAGATTTTTATCAGCACAGTAATTCATTAATTTTTCTAAGGGGACGTTACAGAGCCAACTAATCAGTATAACATTAAACCCCTCTGGTCTGCGTGCATGCACTGATTCGGTTGGGAAGTGTGTCCTGAAGCCATTGTATCGTCTCTTGAGGAAAGCTGTCACACAATTGTTGTAGTCGATCCTTGATATCGCGGAACTCCCACTAGAACGATGTTGGCGTCTTAGCTGGTCCCACATGTGTTCTATTGGGGACAGATATAGAGACCTTGCTGGCCACGGGACTACCTCAGCGTCACGCAGACAGTTCATAGAGACTCGTGCTATGTGTGAACGAGTACTCTCTTGGTGAAAAACGCCACCACAATACTGTCGCTTGGGGGGTAACATACAGTATAAGGCCGCTGGACGTCCCTGACATACCGTTGTGCCGACGTAACGAACCTTGCCTCATCGGATCATTCGCAAGTTAAACGAAATGTTGAATTCCTTACGTATTGCCAGATTTGGATTACTTTTATTACTTAAATTATATGTTCCTCACCTGTATATATTTCTGAACATATTTGTTTACCAAAACACTATTTTTCTGTTACTACATTTTTATTATTCATATCGTTTTAATTTGGTAACATCGATCTTGTACCGTGAAAATTAGAAAACAGTGTCTGTTTTCCTTAACAGTTTGTTATCTGCAAACGTAATATACCGGTAGAACCGCAACATGTGGTAAGAAGGTATGAATACATAATTTTATGTGCTCTCCAAAAATCTGTAATTACGATTTAAAAACTAATATTTACATGTATAGAAGCAGTAACGAACATTCCTTATGTTTAACAGCCATAAAACAGAAGACCCACTGATGATGCTGGAACTACAGTGAAACACGTTTGGAACAGAAAACAAAACTGTGTTTTGCTAAAGGCGGCCCCATCCAAAAACATATGAATTGTTAAAGCAAACACAGACAAAAGAGCTTCAGCGTCAATATGAGTATTCGTACCTCTCTCGCGAAGCCGACAGTAAGCATCTTTTGTTAGAAAGCCGAGAAACAAAGAAGACAGGTCAAGTTTCATCGAAGCATCGACAATTCGTTAGAGTAGTGTGCAAACGTAGGATCTGGAGGCTGGAGAGTAGACAGGTTGTTTGAGGGTCAGTTTGACTGTACGTGATGATCAGGTCCTGACAGTTGTGCTTAACCTATCCGTTCAGGGAGTGAGAAGGCCAGCTATAGACAGGTATGGCCTACTTTCCATCAGAGATGACTCTAATTCACTGTGCTGCACCACTGTGGTACCAACGACATTAGAGCAGCGAGAGGTGTCATAACCAAAGAGGATATCATCAACAATAATAATAACAATTCATCAGGACCACTGCTTCTCTTTGACATCTCAAGGAATAAAACACCAGCCTGAAAGGTGATTTAAAATTTCATTTGGTGGTGACCGTTGGAGCTCTGGTGTTGTGCAGTCTTCATGAAACCAGGGTCCTAAGTTTTCATGAAAACATTGAGCTTTGTTCTACTAGTTTACTTGACTTCTGTTTCGTTGGATCTCTCTGTAAGCGAGAAAGGTCATAAAACATCTGATGTTTCAGCGTGGCTCTGATGCAGATAGCTTGACAGAAGGAATGGGCGTTACTATTGTGTAGGTGGAACAACAGATCAGGATACATAAGACTCATGTGGTCCAGTTCCGTGGTCTTAAAGTGGCTCTAAGTTTTGCGTCGTCACTGCTTTTCATTCACACCCCACTCTTCGCTAGCTTTTGTATGTTACTCTCCAAAGTGCTGCAGAATTGCTAACACAGAGTTCGACACCGGACTCACTTATGGTAACATCTTTTGAACTCGCATAATTTCTTCTTCTGATGAGTGTGTGCCGAATGAAAATTTGACAGTACACTGAAAAAAAATAGTGTACAGCTTATGACAAACCCGCATCTCTTAGTTTTCTATTGGACCAACGGCGTATCGGTATGTATGGTGCACACAAATTGTGATGAAAAAAATTATCTTTAACACAGACATAAAAGAACACATTCTATGCATATGGAACATATAAACATATAATTATTAAGCGCTGAACTGTTAAATGCCAAACTGAATTTAAATTATAATTGTTTTGTATGAAGATTAGCATAACTTTATAAAACTGAGCTTATTACAGAATGGAAGAACATATAGTGTAACTGGACCTACACAGTACAGCCTACAAGTTCAGCCACCTACCTGCCAGGGGACTGAGTGACCGTTCCAATAACTGAAAAGACAAAGCGCCGCAGGCTGCACATTATTCGATTACTCGGCTAATTTTGCTCTTCAGATGAGAGCATCCTCATATGTCCATTGTCTTAGTGACAGCATTTAGGGATTTAAAGCACCATTCGGCATCGTCATGAACTCAAAGTAATTCCTCCTGGCGGCAGTGCCGAGTGGTGCTTAATGCTTCTAAGTTGTAGCCACTAGGGGAATGAATATTTGATGATGTGTGTGTCTGATGAGCGAAATTAATTAAGTAAATAAAATAATATACTGTGTAAGATGTCGTGGTCTCCTGACCTTCATTGCTTACATATTCCGCCCTCACAATCATATTCCGCACATCAAGACGCTTCATTCGATAAGATAAAGTCAATGTTGCATGAATTCATGTAAACAATACACAAATAACAAGTGCGCACAGGGGTTGAGATACTCGAGGCTGGCGTACACAAACACATTCAAGACATGACGGTCGCAAGAGCTTTTAGTTCGGAAGAGGCGGACTGCACGCCAAGAGGCCGGTCCCTTCAGAGGACGTTTCAGCCTATCTACGTCGGACAGCGACCGCCGGTGGAGCGGACAGCGTGTGCCGGAGTGAAGGGTGAGAACGACCCCTTGTTTGGCTCAAAAGGAATTTCCGCTACATTGTGTGGGAGTGCCCAGCCTATGCATTCTTTACAAACATGACACGCAGTTTCAGAGGTTTTCACAGGGAGACAGCAAACGCCAAACGCCGATGCTACAGATTTCCAGATTGGCCGCCGTAAACGAAACGTCATTCTCCCGTTTTAGAAGAGCAATGCTGATTGGCAGACGATATTCCTGACGCCTTGAGCTGAAGGAGTAATGGAAGAGACCGAAAGATATACCCCTTCACGTCTGGCGTGGAGAGGGGCCGTTCCGTTGTCGCTCTTGGAGCGAGAACGCGTAACGAGAGCGTGTGTGCTCGAATGTGTACTCAAAGAGCGAGGAACAAGTCTCTCCTCAGTACTTCACTGAGAGAGCACCTCTGACGAGAGCAAATCGGCGTGTGACTCTATATTGAGTCCTTGCAATTAAGCGTTGTTCACTGTGTTGGCTTACACACTTATTGTGCGGTGTGAACAGACAGAGTTATAGTTAAGCGCCTGTGAGCGAATTTTTGAGTGGCATCATGGTGGACTGGTTATCTGACCGGTGTACCACACCAATAGACTAGGGGCGAATAGGACCTTGACTTCATCAAGGCGTAGGGAGGGTTTGATTGGCAAAGGTCAATCCAGATAGAACGAGAGTTATCTTATTTGTCAGCAGCGAGCGGCGCAGACAGCAGTCATCGCAGCTTACGGTATTGTGCGCTACAGCTCTTGCGAGCCCCATATTTCCTCCACAACAATACACTTCACTGCATTTCACACGCGACAGCATCGACCGTACCTAGCAACATTCTAACGGATAATTATTCAAATTGAGTAGGCACGGCTCTCAGCCATTCTGCCAAGTCAATATCAATCTTAAACTTTTTATAGAAATTTCATTAGCGAATCCTATCCTTAAGAGGTAACTTCACATTCCAAAAAGAACCCGGAAATAACTTCTTCAGTTCATAACTAAAAGTGCCATTGACATTTCTCAGAATTTTTGCAAAATAAATAATAATTATCGTTAGTTTCATGTTTTTCTTGCACTAACTAGGACTACTCCAGTACCCAAGTATCCCACTAGCTACGTAAGAAATTTTGTGCATTTTTGTGTCATTTCCTTACAGCGGACGACTCCAGAAGGTATTTACTGCTGAAAGTTTTTCAGGCATTTCTCTTTAGAACGTTAGGAGCGTCTGTCTGACTTCTGTAGTAGTGTGGGGGTGGTAATTGCATCTTGCAGGAGCCACAGGGTAAAGGGCACATCTCAGAAAAAAATTAATCCGTTGCGCAGAATGACAGAATAGCATCCATACGCTCACAGAAAATGGCGACCCTGCCATGATAGGTAAAACAGGTAAGCTACCAGGATAGGAAAGTGTCAGAACAGTTAGGTACGGCAGGTCGCAGCAGTAGCACTTTGAAGAACTTTCTTTCATATATTAAATAACTGTTTGCAAAGATTGGGATCAGAATAGATACAGGTAGCGAAGAAAGCAGAATCGTAGGGAAAAGGGCGTGTGTTATTGTGTTGGAAAATTTTGCATTTTTCTACGATTTTTGTGTAGCTGCTAGGGCGTAGGATTTTCAAGTGATAGGCACAGACGCAGAGTGGCGCAGAGACGCAGTGTGACGCAGCATCATATAAGTTAGAATTAAGAAATAACATTTTTGGTGGTTCAAATGGCTCTGAGCACTATGGGACTCAACTGCTGAGGTCATTAGTCCCCTAGAACTTAGAACTAGTTAAACCTAACTAACCTAAGGACATCACACACATCCATGCCCGAGGCAGGATTCGAACCTGCGACCGTAGCGGTCTCGCGGTTCCAGACTGCAGCGCCAGAACCGCGCGGCCACTTCGGCCGGCTAAATAACATTTTTCTCTCTTTGCAAGCGCACAGGTGGATATTGGAGACTGTAGCAGAGCAGACAGAACATTAGCCGAGAAGTCATGACGTTGTTGTTGTTGTTGGTTCAACCAACTGGTAAGTGGTCGTACAGTTTTGTAGATAGGGTTGTGGTGTGTTGAAAGAATTTTCATGTTAACGAGAGTACAAGCCAAAAGGTTACGTGAGAGACAGCAAGTGGACAAGATGGGGGAGAATCAACCAAGCAAGTAAAAGAGCTTATTGAGAACAGGACAGAAGGTGAACCAGAGGATAGGATGGACGGTGAATCAGAGAATAGGACAGTCGGGGAACTGCTGAATCAACAGGCTCAGTTAGACTGGGATGAAATTGAGATAGATCAGACAGATGGGAATCGAGGGGACGAGAAGATCGAATTTCCAGAATATGAAATTCCAGGTAGGGCACATTCTGAGCCAGAAATAGGCAGCCCACGTAGGAAATGGCAAAGATTAGAAGCGAAACGAGCACAGGAAACGCGTTTGTTTGCCGCATATTCAGGGACAGAATACGCTTCAATACAGTCAATGAACCGGCAGTTAGCTAACGTTCAAAGAGAAGTAGACATTGAGGAAGAGAGGGAACATTTACAATACATCGAACCTATCGTACACATTCTAAATGTGCCCCAACAACAAACACAGAATTTTGCGGAGTTACGAGCGCCAGGAAAAAGTTCCGTAACAGACGCAACTGTACCTGCAAACACAAGACATATACAACAGAGAGGGCACAATGCGAAGTTGTTTGCGCCACGTAATGGTTCAATGACAAACGCAACTAGTCCTCAACACAGGCAGCACGGGTTATTGCAGTTATCAAACTTAGAAACGCCAAAGCATAGCCCAGTAAACGACGTAACTGACCGAGTAGAAAACAATAGATCGAGAATACATAGTTCAGCAGAAGGTAGTGTTACAGGACAGGACGCGATCATGGAGATGTTACAAAACATGAACGCTAGTATGACGAAACAGAATCAGGATATTATTACACAGATAACGAAACAGAATCAGGCTATTAATACACAGATGACAAAACAGTATCAGGAATTGAAACAGGATAATCAGAACTTGAGACAAGAGATAAAGACACAGCTTCAATAGGTTAAAATCCAGATGGAAGAAGGGATCGCCAGAATTCATAGTCCGATCACTCAGATAAACAAAGACGCGAAAGAATCTAGAGAAAGAATTCAGGTACTAACACAAGGTCAGCAGCAATTACGCACTGACGTGGACAAGGTCCAATTGGACATCGTAAACGTTGACAAAAAGGTGGAACGTTTTACGAAAAAAGCCACAATTTCGGAAGAACAAGCAATTGAAAGCAAGGTCGCAAAGATTGCACTGAAAACATATGATCAGCGGATCAATAAAATAGAACTTAAAAACAAAGATCAGTTTGAAAAGCTTCGAACAGTGTTGATACAAACTATCGAAGAAAAGATCGAGGCAGATTACACCTGTAGCGAAACAAATGACATGTCAAGCATTAATTCGGTACACGAATGCGACCCTCACGCAGTGACATTTTTCAGCAGGTCATTGCTCGTCTACACCTACCACGTATCTTATGAACTACATGTGTGGCCAGAAAGATCCCTGTTCTATCCCTGATATGACATGCGATGTGTGGGGCAGCTAGGACGGCAATTCCGTCCTAGTGCAGTGTCTGGGATATCGGAATCTTGTTGACTAACATGTCTCAGGAGAGCATACACTGGTTTATGAGACACTTCCAAACAGAATGAGTGCATGCAACCAAGCCACAGAGGGTTCAAGTCATGCTGGTAAGTGACTCACATTTGTAATCACCGATATATTATAAAGAATCTTCCAAACCCATGAAGTTTTATTTCACTTCCACTACACCGTTTGGGTGCTTCAACTTTTTGTCAGGTGATGTAATTACGAAGTGACAAGACACATCTTACGCCAATGAACAGAGGATATTCCTTAGCATACACTACTGGCCATTAAATTTGCTACACCACGAAAATGAAGTGCTACAGACGCGAAATTTAACCGACAGGAAGAAGATCCTGTGATACGCATATGATTAGATTTTCAGAGCATTCACACAAGGTTGGCACCGGTGGCGACACCTACAACGTGCTGACATGAGGAAAGATTCCAACCGATTTATCCTACACAAACAGCAGTTGACCGGCGTTGCCTGGTGAAACATTGCTATGATGCCTCGTGTAAGGAGGAGAAATGCGTACCATTACGTTTCCGACTTTGATAAAGGTCGGATTGTAGCCTATTGCGATTGCGGTTTATCGTATCGCGAAATTGCTGCTCGCGTTGGTCGAGATCCAATGACTGTTGGCAGAATATGGAATCGGTGGGTTCAGGAGGGTAATACGGAAAGCCATGCTGGATGCGAAGGGCCTCGTATCACTAGCAGTCGAGATGACAGGCATCTCATCCGCATCGCTATAACGGATTGTACAGTCACGTCTCGATCCCTGAGTCAACAGATGGGGACGTTTGCACGACAACAACCACCTCCACGAACAGTTCGACGACGTTTGCAGCAGCATGGACTATCAGCTCGGAGACCACGGTTGTGGTTACCCTTGACGCTGCATCACAGACAGGAGCGCCTGGGATGGTGTACTCAACGACGAACCTGTGTGTATGAATGGCAAAACGTCATTTTTTCGGAGGAATCCAGGTTCTGTTTATAGCACCATGATGGTCGCATCCGTGTTTGGCGACATCGCGGTGAACGCACGTTGGAAGCGTGTATTCGTCATCGCCATACTGGCATATCACCCGGCGTGATGGAATGGGGTGCCATTGGTTACACGTCTCGGTCACCTCTTATTCGCATTGACGGCACTTTGAACAGTGGACATTTCAGATGTGTTAGGACCCGTGGCTCTACCCTTATTCGAGCCCTGCGAAACCCTACATTTCAACAGGATAATGCACGACCGCGTGTTGCAGGTCCTGTACGGGCCTTTCTGGATACAGAAAATGTTCGACTGCTGCCCCGGCCAGCACATTCTCCAGATCTCTCACCAACTGAAAGCGTCTGGTCAATGGTGGCCGAGCAACTACTCTAGATGAACTGTAGTATCGTGTTGAGGCTGCATGGGCAGCTGTACCTGTACAAGCCATCCAAGCTCTGTTTGACTTAATGCCCAGGCGTATCAAGGCTGTTATTACGGCCAGAGGTGGTTGTTCTGGGTACTGATTTCTCAGGATCTATGCACCCAAATTGCGTGAAAATGTAATCACATGTCTGTTCTAGTATAATATATTGGTCCAATGAATACCCGTTTATCATCTGCATTTCTTGTTGGTGTAGCAATTTTAATGGCCAGTAGCGTATTACTGCTTGGCTGGGAGAGGTCCTACACGATATACGGGACTCCGACGGCTGTTGACCCTCCGGTGTAAATCGGACGCTGTGGACGTGTGGAATACCCGGGAGGGAGTGCGCGCGGCGGGCAGCTCGAGTCCCTCCGGGCGCGCGTCACCTCGCAGGGTGTCCGCCGGCCTCATATTAAGCCCGGCCCGTGGACACCGCCGCTGCCGGCGGCGCCGCCACGCCACGCCGATCAATAGGAGCCGCAGCCTGGCACAGTGGAGCGCGGCGCGGCGTGGCGGCCTGGCCTTCTCGCCCGGGGCGGGACACGCCGCCGACGCCGCCGCCACCGCCGCGGCGCCTCCCCCACGCTGGCGCGCCGCTGCCGTCTCCCGCCGGCCAGCCACCTGCACGCGGCGGCGCCTGACTCGCAGCGAAAGTAGCACCGGCACTCTCGGCGCCGTAAATGGCGAATCCCTGTCCCATATACCATGTCTCCACCGGCTCCGTAGGGTCTACACAGGCCCAGTGTTACTGTACTGTCAGCCATTAAAACTGCGATGCCGTGAGGGCAGAATGCAACAAACGTCAAATTGGGATGAATTTAGGACATTCATGTGACTAAATTTTAGTCAGTAGCACAAATTAAACAGGCTTAATTGTTACGGTGCTCGCTTATTTCCATGTCCGTATCGATCTTAGTGCTGGATTTTCACTCAGATGGCGCTTTGGCGTTAGACGTTGTTTCCGTGTGTGATCGCTGGCCGGGGGTTAGCTAGAGGCGTGTGAGGAGGTGACGGCCTTGGCGTGAAGACAGTTCGGCTCGGCTGGGGGTTGTTTGCGTCTGGACGCCGAGTTGGGCCCGGTGAGAAGACCGGACCGTGATTTGACGGTTAATAGTGTGGACAAAAACATGGTTCAAATGGCTCAGAGCACTATGGGCCTTAACTGCTGTGGTCATCAGTCCCCTAGAACTTAGAACTACTTAAACCTAACTAACCTAAGGACATCACACACATCCATGCCCGAGGCACGATTCGAACCTGCGACCGTAGCGGTCACGCGGTTCCAGACTGTAGCGCCTAGAACCGCACGGCCACTCCGGCCGGCCCAATAGTGTGGACAGAGCTGTGGTGTGCCATTCAACTTGATTCGCAAGGGGATCAAAATCTCGCCTGTTGTAGCTTGTCGAGCCTGAGTTTGAAATAACTTCTATGTGCTGCGGGATGTCATTTCGTCCTCCTGTCTCTCCGTCGCTGGGATTGCTATCTTCATTTACCGTCCAATGGATGCATATCGATGGGCTACGGTGCTCTCCGTACTCTACTAGACGCTGGTGATGGAAGTGCGTCGTTCAGCGGCACGTTAGTCTGGCTGCTTTATGTTTGATCTTCAAGTGCATAGTCTTCGAGTGGCACTTCTTAGAGTTTGCCTTGTGCAGTTAGATTGGAGTTTATTTTGTCTTGTGGTGCGTCCGCTCTCCGTCAACGAAGGTTAAGCTTGATTTGGCACTCCGTACGACGCTTGGCACCTCAGCAGGCGGGTCGGAGCCACCTTCGCGACTAAACGGAAGCCTTTGGACTGAGAGGTCTTGTGTTTTGCGTATTGTTCATAAATTGTTTTTTTTGGTATTAAGTTGGCTGAGGTTTCTTATGGATTTCCCGGGATTTGGTCCGTTGTCCGACCCGGGCTAGGTCTCGTTATTTTAAAGGTCGGTCCTTGTTTTGGCTTAGTACGATTTTGGTTTACTGCCTGGTGATTCTGGTAGTACGCCGGGTCGCTGTGGTTTGTTGCATTTTGTATGGGGCTGCGTGCTCGGAGCCGTGGAGTACCATTTGTGTGAACTGCTTCACTGGGGAGTATTGATCAGGCCATTCTTGGTTTTCTTTGTATAAAAGACTCGCATTCGGAAGGACGACGGTTCAATCCCGCGTCCGGCCATCCTAATTTAGGTTTTCTGTGATTTCCCTATATCACTTCAGGCAAATGCCGGGATGGTTCCTTTGAAAGGGCACGGCCGATTTCCTTCCCCATCCTTCCCTAACCCGAGCTTGTGCTCCGTCTCTAATGACCTCGTTGTCAATGGGACGTTAAACACTAATCTCCTCCTCCTCCTCCTCCTCCTCCTCCTTTGCTAAAATATTATTACTTTAAAGTAACATTATCACTTAAATGATTTAATTCTTGTTGTGTTAATTGCAACTTGTGTACTGAAAAATGTAGTAATGTAATTACGCAAGATTTAGTAGTGGCACATGCCCCTTTACCTTTCGTAATCTCTTAATTACCGAAAGACCTTAAGCTCATACTAATATGATGTGATTTTCTTAAATTATTGTATTTTATGTCATGTTATTGTTTTTTTTTTAAATTTGCTGATCACTGGTGTACTATTCCAAGTGTTAAAATGTTTCAGGTAGCTATTACTTGGGTGGAACGCGCGCAACCGCAACGGAGAGAGTAGTTGCGTGCCTTACGTGTCAGTGGTTGGCGCGGCCTGGTGTCCGTTGTTTGTTTTGGTGCACCTGAGTTAAGTATTGTGTTGCCTCCTCCCTTGCGGCCCCGTCGTGTTCTCATAAACATTCCTTCAAGACACTTTAGTAAATTTTATGCTAGTATTATTTTAATTTCTTACATTGGTAAAATTGTGCGGCCTTCATTATGCACACTGTTTGTCATAATGTCTCATATATCATGATGTGCATGTGTAATGGTGCAATAAATGGATGATTGTTATTTTTGTTGGCGCCCTTCATGCCTCCTTTCTTGTCCCTATTGGTACGCTACCCTTGTACTTGTGTTGGTAACCCACAACAGTAATGTCATCCACATACCGTGTACGGGGCAAGATTACTCTGCGAGTTTCTGATGCAGAAATCTCACTTGAATTTTGATTGTGAGAAGACCGTCTAACAGCACTTGTCGAAATTGAATAACGGCTGAACCGTGGCCTATCGAGTCTGAACTTCACAAGTTCCGCGCTATTTTAGTTCGCGTTGGTCGCGATTCAACACCTGTCAGGTGAATATCGACACGAAGAAAGTTCTCGACACCCCCACGCAGTTAGTGCCCGAAAACAAAGATACAATGTTCGCTCGTCCGTGGAGGAACCGTATAGCCCAGTCACTGGCTTTGGTCAGGAAATAAGCTCGCTTGCAGCAGCTCAATTATCCATCTTGTAATGGAAATGGTTCTCTACTTCTAAAGAAAAGCCCCTTTTAAATAATAAAACATGACCTATACAAGGAATCTGACTACCCCTGTTAGTCAAGGACGAAAAAAAAATTGGCATAGTCTTTGTCAGAACGTGCAGAATCTTATGTGGGGCCAATAAGACGTCAATTTTAATCTAAATATGGTATGCGAACGTTTACGTAATAAAAAAATAATTAGGTAATTAAGTACAGTTATTATATAGATGCGATAAATCACTTTAATGGGGACCAAATGAACAATTAAAGTCAATATAATTCCAGTAAACCTGCAAGAGCAAAAAAAAAAAAAAAAAAAAAAAAAAAAAAAATTGTACGGGCGTACATAGACATCGCGCATCTGCTAGATGCCCACGAAAAACGTAATTTTGTTTTGAAGCTGACAGTCAATGAGAAAAATAGGTGCAAAATACTATTGGTCAGTTTTCAAGCAGTAATGGCGGGCAGCATCAGCTGGTAATATACGTAATTTTATGGTAGCTAATTTTACTGCACAAAAAATAAAATATGTACTCCCTCCAAAAAAGGTTACTCACAAACATGAAAATAAAATTATGATGAGCAGCAAAATGTCTCAGAAGAATTTTGAAAGAAAATTCTTAATTGAACTTTAATTCGGCGGGTTTCCAACACTGTAAACAAGACGAAATAATGGAAAGAATATTTATTGGAACTAAACAAAATTGAACCTTGATATTGTGACAGAATTTTTAAAATAGATAATTTAACAGAAATTGTCTTTAATTTTGAAATGAGAGAGCGTAATAATTTTTTTTTAATGTCTTCATTGTTGCTGCAGGCAGTGCGATATCGTCAGCGGTGGTCCGCGCGGACGATGTGTGAAGTTAATCCTGATTCGTGGCGTGAAGATAATGATGGATCCTCCTGTTTCATTAATATTCCAGTTACGGCGGTGGTCCACGTCTTCGTTGTAGTCGAATCAGCTGGCAGCACTGGCGCGATAATAATAGTTCCAGTGTGTGCGCTGTCGTTACGCGCGCGACGTTTTATTATTAAAAGTTTATTAATCACGCGGTGCGGGCAGGTCGGAATTATGCAATGTCTTTAGTATTTACGATATATAGCCGATTAATGCCAATACTTCGTACAGTTCTTTCACCGTGTTGCCACAGGAAAACAGTCACATGTGTTTATCACTGTAACAGCCCGTTAAATATGAGTTCAATTTACGTCGTCGTCTTTAAGTCAGTTTGGATGATATAATAATTGTTTCTTGATCAAATCACAGCACTGTTCTTTTACTTAACATTTTGGTTTGTTCCACTTTCACGCAGTTCTAACAGTTAGTGTCTCCACAAGATAATGGTGTCTGGTTCACGGCTAATTGTCACAAGTTCACACAGTATGTAAAATCGTCACCGCAAACACTCGATATACTTTTCAGGTTTTACTGTTCGCTTAGTAATGCACGATCTCCTATTAACACAGCGGACGCACTGTAATTAATTGTTCCTCCGCGTATCACCGTCTTTCACGCCGAACTTTGCAACGTTTCTCCACCCGCTAACCGGCCACGATACCACAACTCGCCCGCTCTCTATCGATAGTCGTTCGTTCTCTCTCTGATACAGTACTTCTCCTAGCCTAACCAAAGATTTACAAAGCATATAAAACCAGAACATTCATATTCGTACAATATAAAATATAAAACAGTAGCAAAAGGAATGAAGAAACAATGTGGCGTATTAAAAAATAAAGAATAGTTGAAATAAATGATACATACGTACTGTAACAAGGTAATGCACGGAAGAAAAAAATATTATCGACTTTCGGGGAAAGCAATGTCCTTACAATCTGTACCTATAGTACGATAACGTATGGAGCACAAGTTCTGCATATAGCATGCGGATGGATCTAACCTTCCGTGTAGGCAGTCAGAACGAACACTTTCTTATCGTCATACGTGGCTATCATCGCCATGATAGTATGGAGTGTCATTTGGTACAAAACACGATCACTTTTCGTTCGCTTAGCCGGTATTTGAACAACATTCTTTACATTTCTAACGTCATATCCACAGTGTCTATCTACTACATACGCTGACGGGAAAAAGTTGAAAAAAAAAGTTAATATAAGGTAATGAAATATCGGGAATCTGTTTGTCTAGGTATCGTATTTAAGTGAATAACATTACAATACCACAGGATGATGTCCATGTGTACTCGATCTTAGACATCTGGTGATAGGGAAGGCCAAAACAATCATGTCGACACTCTGTAGAGCATGTTGGGTTACAACAGCCGTATTTGGGCTGGCGTTATCCTGTTGGAAAACACCTCCTGGAATGCTGTTCATGGATGGCAGCACAACAGCTGGTCTTCCCTTTCGGTAGTGCCACGTGGCCACATGCGACCCACAGCACGTATATGACAAATTTTGTCACACGACGAACATCTTACAATCAAGAAACGACTGCAAAATTCCGCACTAACATCCAACACGAGACTGACGTACAAGTTTGAAATCTGGGTGCACGAGATAACCACGAGACTGCTCCTATTGTCATACGAAATCGAACTAAGACCATAGCTCCAGGTGTAGGTCCAGTGCAGCTAGCACGCAGACAGGTTGGTTGCAATCCCTCAATTGGTCTCCTTCTAGTCAACACACGGCCATCACTGGCACCGAGGCAGAACCAGTTTTCGTCGCTCGAAACCAAGGAAGTCACAAACGGCGGTGGTTTGGGTTCAGTAGAATGCGCGCTACAGGATGCCTTGATCAGAGCTGTCCTTGAAGTAACGGATTTGTAACATTTTGTTGTGTCACTGTGGTGGCAACTGTTTCTCAGATTGCTTCTGCAGATGCAGTATGATGCGACAGACATTGAACACGATGGTCTTCCCTTTCGATAGTGCCACGTGGCCACATGCGACCCACAGCACACCATAGTCGTCCGCTGCCCGGTTGCTGCTTACTCGGTCCAAAGAGACCCGTCCACCGCTAAATTGTCGTTGCTCAGGTCAGAAACGCACTCCTCTCGCCGGCGCACCGCTACTCAACGGACAAACAGCACCCTGCTCCCACCGAGCGAGGTGGCGCAGTGGTTAGCACACTGGACTCGCATTCGAGAGGACGACGGTTCAATCCCGTCTCCGGCCATCCTGATTTTGGTTTTCCGTGATTTCCCTAAATCGCTTCAGGCAAATGCCGGGATGGTTCCTTTGAAAGGGCACGGCCGATTTCCTTCCCCATCCTTCCCTCACCCGAGCTTGCGCTCCGTCTCTAATGACCTCGTTGTCGACGGGACGTTAAACACTAATCTCCTCCTCCCTGTTCCCATCTCGTAAAGGTCGACTATCTGGAGGAGCAGCACAGCCGGTGTGCTGTATGTAGCAGAAGTGTAGTGTGTCGTGATCCCATTCCCAGAAACAAAATGTTAAAAAGACGCATACAGTACTGGAGGTCAGTACAAGGCGTAGGTATTTGCGAAGAAATTAACGTTGTCGCTTGAAACAGTTCTGAACAATGAATATGCAATCCAGGATACCGACGAATGCAGTCAAATGGTATCTCGTTTGATGCCAAATGGTTCAAATGGCTCTTAGCACTATGAAACTTAACAACTGAGGCCATCAGTCCCCTAGAACTTAAAATACTTAAACCTAACTAACCTAAGGACACCACACACATTCATGCCCCAGGCAGGATTCGAACCTGCGACCGTAGTGGTCGCTCGGTTCGAGACTGCTGCTCCTAGAACCGCTCGGCCACTCTGGCCGGCGTTTGCTATCTGTTGTGTTACTGAAATTTAGTCTTTTCAGTTTTGGAGCCAATTTGTTGATGTTATTCTTGGATTTTTCCTTTTTAAAAATAAATTCATCGGCGTTTTTAGAAACGTTAATAAATTCATTGTGACTCAGTACGTTTCCACTCAACACCAGCTCCCTAACGCATTTCACTAACAACGAAATAAATCAACAGAACAGTTACTGCCTTTATACCAGTTTCCATCCACAAAATGTAAACGCCTTATTTTATTACTCCTGTGATGAAAGAAACTACGGAATTCCTTCATGATTGTTTATGTGTTGTATGTATCTGCTACTTTCGTAGTAAATTCGATAAATGTGTGCTTCAGACATTGTACTATTACTTTTGTGGAACCCTGCGTTCATACTAGTTTCTGCTATGTGTTTATCGGCCACGATTGGATGAAGTTCGCGGCTTTTACTACTCCGTCCATCACAATTTTCAAAGACCTTAAAGTCGCCGGGTCGTGCCTGATAAATGTGCGTGCCGAGTAACGGCACATGGTAACCACCACTTTCTGACCTCCAAGCGCCCTACCGCACTGGGACACCACGGCAGGTCAGCTGGCAGTGTTCCAGTACGAGATGCCAGCAGAGACACCAGAGAAATTTCTTCAGTCTCTCACTCAGTATCGAAATGTGTGTAGAAGAGTTAGTAACTGCGCTTTGTGTGCGACGTCGAAATAAACAAGATAATGTAGAAATAGTAGTAGTTTTCGGTACATTCCTTTATTGCTGAATTTGACATCACTGGGTTATTTCACACACTGTACAATTATTTAAGAAATTAATGTGATAAATTGTTCAGTTACGTGAGAAAAGAATGGTTCAAATGGCTCTAAGCACTATGGGACTTGTAATATTTCTGGCTTAGTCAGCCATCATATTAGGCTCCAAGAAGCTGTTCCCAGAGCAGTGGAGATGCAAGAAGTATGTAGATGAGGAAATGTGGTGTGAGGTACCTGTGACAGATGTTAGATTCGGTACCATTCCCGTGAGAAGTACCGCCTGCATAGTGCTACTGCTCTGTGATTGGCTGCTGTGTTCGGAGCAAGGGCGTCAAAACGTTGAAGTATAGTTATTATTATTAGATAAACTACTCATTGGAATGACTTCACTTTTTGATATAACTATCTCTCAACAGCTGACTATCAATCAGTCATTTTAGAATTATTAAAAACAATTTAAATCAAAAACAAAAGACTGAAGGACGAAGCGTTCGGGTCAGGCCTTTTCTGATATGGCGCGCGAAGTGTTTCGGGCTGTTCGTCACTCTGGATTAGGCAGTCGAGAAGAACAGACATGTTGTCTGTCGTAGGATGTGTTTGCCAATATTCAGTATTAAAAGATTCACTCCGGTAGTCATGAGGCACAGACACGTGCCACAAATAGTGTATACATACATTTTCGTAAACATTGTGTTTGATCATGTACTTTGCTGTATCAGAAGGTGTTGTATTAAGATCATGCAGTCTTCTCGTGTGGCTATATTAAAATACGCGAGCGGCATCCCAAAGAAGTGATACGTTTATTCAGAACAGAACGTCGCTAAAAGTCAGTTTCAGCCTCAAGATACAGAACCTACGACCTGCGTGCTGTTTTCTGCGCTGGGGACATCAACTTGAAGACAGCAGGTTAGTGAACTATAACAGAACCTTCGCATTCCACACAGTGCAGTGGAAACAACTAGGCGCCTCACGTGTACTGCATGCACAGAACAAATGTGCTCAGTGAGACGTCGTCTGCAGTAATGCAGAGGAGGTAAAGGAGGATGATCGTTATTAACACCAACAATCAATTCATTCTTCCTTTCTTGCCGTAGACTTAACATCTGAGGTCATCAGTCCTCTAGATGGCTCAGATGGCACAGATGGCTCTAAGCACTATGGGACTTAACATCTGAGGTCATCAATCCCCTAGACTTAGAACTACTTAAAACTAACTAACCTAAAGACATCACACGCATCCATGCCCGAGACAGGATTCGAACCTGCGACCATAGCAGCTGCGTGCTTCCGGACTGAAGCTCCGAGAACCGCTCTTCCACAGCGGACGGCTACGTGAGAACATCGGTATATTTTCTCGTCGAATTATTGGACACCAGTCGATATGAACTGCAGAAAAAAACACTGTTCAAGCCAGAAGAAAAGATTTTCGTGACCTTAAGTTGTCCATGAAACTGACCGAAAATGTCTTTTTTTCAAGCAGATATTGTGAACAATAAGCACCCAAAGTTTCAATGATGAAATCGCATCCTAAAGGCCAGAAAAATAATTAAATGTGGGACGCGACATCCCTGCCACGCCCTGTATTAACATTTCACTATTTACAACCTCAGTGGGATAACAACCCTTAAAGTCACAAGGAGAGGCTTCCAAATTGTGTCTTGGATATTGTCAAGCCCACTTACAGCTTTATGGTTGATCCCGAACTTCTAAAAAAATGTGTTCATGGCAAAACTCAGAATCCAAATGAGTCGCTAAATTCACTCATTTGAAAACGATGGCCAAAACCACATTTTCATTCGCTTCAATGGTCAGAATTTCAAGTTATGGTGCAATTCTTGTATTTAATGACGGGAACGTAGGGAGGATGAAGATATTAGAGAGAATGGGCTTTATGATAGGAAATTTCACTCAAGACATCTTGAGCAAATTGATTTACGGTGCCTCTTTGTAGATGAAGCGTCAGCAAAGGAAAGAAGGCAGAAAACAAGAAACACCAAGAGAAGCCTTAAAGAGGAAAGAGACCCTGAGTACAAATCTGCCGTCTTCTGAAGAAGTGACATAAGAAAAAACGTTAGGTTGAACTTTAAATTGCATTTCCTGAAAATTATGTTCTTTACAATTTATGTAGCTTCCTCTTACAATCTATGAATGCTAGAATTATGATATTTTGTACACTTAGTTGTATAAACCCAATAACTGCCGTCTTAAGAGTAAATTTTGAAATTCTCAGTGTAAGCTGAGGGCTAAGTGCTTGGAATTCTGCATGATTTTTATGTTATACTTACAGAATTATCATTAAAAATTACTAAAATTCTCCTATTCGATATATCAAAAATCCTAATGAGAGACTGTTGCCATATGCAAAGAGATTAAACAGAGAAAGTTTTGGAGAAGTCTCTTTAATAGTGTCTGAGAAAAAGGTACATACATTATTTTTTGAAAATGAAATGTTTAGATTCCGTAAAAAAGTTAAATATATGTGAGCAAAGGAACTTAGCAGTAAAGTGATTATTTCATGTAAAGCATGGTACAAAACTTCATTGCCATATCTCCAAAATTGCGGATTTGGTGCATCTTCCCCCCCCCCCCCTTAAGGTGCAATCAGTAACTAATTATTTGTTGTTTGTGATAATTTTCATAATTTTAGTTTTAACTTTCGCAAATGCATAGAAGTTACTTTTCAGTTATTATTTCAAAAGAACTTTATAATAAACTCAAATTCTATACTACAAATATTGCAGACAAAATGCTGGAGACCTACTTTTGTTTACATGTCTTGTTTCCTAAAATAATTGTTCCACATCTGATGTGTTACACCCATTAGCGATACTTGCTGGAGCAGGAGATACAGCTGCACTATTTCGGTCTGGGAGTAGGTTGTGGGGAAACGTTCCTTATCCTAGATAGTAATGTGCTTTGCCTATGTTAGGAACTTCTTGTGATTGGAGGTGAGCACCAAGAACAGACTGTGAGGAAATTGACCTTTGTCCTAACAGAGCATTGCTATAAGTTGTTTGAATTTGACTGTAATGTAGAGGAATGTATACTTCGAAAAGGGCTTCATTTATGATGCCCACGGTTCCAATTTTAGTCGGGTTTCCGCCGGATCGTAAAATCAACTTGAATAGATATTTCGGCGATCCAACTGGTCGCCATCTTCAGGAAAATGCTGCCTCTGCTGACGAGTCCCGCTGAGAACTGACACCAAGTTGCAAATCGACGTCCTATATAGGCCACCGTTCAGTACACGGCGCATGCGCCGCACATCACAGTTTCTGCCCTCCAAGACAGGGAGGTGGCGCCGCCCTTAGTGAAACACTGCTGGCAACGATATATCGCACTCAGGGCAGCACCGAAGAACGTTCAGTTCTGATGCGAGGTAATACAGGATTCCACGTCTTGCTAAGAGGAAACCCATTGTCTCTGTTGATTAAATTATCAGCCAACCTAATTTCAATCGCCTCTTTATAGTTCTGTTCCAAAAACCAGAAATTTTGGCAACTACCAAAGTTTCATCAAATTTCATACTGTGTCCCTCATTTAAGCAGTGTTCTGCTACTGCCGATTTTTCCGGCTGTTGTAACCTCGTATGACGGCGATGTTCCACACACCTGTCATGCACTTTGCGAATCGTTCGGCCAATGTAAGCTTTCCCACATGACACGGAATTTTGTACACACCAGGTTTCCTAAGCCGAAAACATCGAGTCAAGTTGATTTTATGATCCGGCAGCAAACCCGAAGAGACTTTCAAGACTTATTACGCCAGGGAAGCCTACGTAATTACATCACAGATGTTTGAGACTTGAAAAGGTCTATGGAAATTTATAGTTTCATTTGACGTTCATGTGGGTTCAGGAGACACAGCCAAAACAGTTTTTCTTATTAAGGCAGAGGAGGACGATCTGTGCTTGTAGTGAGAGATAGATCTGAAAAGTGTTTTGTTTTGCACGATCCCTTTAAGCTGCAAAATACATACGTTAACCAAAATGATATAAAATAAAACAGAGTGTTTTAGAAACACCCCGCTAAATATCGATCTTTTTCTTGTCTTCTGAAGTCGATTGATTTCTTCCACAAATTTCCAGAATTTGCCTTCAACACATTTCTTTTAAATTTGCGGTTTGAGCATTACAGAGATGAAGCGTATCAGGTTGCTGGTCAGATCTGAATCTCGCAGATAAAACATTCTATGTCAAACCATGCACAGTGCACACGTGGAATTTGAAGAAAACTAAATGTGGGTGAGCGGCAGCTAGCGCGTGGCGGCGTTGCTGGAGTCTTGGTGAGCAAGCGGCCATAAGCTGATGTGAGTTCAGCTAGCAGCTCTGCCACGTTGGCACTCCTGCGGGCAAAGCCTTGCGGCGGCAGCTCTGATGGCAGGCCTGCCACACTCAGGCAGATGCCAAGGGCAGAAGGCTCCACTGAGTCCATTGCTTTGAGTCTGGCGTCTCAGCCAGTAGAACTACTGTGCGGTAGGGCCCGAAAGCCATAGTTTACACTGAGGTGAAATAATCCACTTGATGTTTCATGGACTCAACATCCATTGGACGACTCCTGCAGAAATACTGAACCATACTCCCTCTACAGCCGTCCATAATTGTGAAGGTGTTGCCGGTGGAGGATTTTGTGGACGAACTGATGATGTCCCATAAATTTTCTATGGGATTCATGTGAGGCCAAATCATGTGAGGCCAAATCATTCGCTCGAATGGCGAACAATTGTGGTCCAGTGACATGGCGCATTCTCATCCGCAAAAATTCCATCGTTGTTTGCGAACACGAAATCCTCGAAAATCTGCAGATTGTCTTCAAGTAGCAGAACGTAACCAGGGGCCCAGTCCATTCCGTGCAAACACGGCACACACAATTTTGGAACAACCACCAGCTTGCACAGTGTCTTATCGACAACTTGCGTACATGGCGTCGTGGGGTCTGCACCGCACTAGAACCATATCAACATCTCTTACCAACGAATATCTGGACTCATTTGACCAGGCCACGGTTTTTCAGTCGTCTAGAGTCCAACCGATATAGCAAGGGCACTCGAGTCGGTCGTCTGTTGCCATAGCTATTTAACGCCAAATTTTGCCGTTCTGTAATAACGGGTACGTTTGTCGTACGCTCCACACTGATTTCTGCTGTTACTTCACGCAGTTGCATGTCTGTTAGCGCTAAAAACTCTACGTAAACGCCGCTGCTGTCGGTCGTGAAATGAAGGCTGTCAGCGACAACGTTGTCCATAGTGAGAGGTAATGCCTGAAGTTTGATATTGGCTCAAATGGCTCTGAGCACTACGGGACTTAACTTCTGAGGCCATCAGTCCCCTAGAACTTAGAACCACTTAAACCTAACTAACCTAAGGACATCACACACATCCATGCCAGAGGCAGGATTCGAACCTGCGACCGTAGCGGTCTCGCGGTTCCAGACTGTAGCGCCTAGAACCGCTCGGCCACCCCGGTTGAAGTTTGGTATTCTCGGCATACTCTAGACACTGTGAATCTCGGTATATTGAATTCCCTAAGAATTTCCGAAATGTAATGTTCTATGGTTCTAATTCAACTACTATTCCGCTATCAAAGTCCGTTAATTCTCGTCGTTATTTCACATCGAAAACCTATTCATATAAATCGCCTGAATACAAATTACAGCTCCGCCAGTTCACTGCCCTTTTGTGTAAGTGATATTACCGCCATCTGTACATATGCATATCGTTATCTTCCGACTTTTGTCACGTCAGTGTATGATGTATATGCATTGGGCATTAAGGGGACAGTGGATCTTGTGCCTTATCCCCAAATATAATCGCATTGTTTTCTTACAACAATTACAGCACTACCACGACGAAAGTATAGTATGCACTCAGTTTTCCCAGAGGTCTGCTTCAAAAACTCTGGAAAGTTGATGACGACAATAGTGACCACCTCGCACTTCGGCAACGTAAATTCTAGACTTCATGTAGGTCTAGAGGAAAAGAATCGAATTTTGTGATAGCCAGGAAATATACTAGCAACAGCAGAGGTCTGTGTCAACTCATCCGCCATTCTCTAAAAGTTCCAACAAGGCACTCTTCTTCCAGTTCCCAGTGTATCAATGTCCACTTCGAATCATAACGACTGGGAGTGAGGAAAAGTGTATTTGATCAACATGAGTCCAAACCAGGCGTCAAAATTTTGTCAGTCCGGTATGTGTTCTTAAACATCCCGTGGATTATATTCGGAAGTTTAACACCTGATTCTGAAATATGGCATATGGCCTCATTGACGAAACAACTTGATAGAAGACAAACGAACTGTGACAGAAGCTCGAATAACGGGGAACTAGCGCACTAGGACATGCATTGGTACTGTAGAACAGTTCACTGATAATGACTAGGCACCAGCGGAAATCTACACAACTGGCAATTAAAAATGCTACACCACGAATACGAAGTGCTACAGACGCGAAATTTAACCGACAGGAAGAAGATGCTGTGATATGCAAATGAATAGCTTTTCAGAGCATTCACACAAGGTTGGCGCCGGTGGCGACACCTACAACGTGCTGACATGAGGAAAGTTTCCAACCGACTTCTCATACACAAACAGCAGTTGACTGGCGTTGCCTGGTGAAACGTTGTTGTGATGCTTCGTGTAAGGAGGAGAAATGCGTACCATCACGTTTCCGACTTTGATAAAGGTCGGATCGTAGCCTATCGCGATTGCGGTTTATCGTATCGCGACATTGCTGCTCGCGTTGGTCGAGATCCAATGACTGTTAGCAGAATATGAAATCGGTGGGTTTAGGAGGGTAATACGGAACGCCATGCGAGATCCCAACGGCCTCGTATCACTAGCAGTCGAGATGACAGGCATCTTATCCGCATGGCTGTAACGGATCGTGCAGCCGCGTCTCGATCCCTGAGTCAACAGATGGGGACGTTTGCAAGACAACAACCATCTGCACGAACAGTTCGACGACGTTTGCAGCAGCATGGACTATCAGCTCGGAGACCATGGCTGCGGTTACCCTTGAGGCTGCATCACAGACAAGAGCGCCTGCGATGGTGTACTCAACGACGAACCTGTGTGTACGAATGGCAAAACGTCATTTTTTCGGATGAATCCAGGTTCTGTTTACAGCATCATGATGGTCGCATCCGTGTTTGGCGACGTCGCGGTGAACACACATTGGAAGCGTGTATTCGTCATCGCCATACTGGCGTAACACCCAGCGTGATATGGGGTGCCATTGGTTACACGTCTCGGTCATCTCTTGTTCGCATTGACGGCACTTTGAACATTGTGCGCTTACATTTCACATATATTAGGCTCGTGCCTCTACCCATCATTCGATCCCTGCGAAACCCTACATTTCAGCAGGATAATGCACAACCGCATGTTGCAGGTCCTGTACGGGCCTTTCTGGATACAGAAAATGTTCGTCTGCTGCCCTGGCCAGAACATTCTCCAGATCTCTCACCAATTGAAAACGTCTGGTCAGTGGTGGTCGAGCAACTGGCTCGTCACAATACGCCAGTCACTACCCTTGATGAACTGTGGTATCATGTTGAAGCTGCATGGGAAGCTGTACCTGTACACGCCAACCAAGATCTGTTTGACTCAAGGCCCAGGCGTATCAAGGCCGTTTTGGCCAGAGTTGGTTGTTCTCGGTATTGATTTCTCAAGATCTATGCACCCAAATTGCATGAAAATGTAATCACATGTCATTTCTAGTATAATATATTTGTCCAATGAATACCAGTTTATTATCTGCATTTCTCCTTGGTGTAGCAATTTTAAAGGCCAGTACTGTAGATATACGTAATAAAACCTGAAACGAAAGGACGACATTGCTCTGCTCCGTCATTTTTATTGTCACTTCTATGTTTTCTTATCTCACTGGACGTGTTACTTCTGAAAAGTCCGTTGTTATAGGATGTGATGGAAGGGCAGTGAATACAACATGGAAAGGATCTGATTCGACGAATAGAAGTACATTTGTTGATCGGTTACAATGGGTGGTTTGCCTACTCCATCTTAATGAAGTGCCTTCCGTCATCCGTTTCATTACCTGCACGGTGGATCAAGATCAACAGGACTGAAAATTTTGAGAGGACTAATCGAGGAAAAGGTGTGTGACTACGTTAAACGTCCAGCGATTAGTTTCAAGAGTATCGAATTTCAGATCCTCAAAATAGACATGAATATACTAAGTAGGGTTCAACAAGTATTTGATATTTACATGGCAATTAAATAGGGAAGCTGTCGAGAGGACTTGACTGCACGTGATAATGGTCCTCTTTCACACTCCAGGAGGTTGACAACAGTAGTACGGAACCGCGCTGCTGCTGCGGTCGCAGGTTCGAATCCTGCGTCGGGCATGGATGTGTGTGATGTCCTTAGGTTAGTTATGTTTAAGTAGTTCTACGTCTTGGAGAGTGATGACCTCAGGTGTCAAGTCCCATTGCGCTTAGAGCCATTTGAAACATTTTTTTGACAACAGTAAACGTATATCTGAGATTGTACTTGAATGAAGGGAGTCCCTCACCCCAATTTCAAGAAATACTTGATTTTATGTTGTAGTCAAGTACTTCACAGACGGCCCAAAGCTTGTCTATGAATCAATACAGTCTTCACGACACGTACCAAAAGATTTACTTGGTATTATTGAGTATGTGATAGAACACAATAGCCTTTTTGCCCACCCAGAGCGTTTGATGTTGGCCATGGTCACCACATTAGGTAAAACAAGTCACTTTAGAGAGCTCTGTCTTTCATGAAATTTCAAAGTAAGACCGTTATATCGAGAGATCTCCACTCAACTCAGAAATGATTAACTGGGTGGACTGTAATTTATCTTCTTCCACATTGTAGGAAAAATTGATGACGATGAGATCATGAAGAATGTGGCTCAGACGCTAACTGGGATAATAAATTCCCAGTCCACACACTCCTGACGCAAGCATAGGTAAAAATTTGAGTAGCTTCGGCTAGGGACTACTTCATTACAACGGCGCTGCTGTCATTAACGGCCATTCCTTTCTTGAAAAAGAAGTCACATTAATAAGTGCATACAGTTGAGAATAAATAACAAAATGGAGAGATTTTGGCCTCCTCTCTGACAAAAAATCTTTTTTCAATATTTAAAATTAAAACAGTTTTTGCTCATTACTGCTTTTAAGTTTCCAGTATAATTTATTCTGATATATTTCAACTTACAGAAATGAAATAAACAAGAAAAAACTGTTATTGTTATCTTTTCATTGTGGTCTACCTTTTAAAGAACTTTTTTCATGGTTTTTGGCAGCTTTGAAATCAATGCACAAGCTAAAGACGTCGGCGAATTCAAACAATATTTTAAAAGTATTTTCTGTGTTTCTAATGCATAACAGCTGCTGCATTCGGATGGTGAAAAGTTGAAAAATATTAAAAATTATGGAAAAAATACGAATTTAAAACGGATTTTTGAAAATTTTCGCGAACTTCAGAGCTTAAACGCGACCGGAAGATATGTATCGATATGACTTTTCTTCATTTTTTTCGTCTTCCTAACGTGCATCTTTTCCGCAGTAATAATATTTGAAAAAAGCATTTGAATTTTTTTTCGGATAGGCAGACTAGCGGAACTGCATTTTGTGTTAATGGAAATGTCAGTGAGATGAAAGTTCAGTGTAGAACAACCAGACGAAGTGGAAACGCGAAAGAGAGTGGTAATACGTGTTTCCGACATTTAACAGCACAGTATCAGCATATTAACTGTATCGAGCGATGTAATATGATTGGTCTCCTACAAATGTGTTTTTCGTACCGTGACATGTCGTCTAATACGATGTAAACTACTACGGAATTGATGCATGTGTGGGTCCATTGCGTAGATGAAGAAGAAGCAATAAGTAAATACCCTGGCACGTAGAACGAGCACACCATGTGAGGATGACCACTACGTCTACGCCTGGCTATTGCGGACCGTACAGCTGCGTTCAGAGGTGGCTCCGCTCAAGATTTATGCAACGGGGGCAGACTTTCCTGTATGAAAATTCGATTCATCTGCTACAAGCTGGACTGTTGATATGTATGCATTTGCATCAGAATCTACTCTCTCAGATTTTAGCAGGACCGAGAACGAGTGCTGAGCAGCAAGACAGCATATCACATTTCTACTTGATACAGATGTGAGTGCTCCTGTTAATTGTTCCATAATTATATTATTCAATATTCAAGTATCGTTTCTTTCTAGAACCACAAAGGCCCAAAGCACAGACGCAAAGTTTCGAGGAAAGTACATGTTTGTGAAAATCAAATTTATAGACAAACCACCAGTCCCATAGGGCAGAATAGATTTTTTTAACCAAGTCTCAACACTTTATATTTCCTACGAAAAAATAATGTACCTACTTTAACTTATGAAATATTAATTAATATTTAGGATTATACGTATTATCAGTGTTAATTCACTAAATTTCCAAGTATGGGCTAGGGACAGTAGTGTCTTTTCACAGTTGTATAATTTGTAATTAATGTGAAACTAGAATCTGAACTTAAAGAACAGATACTAAATGCACCACAGACACAGTTGCGCCCTATTACAACACTTTATGAAACTTGTCATCGTCAATTTCGTTAAGCACATTCTGTGGCTTGGGGTTCAGATAAAACTGCCGATATTCTTCCGATAATGAAGTACTGCTGCTACATATATGATGTAGACATTATGTTGGCAGCCGTAGTTAACAACTGAGCAGCTCAGAACAGCTAACTCATGCGTTGTAAAAAAATGGTTCAAATGGCTCTGAGCACTATGGGACTTAACATCTGAGGTCATCAGTCCCCTAGAACTTAGAACTACTGAAACCTAACTAATCTAAGGACATCACACACATCCATGCCCGAGGCAGGATTCGAACCTGCGACCGTAGCGGTCGCGCGGTTCCAGACTGAGGCGCCTAGAACCGCTCGGCCACATCGGCAAGCTCATGCGTTGTAGTTTGGGCACAAATGGAAATGAATATGGGCCTACATATGTAGATAAAACTGGTTCCCCATGAGATCAACAGATGTCAGGCACCTACATATTTGCTACAATATCAAAATCGATGACGGTGTGCCGTGCGGTTCTAGGCGCTACAGTCTGGAGCCGAGCGACCGCTACGGTCGCAGGTTCGAATCCTGACTCGGACGTGGATGTGTGTGATGTTCTTGGGTTAGTTAGGTTTAATTAGTTCTAAGTTCTAGGCGACTGATGACCTCAGAAGTTAAGTCGCATAGTGCTCAGAACCATTTGAACCATTTTGATGACGGTGTGCTTTAGGCCCTTATGGTTCTCAGGGCCTCATTTGTATTGTAGCATTTGTTGCTGTGGTGTTTTATAGGTCTGTCTTCTTTGTAACTGTCAATTTTTACTTTCTGTGCCTTATTTGTAGTTTCCATTATTTTTATGCTTAGTATTCGCTGCTGAGATACTTTCCGCATACATTGGAGGGCATTCCTTTGCTGTTCGAAAAATTCTCTTTTGTCATCAGTAGGGTTATTGATATCTGTTGATATGAAATATGTTTCGTTTTAATTATTCACTGCTGTCATTCCAAACTTTTATCGTCTGTTTTTAATTCTATCTCTTTCTTAGGGCCTTATTTGATTCTACAAGAACTGCACTTTCGTATTTATGCTATTATACTTCTATTTCATCTTCCTTTTATTGAATTCCAACTCTTTTTTGAATTGGTATATTTCGTGTCTACTTCCGATACGAATGCGTAAACTGTAAACAGAGCAAAAGTCGTCGTAAGACGCGTACTGAATACATCCCAACAATGAAAAAGAGACAATCGAGAACAAAAACAGGTTCGTTGTATGCGTGCCAATATTGTGAGATACTGAGCGCTACATACAGCACGGAACAGCTGATTGCTGGCTGTCTGGAAGGCTACACTCGTGCGAGAGAGACGGCCGACGTGACACGGCTGTTCCACCTGTCCCGCCTCTTGCGGGCAGAAGCGGCGGCTAACGTAAAAAAAAAGGCCCTGAGCACTGTGGGACTTAGCATCTGAGGTCATCAGTCCCCTAGAACTTAGAAGTATTTAAACCTAACCAACCTAAGGACATCACACACATCCATGCCCGAAGCAGGATTCGAACCTGCGAGCGTAGCGGTCGCGCAGTTCCAGACTGAAGCGCCTAGAACCGCTCGGTCACTTCGGCCGGCCGGCTAACGTAGTAGCGAGCTGCAGCATCTCTGTCCTCACTGTATTCGCGGATACTTAAGCATACAGAGTGGTCAGAAACAGTCTGAATAGCTTGTACGTGTGTTGCAAGTTAGGTTGTACTGAGAAATAATTGCCAAGAATAAAATTCGGTAGGTTACGACCATTCCGAGTTAATATCGAAGTTAGCCAATCAGGACGTTTCCCGTGCAAATTCAAGTGGCCCGCCAGAGACAGTGTCGCCACATGTCCTCCGTTTCGTTTCCTAAGACCGAACTAGAGAGCGATACAAAAACAGGACATGGAATGGTAGTAAAGGTCGTACCCAAGCCAAAGGCTGTGCAGTCTCGTGCGCTATCACCCACGCTATGAGAAGAACTGACACTAATCGTAACTGGCAGACCTTTTGAATTTGCGCGTGCAACGACCTGATTGGCTAACTTCAATGGAAATGGAGTAGGAGCGGCGCAACCTATCGACATTTTTTCTTACAATTATTTCTCACACCACAACCTACCCCTCAACACCCTTACAAGCTTTTCGGACTGTCTCTCACTACACTGTTTAAGGGACGCGCTTAGTTTCCAGAATGAGTAAATACTGTGAATGACAAAACAATGTCGCGTATTCGAGTGAGATAGCGTTGTCAGCACCTGACAGGGTTTGAAAGGGGGTCCCACTGCGCGTCTCCGTTTGGCCGGATGGTCGATACTGATAAGAGAAATCAGAGATCGCACAGGTAGCTTAAAGTGCTCATATTTTCCCGCGCGCCTTTCGAGAGTAGAACGGTAGAGAAGCTAGCTTGAAGGTGGTTCGATTAATCCTCTGCCAGGCACTTAACTGTGAGTTGCAGCGTACTGAATCAGAGGTAAACGTAGGTGTAGATTGAGTCGTGCTTGGGTAGCTCAGTTGGTAGAGCACTTGCCCGCGAAAGGCGAAGTTCCCGAATTCGGGTCTCGGACCGGCACACAGTTTTAATTTGCCAGGAAGTTTCATATCAGCGCACACTCCGCTGCAGAGTAAAAATTTCATTCTGGAAACATCCCCCAGGCTGTGGTTAAGCCATGTCACCGCAATATCCTTTCTTCCAGGAATGCTAGTTCTGCTAGATTCGCAAAAGAGCTTCTGTGAAGTTTTGAAGGTAGGAGACGAAGTACTGGCAGAATTGAAGTTGTGGGGACGGGTCGGGGTCGTGCTTGGGTAGCTCAGTTGGTAGAGCACTTGCCCGCGAAAGGCAAAAGTCCTGAGTTCGAGTCTCGGTCTGGCACAGAGTTTTAATTTGCCAGGAAGTTTCGTAGATGTAGATGATCGCAGATTTATTCAAGACCACGTGGATGGTGGCTGGAACTGGTGGCGCTGGTGGATGCGTTGCGGGAACCTAAAACGAACCGAGCGAGGTGGCGCAGTGGTTAGACACTGGACTCGCATTCGGGAGGACGACGGTTCAATCCCGTGTCCGGCCATCCTGATTTAGGTTTTCCGTGATTTCCCTAAATCGCTCCAGGCAAATGCCGGGATGGTTCCTTTGAAAGGGCACGGCCGACATCCTTCCCTTTCCTTCCCTAATCCGATGAGACCGATGACCTCGCTGTCTGGTCTCCTTCCCCATACAACTCCCCCCACTCCCTGAAACGAAAACCGAGGTGGCGACGAATATAGCATGCCAATATGGTTTACTCCTATTCCTGGTGCTGAACTATTAAAATTTACGAATTTTCCATAAACCTTTTGACTAGATTATCAGTTGTAATATCTAACTTTGTTACTTCTATGCTACCAGTTTTGACGACAGTGACGGCACTTGTATGTCAAGGGCCATGTAAAGGGTGACAATTATTGAACTGTATGGAAACAAAAAAGTAAATTAGATACAAACTTCGACTTGCACGCACTTTATTCAACATGTAAATGTCACTACAGATATTCGGATTTAGTTTATGAGATGTTCGATATGCCTGTCATCATTTCCGATGATGTGGTGGAGACGAATAGGGAAATTCTGCATGACCCGCAGGAGTGTCAGAACATCGATGCTGTCGATGACCTCTGAATTGCTATTTTCAGCTCAGCAATGGTTTTGTACACCTTGTCTTTAATATAGCCCACAACAAAGAAGTCACATGTGTTCAGATCTGGAGAATATGGTGGCCAATCGATGTCCATGCCAGCGGTCTCTGGGTACCCCAGAGCCAGAATTCGTTCCCCAGGATGCTCCTCAGGGACATCAAACACTCTCCTGCTTCGATGGGGTCGACCTCCGTCTTGCTTGAACCACATCTGGCGAAATCAGGGTCACTTTGGACAACGGGGATGAAATCATCTTCCAGAATCTTCGCATACCGTTCGGTAGACGAGGGGACATTAAGAAGACTTTTCTGTCGCGAAATGCGGATTATCAGTCCCCCAAATGCGCCAGTTTTGCTTGTTGACGAATCCATGCATGTGAAAGTGGGCTTCGATGCTAAACCACACTGCATGCGCATACTAATTCCCATCATGCCCCGTGGTGCAGTCTGAATGTCCTACCGCAAACCGTTCAGAGGTTATGACGATATTATTTCATGTAGTTCAATAACTGCCACCCTGTATGTTGAAAAGGCGCTAAGTACATTAGAGAGTCCACTGTTTCTTCTTTTATTAAAATGAAGGGAAACGATTAGGGCTTGTTACAGACAGATTACGATTCAAGAAACGAGAGCAAAGACCTGTTTCCACATTAAATTATGGGAGAATCGTCCGAGTTAGTGAATTAGATTCAGGTATTGGATTAACAGACGTTACTGGGAGGAAGTCGCTCCTGCAGTCCCTCACCCAGGCGCACTGAAACGTTGCAGGAAATAGAGTCGGCCGTTAGGAGCTACTGCCGCCATGGCCAATGAATTCTAATGGACCTCTGTTCCAGCACGCGGCCGAGGAGGATAGCCAATCGTTGTTTGCTGGGAGCAGACATCAATAGTGAGTCAAACAGCAGTGGATTGTGAGGGTGGCGGGGGGGAGGGGGAGGGGAGGAGTGGCGGTGTTCTGGTTCTGAACTCTACGAGAGACAGCGAGGCAATTAGTCATATCTAGCGTAAGACTGTTTCCAGCGTTTCTAAGCCGTTTCAGCTAAAAGCTAGAATACAGGGCAGGCAAACTCGTGATTAACGATATAGTACATACGTGCTGCGAAATAAAAGTGTGGCGACGAAAAACGGGAAGACTTGTAAGTTGTGAAATTTTGCTATTGGATGAGATGCACTCTTACACTTGGGAGAGTGGGGTTTGCCAAGTGTACTATAAAAGGTTTGCTCGAATGTAGCACAAACTGATGGCATTCAGGTATTGGTTAGCAAATACTGCGTACCATTCCGATAGAAACTCAGACTGCTATTTTTTATTTGGCGACAATTATTTCACAACTTTGGAATAGACTGCTGGAGTTGGAAAAGAAGTAAAATCAAATTGGATTTGGTATGTTTACCACAACTGCAGTGAAACAACTAAGATCAAACAGAATTAACATCAAATCATTTGTTTCACTACAGTGGAACAGAGGAGGAAGGAAATTAAATGCACTCATTTTAAAAATTGGGGAAATATATTCCAAGGAAACCAAATAAGTCCAAGAACTAATGTGCTTATATTCTGATAAGGTGGTAGAAGACCTCTCAGAAATAGCTGTAACACTAATAGAGGACGAAAACCTTAATACAAGATGATAATCTATTTTAATACGAACGTACGATCAAAATCTAACTAGGGGTGTTGTACTAGAAAGACAGAGGTTATTTATTAGTAGAATTTACTGAGAACAAAACGTTTGTCCTTAACATAATCATCCAGAGGAAGTCAAATACAAAACAGACTTCAGGTGGACAAACGAAATTAAAAATGAATGTGACTATATTTTATCGACTGATAAAGAAGTTGAGCAGGAAATATACAACTACTAGCTTACCGTGTGCTCCTTCACCGAGTATTCTGTACGGCCTGCACTAATTCCTTGATCGAATTTTTATGATGTTCACAAACTGCTACACCTTTTAAACTTTTCACGTTAATTAAAGTCACAGAAGCCTGGTCTTTACCGAATTTACTTCTGACCTAAAAACGATTCTGTCAGCATGAGTCAAAGGTTTTGGTTAATCATGCCTTTTGCGTTCTTGTGGTGATATTTCCATAGAAACTTGCATTCTAAAACACAATTTCCTTTACATCTAACTGAGAATGAAGAAACAATTTTCAAGGCTTTAAAAATATTTTAATGCAACAAAATATTTTCTTAAAAGTTTTGATCCTCTATTTCACCCCAGTGGAAGCTGAATTATCAAACACAGAGAAATATGTATTTTTTTTATTTCTAAAAGGGAAGCCAAATACAAATTTTCGTAGATTTAGCTTTGAAAATACTTTTATAACGAAATTATTTCATAATACTATTCATCCAATATTTAACTACATTAAGGGGTTGAATTTACAAAAACAATGAGACAAGATTTTTTAAATTTCCGATCTAGAAGCCAATCAAATTTTCATACGAAACGCTTTCGTAATGAAGTATTTTTATAAAACATTTGATCCTCTTTTGTATCCCGTTAGAAGCTGAATTTCCAGGAACGACGAAACATGTTTTTTTATTTGTAACCGATAAGACAAATACGAATTGTCATAGATTTAGATTTTAAAATACTTTAGTATTTCTTTAATAGTGCATTATATTAAAAAAACCTTTCACCCATCTTTTCACCCACATAGGGGTTAAATTTCCAGAAATTATGAAACACAAATTTCTTTATTTCTGATTGAGAAACCAAATACCAATTTTCGTAGGTGTAGCTTCAAAACTGTCTAATAGCGACCAATTTTGAAATACCTTTCATCTCCTATTTCACCCCTCAGGCGTGGAATTTCGAAAAAATCCCTCTTAAACGCTTTCATAATGAAATATTTTTATTAAACATCAAGGTCAACACCCCTCCAAATTACAAGTTTCTGCCCTTAGCGGTTTGGGCTGGGCGATGATGAGTCAGTGAGTCAGTCAATCGGGACATGACCTTTTTGACCTTTTGTACACACTGATCAGTCAGAACATTATGACCACCTATTTAACAGCCGGTATGTCTACATCTACATCTACATTTATACTCCGCAAGCCACCCAACGGTGTGTGGCGGAGGGCACTTTACGTGCCACGATCATTACCTCCCTTTTCTGTTCCAGTCGCGTATGGTTCGCGGGAAGAACGACTGTCTGAAAGCCTCCGTACGCGCTCGAATCTCTCTAATTTTACATTCGTGATCTCCTCAGGAGGTATAAGTAGGGGGAAACAATATATTCGATACCTCATCCAGAAACGCACCCTCTCGAAACCTGGCGAGCAAGCTACACCGCGATGCAGAGCGCCTCTCTTGTAGAGTCTGCCACTTGAGTTTGCTAAACATCTCAGTAACGCTATCACGGTTACCAAATAATCCTGTGACGAAACGCGCCGCTCTTCTTTGGATCTTCTCTATCTCCTCCGTCAACCCGATCTGGTACGGATCCCACACTGATGAGCAATACTCAAGTATAGGTCGAACGAGTGTTTTGTAAGCCACCTCCTTTGTTGATGGACTACATTTTCTAAGGACTCTCCCAATGAATCTCAACCTGGCACCCGCCTTGCCAACAATTAATTTTATATGATCATTCCACTTCAAATCGTTCCACATGCATACTCCCAGATATTTTACAGAAGTAACTGCTACCAGTGTTTGTTCCGCTATCATATAAAGGATCCTTCTTTCTATGTATTCGCAATGCATTACATTTGTCTATGTTAAGGGTCAGTTGCCACTTCCTGCACCAAGTGCCTATCCGCTGCAGGTCTTCCTGCATTTCGCTACAATTTTCCTTATGCTGCAACTTCTCTGTATACTACAGCATCATCCGCGAAAAGCCGCATGGAACTTCCGACACTATCTACTAGGTCATTTATATATATTGTGAAAAGCAATGGTCCCATAACACTCACCTGTGGCACGCCAGAGGTTACTTTAACGTCTGTAGACGTCTCCCCATTGATAACAACATGCTGTGTTCTGTTTGCTAAAAACTCTTCAATCCAGCCACACAGCTGGTCTGATATCCCGTAGGCTCTTACTTTGTTTATCAAGCGACAGTGCGGAACTGTATCGAACGCCTTCCGGAAGTCAAGGAAAATAGCATCTACCTGGGAGCCTATATCTAATATTTTCTGGGTCTCATGAACAAATAAAGCGAGTTGGGTCTCACACGATCGCTGTTTCCGGAATCCATGTTGAATCCTAAGGAGTAGATTCTGGGTTTCCAAAAACGACATGATACGCGAGCAAAAAACATGTTCTAAAATTCTACAACAGATCGACGTCAGAGATACAGGTCTATAGTTTTGCGCATCTGCTCGACGACCCTTCTTGAAGACTGGGACTACCTGTGCTCTTTTCCAATCATTTGGAACTTTCCGTTCCTCTAGAGACTTGCGGTACACGGCTGTTAGAAGGGGGGCAAGTTCTTTCGCGTACTCTGTGTAGAATCGAATTGGTATCCCGTCAGGTCCAGTGGACTTTCCTCTGTTGAGTGATTCCAGTTGCTTTTGTATTCCTTGGACACTTATTTCGATGTCAGCCATTTTTTCGTTTGTGCGAGGATTTAGAGAAGGAACTGCAGTGCGGTCTTCCTCTGTGAAACAGATTTGGAAAAAGGTGTTTCGTATTTCAGCTTTACGCGTGTCATCCTCTGTTTCAATGCCATCATCACCCCGGAGTATCTGGATATGCTGTTTCGAGCCACTTACTGATTTAACGTAAGACCAGAGCTTCCTAGAATTTTCTGTCAAGTCGGTACATAGAATTTTACTTTCGAATTCACTGAACGCTTCACGCGTAGCCCTCCTTACCCTAACTTCGACATCGTTTAGCTTCTGTTTGTCTGAGAGGTTTTGGCTGCGTTTACACTTGGAGTGAAGATCTCTTTGCTTTCGCAGTAGTTTCCTAACTTGGTTGTTGAACCACGGTGGGTTTTTCCCGTCCCTCACAGTTTTACTCGGCACGTACCTGTCTAAAACGCATTTTACGATTGCCTTGAACTTTTTCCATAAACACTCAACATTGTAAGTGTCGGAACAGAAATTTTCGTTTTGATCTGTTAGGTAGTCTGAAATCTGCCTTCTATTACTCTTGCTAAACAGATAAACCTTCCTCCCTTTTTTTATATTCCTATTAACTTCCATATTCAGGGATGCTGCAACGGCCTTGTGATCACTGATTCCCTGTCTTGCACTTACAGAGTGGAAAAGTTCGGGTCTGTTTGTTATCAGTAGGTCCAAGATGTTATCTCCACGAGTCGGTTCTCTGTTTAAATGCTCGAGGTAATTTTCGGATAGTGCACTCAGTATAATGTCACTCGATGCTCTGTCCCTACCACCCGTCCTAAACATTTGAGTGTCCGCCTTTGAGACGGTTAACAGTGACGACGCATCTTGGCATAGAAGCAATGATAGGTCGCTGTGAGAGTTCACACATAATCTGTACATGCAAGTCACCTAATTCCCACAAATCCCGCTGAGGCGACGATGAGCTCTGATGCCACTTTCAATCCCGTCCCACATGTGTTTGATTTGGTTCAGATCTGGCGAGATCGAGGCCAAAACATCAATTGGAACTCGCAGTTATGGTCCTCGAACCGTTCCATCACACTCCTGGCCGTGTGACATGGCGCATGATCTTGCTGAAAAGTGTCACTGCCTTTGGGAAACATGATTGTCATAAAGGGGTGTACGTGGTCTGCAACTAGTGTACGTTACTCCTTGGCCATCATGGTACCTTGCGCGAGCTCCACTGGATCCATGGGTGCCCACTTGAATGTTTCCTAGTACACAATGGATCAGCCACCAGATTGTCTCCTTCCCGTAGTACAGGTGTCAAGGAGCTATTATCCTTGAAGACGCCGGATTCGCTCCCTCCCATCGGTATGATGTAAAAGATATTGCGATTCATCAGACCATGCAACGCTCTGCCACTCCATGAACGTCCAGTCGTAGTTGCGGATTGGCACATGCATGGGTCGTCGGCTGCGGAGGCTCATCGTAAGGAGTGTCCGGTGCACTGTTTATTCAGACACGCTTGTACTCTGTCCAACATTAAAGTCTCATGTTAGTTCCGCCACAATTCGCCGCCTGTCCTGTCTAACCAGTCTGCCATCCTACGACGGCCGACATCTGTGATGAGGGTGGCCACCCAACGTCAAGACGCCTGGACGTGTTTTCGCCTTAGTTTCGCTAGGTGTTGAAGACACTGACCAAGGAACACCTCGAACGCCCGACTAGTGTTGCAATTTCCGAAATACATGTGCCGAGCCTCTGGGCCATCGCAATATGCCCTCGGTCAAACTCAGATAGATCGTGCGACTTCCCCTTTCTACAGGACAGCACGCTCACTCGTACTATATGCAGTGTGCGTGTGTCTGACTAGCAGTCATTCCTTGTCAGGTGACGCTGCTATAGCCCAGACGGGTTAAAATCGATAGTAGATCCGTGGTCATAATCGTCTGGCTGCTCAGTGAATGGAGATTACAATAGTAGACAATTCTTTTAGAACCTTACTTCATCTAAAGCAGAGAAATATTAAGAAAGGCTGATATCGAGGTAACAACTACGCGATAGTAGCTTAAATAAGATCTGAAGGTATTCCTTATTTCTCTCACCACACCATGTCCAAAATTCTTCCACGTGAGTCTGGTTACGAATGTCGTAGAAATATAATGTGTGCAACCAGCCCGTCCTGACGGGTTGAATATGAACCGTGGGAGAGCTAAGCTAGCAGTCTGTGAGTCTGGAAGCTACGTCACCTATCTGCGCACCAGAAAAACCATCAACGCAAAATGAGGCTGATTGTGCCTCCAGAGGAAACTGATGACCTTTGTATCGAATTAGATTATAAAAATCAGTGTCTCATACTTTATTAAAATTGATTACCAGTTTCGGCTTTGCAGCCCTCATCAGATCCAAAAATTCAGCAGCATCACGTAGGCGCATAATCACTACGCTCCTAAGTGATGCTGCAGCTGCAAAACCGAAACCGGTAATTAGTTTTAATAAAATATTACGTGACGAGCACATTGACTTTTGGAATATAAACCAAAACCATAAAGTTCTCAGTCAGTGTAGTCATATACAATCAGACAATCGTTTATTGAAGACGGCAGTAGACTTTCACTCAGTACGTCGGGTTGAGGAGGGCTGGTGAGCAGTACATCCAAATTTATCCATATAAGGCCAAATTTGTTGGTTATAGTAGCAAGGGTCATACATCTGGATTGGACATTGAGGTCTATTCAGACTAGTTCTATTAATCTTCATTAAGGGTTCTGTCCCTCCCAGCCCCCTCAACACTTCCTGCCCCCACAGCTTCCGCCCAGTTGACAGCAGTCGTGTTCCATTTGTTATTTCAGATATTTGTTGTAATTTAACGGAAAGTTAAAATGTGTAGTTAGCTAAACCCAAAAATAAGTATTGCTTAAGATTTCTGAGTACACAACTGCACTTTTATTATCCACAAATGCTTAAAAACAAATCAAACCTGGTTTACGTACTCTGGTGGGTGGATGATATTTCTGGAATCCAGAAACTCTTAACTGGGCCGAAGACTTGTTTCAGTATCAGTACAGCTCAAAAATTCACAATTATTTTGTTTCTGCATATTTTTTGTAACGCCGCCGCTATTGTCTGGGCATTACTGCAGAAAGTGGCAATTCAGCCACAGCATTTGGAGGGAGCCAGTGGACGCTGAAGTGTCGGCATGACGGTTGCAACATTAAAGCTGTTCATACGGTACAAGGTGCACTAGGCCAAGCACCGCACTATCGCAATACACTGGTAAAAAGTAACTTTCAGAGTGAGTCTACGGATTTGTTGTCTGAGCGTTGCTAGCAACAACGCACTGGCACAAGTGCCCCACAAACGAATGTAAATAACAATAAATAATAGCAGAGGCATCAGCAGTCTGTGAGGTAACGGGCGAGTTGTGGCTCGCTGGAAATGTTGTATGTTCGGAGTTGGGGCGGCCGCACAGGACGCTCGGCAGCCTGGGCCCGGCAGCTAACACGTGGTGCCAGACATTAGCCGGACGAGAGGGGTAGCCCCAGCGCGTTGTCCAGCAGCGTGGCTGGGAATTGCATTATGACGAGGACGGTGCTTCGTGTCGATGAAGGAGGTTTCTATGCCGGGAGTGCCAAAGATGGCGGACTTTGTGAAACCATCATGGCAGACATTTCACAGTTCGTATAGAAATTAATAGTAGTCAGATGAATCGTGATACCTCAAAAAGAAACATGTACATTATTATTATTTGCACGACGATTCTGATGGTGTAATCAGATTTTCAATATCTTTATTAGTTTAAAGTTTAGTAACTGACGGTAAATTATACAAGCAACACCTAACAACGAATTTCCAAAATATAAACGCTTCATCCGATTTTGTCGATCGCCATGTCTTTAGAAAGCTATTAGTGTAAACCTAAATTGGTATGAATTACAGGCATGTAGCACATGAGTTATGGGAGGTCAAAGTGGCCGATTACTATCGATCGCGTCAGGCCATAAGCACTCCACAGTTACACAAAAAACGGTAGCAGCATGCTTATAAATATATTTATTCATCTATTTCTTTGTTTATATCCTATATATACTATTCATGAAGAAATTGATTAAATATTTACTGTGTTTTAGAAAGCACAAAGACATTAGGCTACTGGCCTATCTTTTGTTCTATTTCTTTGATATATGTTTATTTAATTTGTTTATGTATCTAATAATGTGTGTTAGAGGGTGTTTATGGCCCACCCGTAGGAATATTTATTTAATTTCAAGTTATTTAAATGTAAATCCAGTATTTCTAATGTGTTTCATTATATTTGTGTGGGTGCGTTGGCTTGAAGACATGGCGCGAGAGCTCTAGCCAATCACAGCGCTCGTTACTAACAAGGGAACCTCCCCATCGCACCCCCCTCAGATTTAGTTATAAGTTGGCACAGTGGATAGGCCATGAAAAACTGAACACAGATCAATTGAGAAAACAGGAAGAAGTTGTGTGGAACTGTGAAAAAATAAGCAATATATACAAACTGAGTAGTTCATGGGAAGATATGCAATATGAAGGACACTGGAACCGCCGGAGTGCCGTCGTCTCGTGGTAACGTGAGCGGCTGCGGAACGAAAGGTCCTTGGTTCAAATCTTCCATCGAGTGAAAAGTATAATTTTTTATTTTCAGTTTATGTGACAAACTCTTATGTTTTCATCACTTTTTTGGGAGTGATTATCACATCCACAAGAAAACCTAAATCGGGCAAGGTAGAAGAATCTTTTTACCCATTCGCCAAGTGTACAAGTTAGGTGGGTCGACAACATATTCCTGTCATGTGACGCACATGCCGTCGCCAGTGTCGTATAGAATATATCAGATGTGTTTTCCTGTGGAGGAATGACCTTGCGATCAAATTTTTTCGGTTCCCATTGGAGAGGCACGTCCTTTCGTCTACTAATCGCACGGTTTTGCGATGCGGTCGCAAAACACAGACACTAAACTTATTACAGTGAACAGAGACGTCAATGAACGATCGGACGGATAATAACTATGCAAAAATAAAGAAAGTAAAATTTTCACTCGAGGGGAGATTTGAACCAAGGACCTCCCGTTCTACAGCTGCTCACGCTACCACGTGACCACGGCGCTCCTGAGCACACTTGTCCATGATGTTGCCTATGTGGCCCATGGACTACTCAGTTTGTATATTTTGCTTATTTTTTCACAGTTCCACACAACTTCTTCCTGTTTTCTCAATTGATCTGTGTTCAGTTTATCAAGGTCTATCCACTGTGCCAACTTATAACTAAATCTGAGGGGGGTGCGATGGGGAGGTTCCCTTGTAAGAGAGACGTATAGAGTTTGGGGAGGAGAGGACACGAGGGGTTCTGGCAGTGCGGCAGTGCTGGACAGTACGGCACAGGACACGGGAAGTGTTGGACGCGACGGCGCAACGGCGCAACGGACGCACAGTAGCGGTAAAGACTTGGAGTGGAGCAGTTTGCGCGTGGTCGCGAGAGATATAAACATTTCGTAGTGCCACTTATGCACTTGTGAGATTTCCGTGGCTTCTACAGCGAAGACATAGTGTGCGTTTAGAAGTGAATATCTCGCAAGCTTTGTTATTGTTCATAACTAATTATGTGCAGTAGGAATGTATTGTTTCCCTGCTATTCAACTTATATTTTATTTAATTGCTGGACCATCGCCACCAATAAGTGTTTTGCAGAAACATACCGCATTCTCAAAAGTACTTCTACTATCGGACACATCATTTAAACTCACTAAAATAGTTCCTGCAGATATTATTTAATTTCAACCTTTCGTTTATAAATTTATATGTTACTTAATTCGCAATTGCCGAGTGATAGAAACCTTCGACCATTCTATTCATGTGTGTATACTTATCGTATACTGTAGACTCAGCAACTACGTATCCCAGCCCCTAGATAACGAAACCAGCCAAAACTTTTAATATTGCAACTCTGAGTCGGAGGGTACATAGTTGAGGGCCAGCTCATTTCATTTATTATTTTTTGAAAGCTCGCAAGTCCAACAGCGCCAAGAGGAATGAGAGTGCCACGCCGCACAACCCAGTAATATAGGACAGCACACAGCTGCTACCAGCTCAGGCTACCGCTAGTACAACAGGTCCTCCTCCTTGGAGTTGATGCTCTCCACCATTGGGCCGTCTCCTGGTCCACTCCTGTAGCGGCCAGACTCCTGTCCTGAAGGGCAGCGTAACGAAGCCGTTGCAGTCACCACACACCGTCACCTGCAGCAGGAGCGAGATCCACCATCAGAAGCTGGCATCCCCAGGAAGCAACCCGGCGGTCTTCAGTGCCCCTGACTGCGGCCGCGAGTGGCTGTGTCCTGCTAATTGGCCGGCGCGCCACTGTTCAAGCTTCTAGAGTCAGCATTCCTGGGTGCCAACACCACAGTTCGATAACCGTCAGTTCGCCACTGTCACGTGCCGCCCGCTCCATGTGCTGTGTGGTGCCGTGCCATCGCCTCCTCTGAGATGCTATGAGTGTGAATGCATGAGTGTTAGTCAATTTTTTGATTCGTGATGCTGTTTGCCTAGAGCTAGCATCAACCTTCTCCCTCGCCTCGCCACAACGCCACGATCCAACTCTGCACAGAAGCGGCCCTGCACTGTTTCACATCATTTTATACCAATGTGTGCCTGCGAATTCACTGGTATTGAGGTTGCCTATATGACGCCAGAAAGGACAAATCCTAACTGTGGCTAGAGCTTCATCTTCTTTTCATGTGGCTTTGCTGAGCTTAAAGAGTTCACAACGGTTTGTGCAGAGTAGCCACAGGGACCATAATTCTTGGTTCTCCTCGACGATTACTTCTCACAAGGAAAATTTCCCATTGCACTACCCTCAGATTTAGTAGTAATATGGCCCAGTGAATACCCCGTCAAAAACTGAACACATATCAAACATGAAAACAGGAGGAAGGTGTACTGAACTGTGGAAAGAGAAGCAAAATAGAAACAGTGAACGGTCCGAGCTTATGATGTACAGCATGGAGCAAATTTGAATAGGCATGGCGCCGGTTGTGTGGTCACGGTGTTGGACTGCGATGGAAGAGATTTGTCTTCAAAACTCTCTCTTGCTGACCGTTGATATGCATTCAAATTTGCGTCTGTGCCGTCGTGTAACGGCTGTTTGCAGTAGCGACTTGTAACGAAGGGACCTCCTGACGTATGTGCCTCCTATTTGTTCTACACAAGTGACACACATTGTGACGCTTGCGTTACGTTTTGGAAGCTTCGACTCTTGAATTCCTTTGTTGTAACAAAGTTCACACACGTTTATTTGTTGTTTTCATTTCTGTGAGAGGTGTATGTGGCTTCTCTCGTCCTCTCACTATTCATCACGTTTGCTAACTACGGGCCGGCCGCGGTGGCCGTGCGGTTCTGGCGCTGCAGTCCGGAACCGCGGGACTGCTACGGTCGCAGGTTCGAATCCTGCCTCGGGCATGGATGTGTGTGATGTCCTTAGGTTAGTTAGGTTTAAGTAGTTCTAAGTTCTAGTTTTTATTGCCGTTTCAAATATACCGGTCATTTTTGAAACACCCTGTAGATGCTGTGTGCAGGAAAATTAAAGAGACCTTGGGAGAAAAGAGAACCACTTATATGAATATCAAGTACTTAGATGGAAAATTAGTCCTAAACACAGACAGGAAAGCAGTAACGTGGAAGCAGTATATAGAGGGTTTGTGCAACAGGTGTACTTGAGCGCAATATTAGGGAAATGGAAGAGTACGTAGATGAAGATGAGAAGGGAGATATGATACTGTGCGAAGAATTTGACAAAGCACTGAAAGACCTATGTCGAAACAAGAGACCCAGAGTAGACAACATTCCGTTAGAGCTACTGATAGCCTTGGGTGTGCCAGGCATGAGAAAACTCTTCCACCTGGTGAACAAAAAGACTGAGACGGGCAAAATACCCCCAGACTTCAAGAAAAATATGCATGTGCTGACAGGTGTAAACATTACTGAACTGTCAGTTTAATAGGTCACGGTTGCAAAAACTAACACAAACCCTTTACAGAAGAATAGAAAAGCTGAAAGAACCCGACCTCGGGAAGGATTGGTTTGGATTACGAAGAAATGTAGGAACACACGAGCCAATATTGATTGTACGAGCCGGCCGAAGTGGCCGTGCGGTTAAAGGCGCTGCAGTCTGAAACCGCAAGACCGCTACGGTCGCAGGTTCGAATCCTGCCTCGGGCATGGATGTTTGTGATGTCCTTAGGTTAGTTAGGTTTAACTAGTTCTAAGTTCTAGGGGACTAATGACCTCAGCAGTTGAGTCCCATAGTGCTCAGAGCCATTTGAACCATTTTTTTAGGGACTGAAAGGCTATTTGCAATGTACAGAAACCAGATGGCAGTTACAAGAGTCGAGGAGCACTAAACGGAAGCAGTGGTTGAGAACAGAGTTTTTCGATGTGTATATTGAGCAAGCAGTAAAGGAGTAGAAATTAAAGTCCGTGGGGAAGAAATAAACTCTGAGGTTTGGCGATGACATCGTAATTCTGTCAGAGACAGCAAATGACTTGGAAGAGCAGTTGAACGAAATGTACAGTGTTTTGAGAGGAAGATGTAAGATGAACATCAACAAAAGCAAAATGAGGATAATGGAATGTAGTTGAATTAAATCAGTCGATGCTGAGGGAATTAGATTAGAAAATGAGACACTTAACGTAGTCGACGAGTTTTGCTATGTGTGAGGGAAAATAACTAATAACGGTTGAAGTAGGGAGGATATAAAATGTAGACTGGCATTGGCAAGAAAAGCGTTTCTGAAGAAGAGACGTTTGTTAATATCGAGTATAGATTTAAGTGTCAGGAAGTCCTTTCTAAAAGTATTTACATGGAGTGTAGCCATTCATGGAAGTGAAACGCAGACGATAAACAGTTTAGACAAGAAGAAAATAGAAGCTTTTGAAACGTGGTGTTACAGAAGAATGCTGAAGATTAGATAGTTAGATCACGTAACTAATGAGGAGGTACTAGATATAACTGGGGACAAGGGAAACTTTTGGCATAACCTGACTATCAGAAAGGATCGGTTGGTAGCACACATTGTGAAGTATCAAGGGATCATCAATTTAGGAATGGAGGGGACCGTGGGGGGGGGGGGGTAAAAATCGCAGAGGAAGACCAAGAGATGAATACAATGAATACACTAAGCAGGTTGCGAAGGATGTAGGTTGCAATAGTTACTCAGAAGGAAGAGGTTTGCACAGGATAGAGTTGCACAGTCTTTGGACTGAAGACCACAACAACAAACATCCTGGCTCATTTAACCACTAAACCGGAGGAGTTTGCAATGGGGTTTTCCCTTTCTTTCTCCAGTGATAAGTTATTACAATTTCTGACGGCATTTGTTATTTGACCGAGAGTCACAGACTGAAATACATGTTGCTTTTCTCTGTTATGCAACTATTTGTTCACTTACATAGCCACTTCTCCTAAGACCATAGTGTGATAAACCTCTAATCCCCTTTCAACCCCTTCTTGATCATTTATTCGGCTTGTGACCTAATGGTTAGTCGTTTCATTGTCACGTGTTGTTCTTATATCTGCATTTTTACATTCGATGCTATCTCTGAAATGATTACTGCGTAGGGTTCGTACCAGAAGAGAGACGTTGGTGACTGTGTGAGAAGGCATCCCGTGCTAAAATCTGGAGCCGGCCGCGGTGGTCTAGCGGTTCTAGGCGCTCAGTCTGGAACCGCGCGACTGCTACGGTCGCAGGTTCGAATCCTGCCTCGGACATGGATGTGTGTGTTGTCCTTAGGTTAGTTAGGTTTAAGAAGTTCTAAGTTCTAGGGGACTGATGACCACAGATTTTAAGTCCCATAGTGCTCAGAGCCATTTGAACCATTTGAACTAAAATCTGGAGCAGCTGCAGAAGGAAAAATTGGCAGGTGTAAGGAAATATTCGAGATATTCTTCTCGGGATTGTAGCTGCTCCACCTGGCCATCACCTTCAGGCGAGGCGTCGCTGGTTCTGAGTCTTGTCGTACTGTTCGACGATACTCAGCAACAGCAGAGTCTCACCTACAGATGACGGCCAGCTGGACGGTAGAAACATTGTCCCAACTTGACAGATTCAGCTGCAAACCCGAGAAGAGCATATACACTAGATGTGATAGCAAAACCAGATCAAGGGACATTAATTGCTACACCAAGAAGAAATGCAGATGATAAACGGGTATTCATTGGGCAAATATATTACACTAGAACGGACATGTGATGATATTTTCATGCAATTTGGGTGCATAGATCCTGAGAAATCAGTACCCAGAACAACCACCTCTGGCCGTAATAATGGCCTTGATACGCCTGGGCATTGAGTCAAACAGAGCTTGGATGGCGTGTACAGGTACAGCTGCCCATGCAGCTTCTACACGATACCACAGTTCATCAAGAGTAGTGTCTGGCGTATTGTGACGAGCCAGTTGCTCGGGCACCACTGACCAGACGTTTTCAATTGGTGAGAGATCTGGAGAATGTGCTGGCCAGGGCAGCAGTCGAACATTTTCTGTATCCAGAAAGGCCCGTACAGGACCTGCAACATGCGGTCGTGCATTATCCTGCTGAAATGTAGGGTTTCGCAGGGATCGAATGAAGGGTAGAGCCACAGGTCGTAACGCATCTGAAATGTAACGTCCACTGTTCAAAGTGCCGTTAATGCGAACAAGAGATACCCGAGACGTGTAACCAATGGCACCCCATACCATTACGCCGGGTGATACGCCAGTATGGCGATGACGAATACACGCTTCCCATGTGCGTTCACCGCGATATCGCCAAACACGGATGCGACGATCATGATGTTGTAAACAGAACCTGGGTACATCCGAAAAAAATGACATTTTGCCATTCGCGCACCCAGGTTCGTCGTTCAGTACACCATCGCAGGCGCTCCTATCTGTGATGCAGCGTCAAGGGTAACTGCAACCATGGTCTCCGAGCTGATAGTCGATGCTGCTGCAAACGTCGTCGAACTGTTCGTGCAGATGGTTGTTGTCTTGCAAACGTCCCCATCTGTTGACTCAGGGATCGAGACGTGACTGCACGATCCGTTACACCCATGCGGATAAGATGCCTGTCATCTCGACTGCTAGAGATACGAGGCCGTTGGGACCTGGCACGACGTTCCGTATTATCCTCCTGAACCCACCGGTTCCACATTCTGTTAACACTCACGGCAGACCGTCAATGAACAGTATTACTGTTCGTTTTTGGATCATCACCTGCGACTAGCTTTGCGAAAGAAGCGGCGACACTTTCTGCGCAACCTACCCATCATTTTGCACGATAATACGCGGGGGCTTACAGCGCAAGCTGTGAGTGCTTTGTTTGGGCGATGGGACTGGGAAGTACTGTACCATCTACCATACTCCCCGGTCTTACGTCCTTGTGACGTTGATTTGATTCTGAAAATGAAGGAACCACTTCGTGGCATTCGCTTCAGAACTGTTCCAGAGTTCAGACAGGCAGTAGTCCGGTCCATTCACACCATCAATGGAACAGGCTCTGCTAACAGTTTACTATGCCTTCCACATCGCTGACAACGGGTTCTACTCAACGCTGATGACTACTTTGAAGGACAGTAACAGGTGCAAACATGTAACCCTTTTGTATCGATTGTGAATAAATAGTTGCCACTATGTAAGTTCCAGCCGTCATATTTTAGGAAAAACCACTTTACATATGCTAACACATGCTGAAAACTTAATGAGTGTGCAAAACGCTGAAGATAATCTTCAAAGAGCTTTCTATTTAGCGCATAACATTTCTAAAGAATATAATTTCAGAATTTCTACTTCAAAATGAGTAACTATGGCATTCCAAGGCAAACACCCAGTAAGTGTAAAGATTATCTTGGATGACAAAATTTTAGAACTAGTTCAGCATTTTAATTTTTAAAACGTGATATCTCACATGATTAGGATTAATATATTATTAATAAATTAGGAAGATACCAGGCAGAGAGCGGAACTGTTCGAAGAACTCTAAAAGAGCACAGACCGAAACATCCGAAGCATTGCTGATTATTCTATATGGCAGTGAAAAGCGGACTTTGAAACAGAAAGACCAAAGCCATATACAAGCCACAGAAATGAAATTTCTTTGGACACTTTCTGCAACACACACACCTTGATAACAAAGGAACCAGGAGATACACTATCAGTTACAAATATTTGCAATACAGGATAAAAAGGACGAATATAGAAGTAGGTGGGGTTGTTATTAACACGGGTTGAGTAGCGTGTGGTGCCTGGAACACAGTGAATGGCCTTCACGCAAGAACTGAAAGCGAGGATTAGAGCTCTGGAGGCGGTTACCTGAGTTTTAACATTTGCTTACCGAGGTAGGACTCTCTGGGAGAAGGAGGCTGAGTTCTGTGTGTAATTTTTGTGGAAAAACCGTTGGGTAACTTTAACTGTTGGCAGCTCTGCTTGTGAAAGAACGAGTCATTGTCTCCAGCAAAGCTCAAATTATGTATGCATCATTAATTATACGAAAAGTCTAAGCACCTATATTTATTTCAATCAATGAGACTTTGCTATCAATGAGACAGTGTCACATTCGCAGCCACAGAACGGAACCTGAATTTTAGAGTCTCGGGATAAAATATATTAAGCTGTGGTCCGTGACTACATTAGAACTTTATACAGTGTTACGAAACATGCGTCCGCTACGTATTTTAGAATCAGTATGTGCAACCGTAACGTGACATAATCCGACCAAACTTCTAGTCCATGGCATGCAACCGTGTGTAGCTATGACATTTGTTCGGCCAACATTCTCTGAACTTACAAAATTTAGTCGTCACTGAAAGTGTATGATTAATAAATTACGTTGTTTCAATAAATTACGTTGTTCGTCAAACTATTCACGCACTGCCGACAGTATTTACAAGTTGTAAGGTATTATTTGTAGGGTGTATCCCACGAACATTAATATGAAGTCTACACGAGTCTATTACTGATAACGAGAGCAATAAATATGTGTGTGATCCGTTCCTAAGACATCAGATACGAACCATAACTGTTTCAGGATCACACATGTTAGATCAGCTGCATATAGGCTAATTAAGCACAACGTCCTTTCGATGAAGATGTACTTACAGTTGGAGAAGAAGATCTAACAGGAAAAGATGGGGAATCATATCACCAGCCTCCTTTTCAGAGGAGTCATCCCGCCATTTGCCTTAATCTGAATACTGGGTTTACAGCAAATTTAAATGTAGAAGGTCAGACAGCAGTCTGAAACCCAGCTCCTGTCGAATAAAAGTTCAGCATCTTAACCAATCTACCATATTCTTCGACGTCATGTAACCAGCCGACTGATGGCTGGAACCTAAAGGTTAGCTTATTTTATTTAGTATTCATAGATTAATTGATTTTGTATTGTAAAGGTTGTTTTTTAGTTTTTCGTTTCTGAATCTGTTTTGTTATTTTTTGGTACTGTACAATGATGAGCCAAAACATTATGACCATCCGCTTATTAACTTGTTTGCCCGTCTTTGGAACGGAATGCATCACTCATTCTGCGTATCAGGGATCCGACAGTTTGTTGGTAGGTTTGTGGAAGTATGTGGCATTAGATGTCTACGTTCAGGTTATGCAATTCTCGTCAATAACTGGCTGCTGATTTACGTAGGCGCTGGTGGATCCCAATAGTAACTCAGATGGGTTCCATAGGATTTACATCAGGCGAATCTGGTCGCCGATACATCGACGGGTTCACTATAATGCTGCGCAAACCACTGTAGCATGGTTCTGGTTCCGAGACACGGACAATCATACTGCTAAAAATGACGTCGCCGCCGGGGTAGGTATAAAGCATGAAGGGCGTTTGTGGAGACGACCATCGAGCTAGCAAAAATATGTTTTTCACACGAAAAGCCAACACGTTTCAATTGATCGGGGGTCGAATCTCGACTGGTCCCGTGGGCACCGCTGTCATAATTGACGATGTCGTCGGGCAGTATGTAAAAACTAGGGGTAGACGGCTGCGGAGCACCATGGTCAACAATGAACCCTGTGGTCCGAAAAGCTGGTGCGTGTATTAACGTTGTGATCTTTCGACAGAGATGACACAGATGACCGTCTATCCTATTTTACAGAGCAGACAGGCCTCCGAACCCTACGTTCTGTGAAGAATCGTGTACGTGCAACCATTCAGCGCCTAGTGGTTGTTTCGCTGTCCTTCTACCTCTTTCCGTAGATGCTCACGGCAGTAGCACGTGAACATCCGACCAGTTTCGCCTTTTTCCAGATACTAGTTCACAGGCTGTGCGTAGTAATAATCTGCTCTTAGTCAAAGTCGCATATGTCAACGGATTTCCCCATTTCAAGCCCATATCTTCTGCTCCAGAATTTTGCTTCTGGTATCTATGAAGTGATGAAAAATCTAGGTAATAAGATTTGACAAAGGATTTAAGACAGTTCTTTTGAACAGTTGAATTCCATCCATAGAAAAACGCGTAACATCATTTTGTTAACTTCTATCAGTCCTTAAATAATTGCGTAGAAATATTGGTGTATCAGATGTAAATCCAGTTATTAATCTTTTATCATTAAAGTTCGACACCGAACATTCTTTCAGAGAGTTACAAGCCGTGGTGAAAGAATTCACTTTTGATTTTGTAAGTGGGGATACTGTATAAGGAGATATTTCTAATGCAAAAAATCGTATGACTGTGGTGAAAACAGGAACAACAGAGAAAAGATACTTTAAAATTTTTAAAGATTTGAAACCCAAACGAACTGATGTGCCAAACCTTAGCATGTATTTAGCATCCCATGATCAAACACTCACATACAAAGAATTTTTTCTCTTATGAACAATAAATGGACTGATCAGAGAAACAGCAACAGCTTATAACTGATTAATTCAGAGTTTGCGATCGAAATAAATTTTGATAATAGCTGCAAAGAGCTCTTTTTTTAAATTTGCCTATAAAAATTTGCAGATTTTTCCATCTTCTGTAAATAAGTAATACTAGGATACATATACGTGCCAGTTTGTTAAATTCCATTATATTTGTGCCTTATATGCCATGAAAAAATAAACTGTTTTATTTAGATTGAATTAGATCTATTTTTCATTCCATATATCCAAAAATGAAGGGATCCTAGCAGGGATGTGGAACATGCCAGGAAACATAATATAAAAACATATCGATAACACCCGAGTGTAGCAACCATTTCTGAATTTGCACCACAAATGAGTCGTATTACACACTTTCAGACCCTAGAAACTTTCTCCCCTTTTGTGGACTTAGCCGAAAACATGGCACAACAAAATTTAAAAAAAGGAAGCCAATTCCTTTTATACATTTACATCTCCATTGTCACCCGTTCCAAGAAAATGCGTTGTCGTCTTGCAGTTGAGATTCATTGCGACTAAATCTTCTTTAAACCTCCATTAAAATCATGGTCAGGTGATCGTTATCACATCTTCCGAGTCCTTAATACTATACTAGACTGACAACTTTGTGCAATAAACTGACGTCTCTGTGATTTTGTAGAAAACGAATTATTTCAAATTTCATCCGTTTCGCAATACATATTCTTGCAAATGTTATCTCGAAAAGAATAAAATTTACAAATCTATATGGACAATGCATGATTTACAAATCAAACATTCAAATTTTACGTACTTTGACACAAAATCGATCTTAAGATCTCACCTATTAGATCGATAAGTTTTGCAACTACTAGCGCCACAAGGAGACAAGTCATTGAATCGAGCGTATTGGTTGCACTACACAAATCAGAGATGGGATACGTCTGTAATTTTTGTTATTCACGCACCTTGCGTTCTCACGCACACTCACCTGCAGGTGTAAACGTGATTCATTGATACGTGACAAGCCGTATGAATAAAAATAATGAAGTCATTGCACGATCAATATTTTAAAGCACTGCCCTTTACATACTGCGTTGCAGAGATTGAGTCAGGACCTTTTGCATGGGGCAAGGCATTAGGGGCTATCCGTGCTTACACACTCCTGCGTTAGTCAGCCCTCTTGTCTTCCCTTCCCCCCTCTTTTCCGCAACCAAGAGCGCGGCGTGGTGTTTACTCCAGGAGCTGCGAGTACCACAATGCAGCCACCATGTTTTATGAGCGTGGCAGGGCGACCTACAAATGCCCGTATTATGCTAATCCACTGGGCTCGGTTCTCTCTGTCCTCCTCCCTTCCCAAGTTCCGATTGAATGGCCTCCTCTCCTTCTCTTCCCATCTACGCGTTTTCCGTACGCACGCTTATCTTTCTCCCCGTTCTCTTGTGTGCGCACCGTCCACTATATCTCCTCGGCTGATAGTAAAACCGTCCGCCGCTCCCCCGTGAATGGACGCTAGCCCCGCGCTGTTTAGATCTCATCTGATCTCTGCTGTCGTTGAGAGTGGACATGGCTGAAGGGGCGCCTGTGGAAGAGGCGTCCCACACAACGGTCTCAGCAGACAGTGCGCGGTGGACGGCTCTGCCGGGAAATGAACCCACTTCATCATTTCCTTCTCTCTATTTTATTAATTAAGTTATCATCCACAGAAAAATGGTGTTCAAGAAATCTGGAAGCTTTCCTGTTTTCGTATACTTAAGGGAAATAAGAGGGCATTTCGAAAAGTAAAGATACAATGGCTCGCAGTCCTTAAATAGAACAATTATTTAGAAAACGTCAGTTACATCTTATTAACTGGATTATTTGTTATTTTTCGACATAATCACCCTCGTTATCCAAACATTTGTTACGTCAGTGCACAAACTTTTGTATCCTACAGTCATAGAAGGTTGCCGCCTGTTGTCGGAACCACATTGCAACTACATCTTTGATCTCTTCATCATTGTGGAATGATTTTCCACCAAGATGTGACTTCAGGTAACGGAAGACATGGAAGTCGGTGGGCGCAAGGTCCGGGCTGTATGGCGGATGGTCCAATTGATTGTTTGAGTAGTGCTTTGGTTACGAGCGCTGTGTGAGGCCAACCGTTGTCATGAAGCAAGCGGACTCCACTTGTCAGCATTCCCCTGCGTTTGTTTTGAATTACCCTTCGAAGACGTTTCCAAGTCTGGCAATATGCAGCAGCATTAACTGTCGTTCCAGGAGGCATAAATTCCAACAGAAGAATGCCTTGTCTGTCTCAAAAAACAGAAGCCATGATTTTCTTCGCTGAAATCGACGTTTTGCATTTCTTGGCTTTTGGTGAATTCGAATGGCGCCATTGCATTGATTGTTGCTTGCATTCAGATGTATGGTGATAAACTCACGCCTCGTCACCTGTCACAATGTGATCAAGGAACTCATCACCTGCTTCAGCGTAGCGTGTGAGGAAGTCGCGTGCAAAGCCCATCCTTTCCTTTATGTATTCTTCCGTTAACAGTTTTGGAACCCAGCCCGCACACAATTTCCTATACCCTAACTTGACAGTCACAACGTCATAAAGAGTTGTCATTGACACGTCCGGTATGTTCTGATGCAATTCTTTCAATGTGAGACGTCTATCCGCACGAATTTCTTCCTCCGTTCTGCGAAGAAGGGCATCAGAGATCACAGATGGCCGACCTGTTCTTTGTTCGTCATGGACATCGGTCCTAACTTCAGAGATATGACGACAAAATTTCGTTACATTTTGTCGATTCATAATGTTCCCATAAACAGAAACAATTTCTTTGTGAATATTCGCTGGTCGCTGACCTTTTGCATGAAGAAAACGTATGACGGAGGGCACTTCGCATTTGGCGAGACTCTGAATCGGCGCAGCCATTTTAAACACGATCTACTCCAACCAGAAGCAACGTTCTACTGCCGAACGACCGCGAGGAGAAAGCTAACGGTGCAAGGTTAACACCAGTGTTGCTAACTTGCTCGCCAAAACCCTTCTGTTCCTCTGACGTGCAGTGTATCTTTACTTTCCGAAATACCCTCGTACATGATTCGTGGCCTAGACACGGAATAATGACAATATTAAATATTTTAAAATAACTAAATGTTGTCTGAGTTATTTAAGACTGTTTATAACGACACGGGCTCTTTATGAAGCTTGGCGGTGTTACACTCAAGCATGGGAAGCAAATAAAGGGTCATCTTTTCCGCACATCCCATCCCCTTCCCCTGTGACCGCTGAAGTGTTACTTAAAGAATGTATTTATTTCAATACAGTTTTATTGTTCGAATGTGTGCTCTTTTACTAAAGAAATATTTTAAGTTGTCTAAGAATAATGTAATAAAACGTGTATGAACTACAGATTCAGACCAACGATATCAGAGAAATCAGAGGAATTGTATTTTCATACATTTTCAGAAACAAGAGAGGAGCGAAGTTTCTCTCAGAAAAACTGACTTCTGTTGTCTCCACCGAACAGAGCAAACGTGGGCCTCTGTAAAAGATACAGATTTGATTTAAAACTAAATACGTTAACAACGGATTACATTCTTATTTACAACTGTTTATTGAGTCGTTCATGCATTATCATGTTTGTAATATTTGTTTCAGAAAAGCTAGCTGGAACCACGAGCTCAGCAGATCATGGTAAAGAGATTCAATGTGCCGAATGTAGTTCGCTTTCAGCCACCGAATCCATTCTGCTGTAAGCAAAGCGCGTCCCTAAGGTTTTCTGCGATTATTTTGAGCAAGTGAAAAATTAAGTATGATCTGGCCATCACCTCTGAACTATGAACCTGCTGCTCTCGCTTCTGTCGCCTACAGGTCCCACAGAACCGATGGTGGTGCGAAATTACTACGGCTCGTAAATGCTAAAAACTTTTGGAGCCAATTTTATTCTGAAATCATTGCAGTCTTTTTAGATATGTATCAGATGCAGCAAGAAGAATGTGTGCCACCACTATCAATAACCATTACTCATTTGCTTACTAAGAGAGAAATTATTTTCATTTGACAACTTCATTTTACAAAATTTGCCCCTTTATTCATATACAGGAGCAAAACGCGTCACCATCCACACCGATATCTCTGTGAGCTTTCAGAAAGTGTCATACATACAACGAACCTATAAATTAAGCAAACATATGACAATGCAATGGCTGTAAAAAGAAAGAATTACTATCTGATTCATGACCTGGCAGACAGTTTCAAGTTGTTACTGACGTTCAGTTGCAATAACAACGAAAAATACACAGATATAACCTTCTAACAATTATTTGTTTTCCATATGCCATGGCTGCTACATATTTATACTTTTTAAAATGGATTTTAGACATACAGATCCATACAATGTACAAATACCAACTTTTAAATATTTGTGTGTGTAATTCGTGATACTGAAGGTGTTGTTGGTAGAATTCTGCTATTTTTATCAATTTCTTTGTTGCAACTGTTGAATAATATGTATGTTTCCAGAATGGGTTTTCAATCTGCAGTGGACCGGGACTCGAACCAGCGACCTTTGCCTGTCGTGGGCGAGTGCTCCACCGACTAAGTTTTAGATCAGAGGAGACCGCTGCAGAGTGAAAATTCATTCTGGAAACAATATCCTAGGCTGTGGCTAAGCCATGTCTCCTCAATATCCTTTCTTCCAGGAGTACTTGTCACCTTGTCCTGCACTGTTGCAGGAGTACTTCTGTGAAGTTTAGAAGGTAGAAGATGCGGTGATGGCGCGTGTGCAATAGAGTGAGGGTGGAGGGGGGGGGGGGGGGATGGGACGGGGCAGAATCCTCAGTCGTGATTGGACAGCTCAGTTGGTAGAGCACTTGCCCGTAAGCAGCAGAGATCCCAGCTGCGAGTTTTTGTCCAGCAGATCGTTTTAATCTACCACAAAGTTTCATTACGTATTTCATCCGTTCATATAATTTCCACAGCTTACTCTCGTTATTTTTAAAAATGGACACAACATTGGTCAACATTCTGTCACTTTCTTTTGAGTCTAACATTAATTGAGCAAGTTTAAAAACCTATTTTTATTTAACGATGCATCTTTAAACTCTTCTGTATCGATTGCATCTTTTCTCTAGTTTTTATTCTTACATTGATGGTAGTTGTAGTTGCTTTAACAGGATTTCATATCCAAGGGAATGAAGAGCTGCATTCTCTACAACAGTTTTGATATCTGTTTGTGATTCATTGATGATTTCATTTAATTTCCTCAGTCTCACATAAACAATTAATCGACCTTTCATATTTTTGACGCTCTTTAATCAGGCAAGTATTGTACTAGAGTTTGCTATTCACCCTTCTTGGTTGTTATTTTGTCCATCTGACTCGAATAATTATATTATAAAGAAATTTCTTAAAACTTGGCAATAGGAACAAATTTGATGTTGGAGAAGAGGATCATGTGCAGTTCATATTTTAATCTTACTCAAATCATCGTGAAACACCGTGAGAGATATTGTGGTCTCCAGTTTATAGACTATTTCCAGATATACTGTAAAGATAACTGTGAACAGCTGTGAAATTGTGAAGGAAAGGGACTGACTTTACATCTGATAAAAGCAATGTAACCTATATACTGAAATTCAGAAATACCCAACGTTGCAAACTATGGTCGTAATAATAACACAGCTACATAATGTCTTCAGAACGCTGTAATATTTTCTCAGGGGATGTACTGCAGTAAAGAATGCAGAATATTAAGAAAAACATAAACATTTTACACAACATTAGTTACGTATAGTCTTAATTTATTTGTCGATGACCTTGTACTTACAGCCTACAGTGACAAACGCTTACAAGAAACTGGTTCTGACTTTTATTTCATAGCTAAAGAGCACAATATGAATATTTCGACAGGTAAAAATGGAAGCAGTGGAATGTAATGGATCGTAAAGTGTTAGGAGTGAAATAATAATCGACAATAAGCAAATATAAATGTTACATTCGATCAGATTCTTCTAATAAACAGCATATTACTTGCTATAGGTTAGATTTTTGGTGATAAAAATTCTTTTTGGGCTCTAGTTTTCCGGACTGGTTCTGCGTACCCACAGACATGGTTATTGACAGACTGATTAACCGCCGACTGACGAAAAGTTCTTTTCCTTCTGTGAGCTGTTTGACTTGTATTAAAACTCAAGGCAAATCAGAGTCTTCTGAAAAGTGAGAAAAAATAGTTTTACTGTTTCTCTATTGGCTGCATGTTTCCCAAAGATTTTTTTGTTTACTTCTTCTTCATCACTGAACTGTATGAAAGTCATGTGGCTGTTTTGTTTTCTGTTCATTTTCTATCCACAAGCATTTCTTTGTTTCCTTCTCTTGTCTACGATTTTATATATTAATGCAGTACTTGTGGGATGTGAAAGAACTGCTTGTGGCAAATGTATCTTGGATGAAAAGTGAGGACCCAATTTTTGTTATACCCAATCATCTCAGGCACTTTTCCTCCCCTTTACCGTCGCACCGTCCAATCCCCACCTCAATTTTTTCCTCCCGAGCTAACATCTGCATTTGGGTATCTCGGCAGCTGGTAATATATTACATTTTCAGTCTCATTTCTCCTACTTCTTCGTCCATCTTAATGCATTTTCTAACATCAGGAGTTACAAAATGTTTGTTCAAAAGTTAAATAATATGCCTGGTAGTAGTATCGAAATTATGCGTCTTTGGTGTAAAACGGGTGCACGAAGAGGTCGTGATGCTGAACTTAATTTTCTAGCAATTACTAAAAATGTTTGTTCAGCTAAAGAAAGTGAAATTTCATTGATAGGCAGACTACCTGCAACAAGACCGCTTAAGTAAAGCACTGCGCGTTTAAACAAATCCTCGTACTGCTGGCTGCTTTACTTTAGTAACCAATTGTAGGCTGGTCATCATTTTACAACTGTAAAACACCTGAGGGCCTTGGATGCAGCAGACGCGAAGCGTTAACCAAATTGTACAACGAACTGCAGATAACAGTCGAAGTTGCAATATTAATTTCCTTTATTACTTCATAACTTGTTTTGGGCCTAAGCTCATTATCAAATCATGCAATAAGGTATGCAATAACATACAATATACATCGTATGGCTTATGGTATGGTTTGATAATGAGTAGTAAAGGAAATTAACATAACTTCGAGAGCTCTCTGCAATTTATTACATAATTAGGTTAATCGGAATAGTCTCTGACGTCATGCGTTCCACAATACAGGAAATTAGTAAAGGAAGCAAAGCGTGTCGAGGATTGGACGACTTGTCAGCCAGAACCGAGCAGTTTTTGTCCCTGATAGGCTGCTCACCACTACGACGTGAACGGCACAACGCCCGTTGGCTACTTGAATGCGTGTCCGCTGCAGAGCCAGAATTACTGGCGCTGATTGCGGGGATACGAAGAGAGGCGGCGAGCCCGGAAAATACCCTTCACTATCAGACCTCTGTAGCCTGCGGCAAACGCAGAAGGTGCCTTTTCTTACGCTGTCAATTCCGTTCGAAATTTCTTTCTGACATTTGAGCCCGTACACACCTACCAACTGATTAAGACTGGTAAAAATAGAAAGTAATATTGTTGCAAGGAGAACTTGGGCAAAACTAGCGTACCTGTTTGCTGTGTACTCGTAACGCAACAGCTGTTATTACTTTTTAATCAAGCTGGTAGAAGCCGACCTCAGGGAAGATAAGTTTGGGTTCCAGAGAAATGTAGGAGGTACACGCGAGGAAGTACTGGCCTTCCGCATAGAAACTAGATTAAAGAGAGGAAAACCTTCGTTTGTAGCATTAACGGATTTAGAGAGAACTTTTGACAAAGTCGATTGGAATACGTCCTTCGTACGGAAATCAGACTGCAGTCCAAGGATGTGAAACGGAAGCAATAGTTGAGAAGGGAGTGAGACAGGGTTGTGGCCGCCCCCTAAATTATTCAATTTGGACAATGAGCAAGCAGTAAATGAAACTAAGGGGACATTTGGAAAGGGAAGTAAAGTTCAGGGGTTTACCGATGACATTGTCCTTCTGTCAAAGACAGCAAAGGACTTGAAAGAGCAGGTGAACGACATGGAAAAAGTGTGGGAAAGAGAACGTGAGATGAATGTCACCAGAAGTAAAACGAGAGTAATGGAATCTAATCGAAATAAATCAGGCGATGGTAATGGAAGTGGGTTAGGAAACACGGTCCCGAAAGTAGTAGATGAGTTTTAACCGTTTTGGAAACAAAGCAACTCATGATGCCATAAACGAAGAGAATGGAGATGCAGACTGGCAATGAATATAGATTTCAGTGTTAGGCAATCTTTGCTGGAGGTATTTTTCTGGGGTGTAGCCTTGTTTCCTTTCTTTCTTTCATTTATTTTTTATTGAGCCATTAGTATTCTGATTGGTTCGCTGCCGCTCGCCACGAATTTCTTTCCTATACCAACTTCTTCATTTTAGAGTAGAACTTACAATCTACGCCCTCAAATATTTAATGTCTTCCTTTCCACCTTCCTCTACAGTTTTTGCCTTCTACAACTCGCTCTATTACCATGGAAGTCATTCCCTCATGTCTTAACAGATGTGCTGTCATCCTGTCCCTTCTCTTTGTCAGTGTTTTCTACGCATTCCTTTTCTCTCCGATTCTGCGCAGAACGTCCTCATGCCTTACCTTATCAGTCTACCTCATTTTAAACATTAGTTTGTAGCACCACATCTCTAATTCTTCGGCTCTCTTCTGTTCCGGTTTTTCCACAGCCCATGTTTCACTACCATACAATGCTGTGCTCCAGACGTACATCCTCAGAACGTTTTTCCTCAAATTAAGGCCTGTGTTTGATACTAGTAGACTTCTCTTGGCCAGGAATGCCCCTTTTGGAAGTGCTAGTCTGCTTCTGACGTCCACCTTGCTTCGTATGTCATAGGTTATTTTGCTACCTAGACAGCAAAATTCCTTAACTTCAACTACTTCATGACTATCAATCCTAATGTTAAGTTCCTCGCTTTTCTCATTTCTGCTACTTCTCATTACTTTCGTCTTTCCTCGATTTACTCCCAATTCGTATTTTGTGCTCATTAGACTGTACATATCATTCAGCAAATCATGTAATTCTTCTTCACTTTCACTCAGGATAGCAAAGTTACCAGCGAATAGCATCATTGATATCCTTTCACGTTGAATTTTAATTCCACTCCTGAACCTTTCTTTTATTTCCATCATAGCTTCTTCGATGTACGGGTTGAACAGTAGGGGGTAAAGACTACGTCCCTGTCTTATACCATTATTAAGCCGAGCACTTCGTTCTTGGTCGTCTACTCTTATCATTTCCTCTTGTCTCTTGTACTTATTTTATATTACCCGTCTCTCCCTATAGCTTAACCCTATTTTTCACAGAATTTCCAACATCTTGCACCATTTTAAACTGTCAAACGCTTTTTCCAGGTCGACAAATCTTATGGACGTGTCTTGATTTTTCTTAAGTCTAGGTTGCATTATCAACAGAAACATCAGAATTGCCTCTATAGCTCCTTTACCTTTTCTAAAGCCAAACTGATCGTCATCCTCAATTTTCTTTTCCAGTCTTCTATAAATTATTCTTATCAGCAACTTGGATGCATAAATTGTTATGCTGATTGTGCGATAATTCTCGCACTTCTCAGCTCTTATGATCTTCGTAATTGTGTGGATGACATTTTTCCGAAAGTCAGACTCATACATTGTACACACCAACGTGAATAGTCGCTTTGTTGCCACTTCCCTCAATGATTTTAGAAATTGTGGTGGAATATTACTACCCCTTCTGCCTTATTTGATCTTAAGTCATCCAAAGGTCTCATAACTCAGATTCTAATACTGGATTCCCTACCTCTTCTAAATCGACTCCTGTTTCTTCTTCTATCACATTAGTTAAATCTTCCCCCTCATAGAGACCTTGAATGTACTCTTTCCATCTATCGGCTCTCTCCTCTGCATTTAGAGGTGGAATTCCTGTTCTGCTCTTAATGTTACCATCCTTTCCTATATGCTGAGTCTGTGTTTCCGACAATCATTTCATTTTCGATTCTTTCACATTTTTCATGCAGTCATTTCGTCTTAGCTTCCCTGCATTTCCTACTTATTTCATTCCGCAGCGGCCTGCGCTTCTGCATTCCTGAATTTCCCTGAACATTTTTGTACTTCCTTCTTTCATCAGTTAACTGAAGTATTTCTTCTGTTACCCATGGTTTGTCCTCAGTTACCTTATTCGTACCTATATTTTTCTTCCCAGATTCTGAGATTGCCCTTTTTAGAGATGTCCATTCCTCTTCAACTGTATTGCCTACTGAGCTATTCCTTATTGCTGTATCTATAGCGTTAGACAACTTCAAGCGTATCTCGTCATTCCTTAGTACTTCCGTGTCACACTTCTTTGTGTATTGATTCTTCCTGACTACTCTCTTGAACTTCAGCCTACTCTTCATCATTATTAAAGTGTGATCTGGGTCTATATCTGCTCCTGGTGACGCCTTATAATCCATGATCTGATTTCGGAATCTCTATCTGACAACGATGTAATGTAACTGAAATCTTCCCGGGTCACCCGGCCTTTTCCAAGTATACCTCCTCCTCTTGAGATTCTTCAACAGAGTATTTGCTATTACTTGCTGAAATTTATCACAGAACTCAATCAGTCATTCTCCTCCTTCATTCCCTGCCCAGAGCCCATATTCTCCTGTAACCTTTTGTTGTACTGCTTTCCATACTGTTGCGTTCCAGTCCCCCATGATTATTAAATTTCATCTCTCTTTACGTACTGTATTACCCTTTCAATATCATCATACACTTTCTCTATCTCTTCATCTTTAGCTTGCGACGTCGGCATGTATACCTGTTGTTGTTCATTTGCTGTCGATTCTGATGAGAATAACCCTATCACTGAACCGTTCACAGTAACATACTCTCTGCCCTACCTTCCTATTCATAACGAATCCTACTCCCATTATACCATTCGCTGCTTCTGTCGATATTACACTATATTCATTTCACCAGAAATCCTTGTCTTCGTTGCATTTCACTGACCCCTACTATATCTAGATTGAGCCTTTGTATTTCACTTTTTAGATTTTCTATCATCCCTGCCATGTTCAAGCTTCTGACATTGCACGTCCCGACTCGTAGAATGTCATCATTTCATCGGTTATTCAATCTTTTTCTTATGGTCAGCGCACCCTTGGTAGCCCCCTCCCAGACATCCGAATGGGGGACTATTCCGGAATCTTTTGCCAATGACACTTTTTCAGTTACAGGCCACATGTCCTGTAGATACAAGTTGTGTGTCTTTAATGCGGTGGTTTCCATTGTCTTTTACGTACTCCTGCCGTTGATCATTGTTGATTCTTCCGCCTTTAGGGGCAGTTTCCCACCCCAAGGACAAGAGGTTGCCTTGAACCTCTGTCCGCTACTCTGCCCTCTTTGACAAGGCCGTTGGCAGAATCAGGGTGACGTCTTACGCCGAAAGTCTTCGGCCACCAAAGCTGATTATTAATCAAAATTTAAGCGCTGATGGGTTTCGAGCCCTGACCGAGGGCGGTTTGATTATTAATAAAAGGGGCTACCCTTTTTTTTCTCAACTTTATTGTCCCGTGAGGAGGGTCCAGGACAAAGAGGGCAGGGGTCGTCTTCCGAGGCCTGGCCTCAATGTCCCATTGCCGCTCTCCCAGAGCCAGGGAAGGTAGTGGGTCCTATAGGATCAAAGCTTTATTTGATCAAATTCATATATATATATATATATATATATATATATATATATATATATATATATATATAATTTTTATTTTTTAATTATTTTTAACTGGATCCTGCTACCGCCACCATAAGCTTCCGAGTCGTCTTCGCATAATGAATGGAGAGGGAATTTCCTCTAAACTGTTTCCTCAGAGGATCAATCATGTGCCGAGAATAATCTTCAAGTGTGCCTTCGAGTACCCGGATCTCCCCAATTGACAGGAGGATCCTCGAAAAATGCGCCTAAATAATTCTATAATCGTGTTCCGTACAATGCTTGGCGGCGGAACGCCTCATGAGTTGTCGACAGGCGGAACCACAAGTTGAGAGCGCCTTCGGGCGCGGCTTACAAAATGTAATACAGCATCATGCCCTGCAGCCAGTTGACGGTGTTCGTTCTGGTAGTGGGAGTAAACAGAATCTGGGCGTAAGAGTTCGTCTGGCGTGATAGACTCTACCTGTCGTCACAAGAGGAGCGCCAGCAGCTGCCCGTCACACCACATCTCAAGCAGTGCGCGCCCGAATCGACGAGTGCGCAGCGTGGGCACAAAGATTCGCCAGTGAGATGGATGGAATGGAGGCGCTGACATGTGAATAATTTGCCGTTCACCACAAGGAACGAGCGTAAGTGGGCAGTTATTGAATGTGGACGGCTCGCCACACGCTGGTCCAGCGGATGGTCAGATGTTGTTCGACGTTGTTACGGGGTTGTCATCATTGATAGATGCGGTAATAGTGACATTCATGATTATAATACCAGAAAAAAGAAAGACTTACGCTATCCTTTACTCAACCTTTCTTTGGCACAGAAAGGGGTAAAATATGCTGCTACAAAAATTTTCGACAAATTACCAGATGAAATAAAATGTCTGACAGACAGCAGTAATAGCTTCAAAAATAAATTGAAATCATATCTCCTTGACAGCTGCTTCTATACCATAGATGAATTCTTGAATAGGAATAAATAAATCTATAAATATAGTATACGCATTTTTTGCCATTTAAGGGAATGGGGTGTTTCATATGTGCATTTCTTGTGCACTTGACACGTTCCACGTCATAACGGCTACCGTACCGTGCGATTGATCAATGGAACGCGCAGCTAACTAACTAACTAACTCTCCTGCTCGTCGCCCTCGTCGCCGGTGGATCCTCGATCATGTAGCTCAGTTTGAACAGGAACTCTCGGACGAAGGCAAGAGATGGAGCTATATGGCCCACGGCGACCGGTGATCGAAGATCTCCGGGCCCGACGATCTGAAGCAGCATCTCCGTCAAGCTGGTGCTGGCCTCGGTCCATGCGTGTCGCATCGTCCGTAGGTATAACGCCCGTGCGGGGTTGTGGACATGAGTCAACCACAGGACCCCTGCCAGTCGAGGTCTCGTTAAAGTAGTGTATCGGACTTTGAATATGTGACCTGCACTCACAAATTGTCCGTACACCTCCTGGAAACTGTGGGCCATAATGAGCATTAGGGGAGGAACGTGTGCAAAATAATAAATTTTGGACGCTAGGAAAGTGTTGACGTAACGCTTAAGGATAATCATATCCATATTGCGGAATCTGCTCTCACGGTGCAGCGTATGTGTCCACTGTAGTATCCAGCGATATGTAGCTGTCGCAGTTCGGCGAGATGTACTGGAGAACTGCACCCCCAATGCGTTAAGTAAGGGAACTTTCTGGAAGGGGATCGCTGTCAGATGTAGAAGGCCTCTCCCGACATCCATGTATGTCGTCTTGCGCATGTTGGAGACGCTGCCCGATACCTCGCCGTAGCGGTGCAACCACTGAAGCGTCGCTTGGATTTCGTCACCCGACCGCACCAAGAGCACCACGTCGTCAGCGGAGGCACAAACTCGGAAGGTCACGTCTCGAATGCAGGTGCCTTCCAGTCGTTGGCAAAGGCATGCAGTGCAGGTTCGAGGGCCGCCGCGAATAAGACTCCCGATAAAGGACATCCCTGTCGCACCGATCGTCCAAGAGCGATGTGTTCAGTCTGGGAACTAGCCATTCTCAATGCACTGTCTGGATTAAAAAGGACGACTGATAGCTGAAATCTATTATTTACAAGTCAATAGAACAGTCGCTGCGTGCAACAGCCTTCTGAATGGAAGGTAACCTGATGAATTATAGAGGAATTAGTGTTATGGCTTCTGTCAGTAGATATTTTAGCGCTGTACTGAGAAAGCTGATGGAGAATGAGATTGAAGAAAATATGCGAGGGAAACAGGCACATTTTACAGTTGGAATGATGAGGAGGAAAGATCTGAAAGAGCAAGATTGCCATGATAGTGGAAGCTGGCGAACGGAAATACAGGGCAACTGTTGAAGAGTGCAGAAACCCTTAAAAGTAAGTAAATGATGTGGTAAACCGCGTAGAAACTATGTTCACGCTGATAGATCGCCTCTCCTCCGCCACATGGGACTAGTGACCCACTTGAGGAGAGCCTAACAGCCGGAGAAGGACCGCATTAAACATGGCTGCCACAAGGATGGGCAACCAAGCGGCCCCATTACCATCGAGAGGTCACCATTTGCATCTACATACTCAGCATTAAGATGTCCCAATCCTACCGTGTGGGCAAAGCCAACGTTAACGGCATGTTCCGTGATACGCTCCGGGTGGAGGACATGGATATTACCCTCCTTCAGGAGGTCCATCCGGAGCTGCAACTGAACCTTTATGGATAAACAGCCTACAGCATCCCAACAACTGATGGTGCCAGCGGAACCGCCGTCCTATTACGCGACGGCATCGAGGCATTGGACGTCAGGTCTCTGCCATCTGCACAAGGCGTTGCCATCACGGTGGGAGCAGTCCGTATTGTCAATGTATACGCGCCCTCCGAGACATCTCGCATTGATGAAAATGTCACCTTTTATTCCAACGAAATTGCTCCACTCCTGAATGGGAACACAGAACACTGCATCATAGGCGGCGATTTTAATAGCGTCTTGGATCCAGCAGACCAAACACCGCACTACTCTACATGCCCAGCATTATGGGCACTCGTGCGAGATCTTGCGCTACAAGACACGTATCGTCGTCTTCTTTACGGGGACCGCTTTGGCCATACAAACTTCACTGACCACTCTGCCAGCTACCTCGACCGGACACACGTCTCCTGAGGACTCCGAGCCACAACAGGGGGCTCGGAACTGTGGCCGATAGCCTTCACCAACCGTTTAGCATACATCTGCTTAGTCACACTCCCCAGACAACTCTCACACCGCAGCCGCGTTCAATGGACGCTGAACATCTCCTTCCTATACGAGGACGCATGTCGGCGGGAGATCGCTGCTACGTGGGACCGCTGCCTCTGGAGCTTGCATGTACATCCTTCCATCTTACATTGATGGTTAGACCGCTCCAAGCCGACCCTCCGGTAGACACTCATGTGATATGGCAGGGACAGAACGTGCTGGTGTCGTCCAACGCTGGAATTTTGCTAAACAGTGCTGAGGGAACTAATGACGCAGCCGCCATTACGACAACGGGAGACAGCGGTTAATCGTCTAATAGCTCACCGTGGAACAGCTTGACGGAGCCCGAGTCCGGGCGAGGGCGCAGGATATAAACCCCACCGAAATGGCATCCGTATATCATATCATCAGAGAGGGACGCCACCTTATAACATCAGCAGAGACAGCAGCGGGTGGACACGCAGACTCGAAGTGTGCCATCGCTGCGGCATTCGACCAGCATTACAGGACGTTTTATGCCGTGGACCCACAGACCGTTCGTGAGCACGAAGGTATCCTGTGCGATTTCCCAGACCCTAGAGTAGTGGCCCAGGACGACGCCCTGTTGGCTTCCATAACTGCTGAAAACTTAACAACGGCCTTGGCATGCGGCTCCCCGAAAAAGTCACCGGGCCCGGACAGCTTACCGAACGAATTCTACCGCACCTTATATCCCCTGATGGCCGCTCAATGGACTCAGGTGTTTCAAGACCTCCTCCCCGACAGTTTTTGCCCTTCCTCAGAGATCTGACATCTGACACCGGTTCCCAAACCGAGTGGTTCTCACCATTGTCACGACTATCGTCCTCCTACGCTTTTGAACGTGGATTAAAAACTTTTCGCCAACTTTTTGCAAGAGCATATCCGATGGCATACACAGCGTCTGATATCACGATTCCAGTGCACGGGCATCTACTCTCATAACACATATATTCTTACAGAGCAAGGTTTCCTGTCTTCTTCTGTAACGCTGCGTGAACTAACTGAGGGAAATGGAAAAGGGAACTATGATGCAATTAATGATAAAGGAGATAATGTAAGTATTTTATTAACCTTCGATGAGTCCAGGAAACTGCGAAAAAATGCTACACCCGCCCCTTTAAGAGACGATACCAGTAGAGAGTCATGCTTGTCTGTCACAGCTCAATAAATTAGTCCATTCCCAAAGGCACCTCAAGGAAAAGGTTCAGATGCCAGAAGGAAAAAGATACGAATCTTGACAGATACCCCAGAAAAACAAGAAATTGTAGAAAAAAAAACGCAGAAGAAAGCAAAGGCAACTGCAAAAGATATCTGATTGCTATGAAGCAAACTGCCAGAGCCAAAACGCAGCTTGTCTTTGAAAGTGATGACTCTGAAGCAGAAATGCAAAATGATTTGGATGACAGACGATGACACTGATTTTAATAGTAGTGACGAAGCGCACGATATATTCACAAAGCTCACTGAAGATCCCAAAAAAGATGATTGGTGAGTTTAGTCTCCAATCTCACCAAATGAACAACCGACTTTTGGAAGCCACACCTTCTAGTCTCTCTGCAGTATCCCGAAATTTTCGCTCTTTTGAGTCGAAAAGTCCCGGGGTAGAAGCTGGTGAGTAATATAGAAGTGTGGGCTATACGTTCCCTAGTGCCTTCCGTGCCGGATTCTTTCATGAAAACGCTAAGAATTTCTTCAAGGGTCTATCTGCAGTCCCGAGTTGTCGAGACGGCTGCTGCCTGGAAACAAGACTACGAGTTTGTGGAAGAAATGCCTGTAAGCAATCGTTCAAGCACCCCAGTCGCTCGGGGCTCAGAAGTATTACTCTGCTGTCAGTAAGTCTTGAAATGGGATGACGTTTCCAGAGCAAAGCAAACACCTCAGCTAAACGTTACTTGCCTGTGCTCTGTATCATTCAGCTACGTCTCACTTCGTCCAATTGCGGCGTATGTGAAGCCATTTTGCCCTAAGCGTCTGGTAGCGAAGTATTAAAGGCTGTTGATAGGAAAGAGCCGTTTTTAAGCTATTAGTTTTCTATTTGGGTAGTAACTGCTTGTTGAGTCCCCCAAGACTGCATCTTAGGACGCATACTTTTTCTTGTGGGTGTTTCACCAGTAGCATTACTAGATGCCAAGTTTGTTTTGTTTGAAGGTGCAAACATTGCAATATACACTGATGCAAAAAAGAAACTGATATAGGCTTGCATTTTGAAATACAGAGATATGTAAACAGGGAGAATACGGCGCTGTGGTCTGCAACGTCTATATAAGACAACACGCGTCTGGTGCAGTTGTTAGATCGGTTACTGCTGCTACAAAGGCAGGTTATCAAGATTAAAGTGAGTTTGAACGTGGTGTTATAGTCGGCTTTCGAGTGATAGGACACAGTATCTCCGAGGTAGCGATGATGTGTGGATTTTCCCGTACGACGATTTCACGATTGTACTAGGAGCATTAGAAATCCGGTAAAACATCAAATCTCAGGAATCTGATAAAACATCAAATCTCCGACATCGCTGCGGCCGGAAAGAGATACTACAAGAACGGGACCAACGACGGCTGAAGAGAATCGTTCAACGTGGCAGAAGTGCAGCCCTTCCGCAAATTGCTGTAGATTTCAATGCTGGGCCATCAACAAGTGTCAGCGAGCGAACCATTCAACGAAACATCATCGACGTGGGCTTTCGGAGCCGAGGGCCCCCTCGTGAATCCATGGTAACTGCCCGACGCAAAGCTTTACGCCTCGCCTGGGCCCGTCGACACAGACATTGGAATGTTGATGACGAGAAACATTGAGCCTGGTCGGACGAGTCTTTCAAATTGTATTGAGCGGATGGACGCGTTCAGGTATGGAGACAACCTGATGAATTCGTGGATCCTGCGTATGAGCAGGGGACTGTTCAAGCTGGTGGAAGCTCTGTAATGGTATGGAGTGTGTGCAGTTCTAGTGATATGGGACCCCTGTTACGCCTAGATACGACTCTGACAGGTGACACGGACGTGCACCGATTCATGTCCATTGTGCATTCCGACGGACTTAGGCAATTCCATCAGGATAATGTGACACCCCACACGTCCAGAAGTCTTACAGAATGGCTCCAGGAACACTCTTCTGACTTTAAACACCTCCACTGGCCACTAAACTCCCCAGACATGGACGCTATTGAGCATCTCTGGGTTGCCTTGCAACGTGCTGTTCAGAAGAGATCTCCATTCTATCGTACTCTTGCGTACAGCCCTGCAATATTCATGGTGCCAGTTCCCTCCAACACTACTACAGACATTAGTCGAGTCCATGCCACGTCGTGTTGCTGCACTTATGCGCGCTCGCGGGGGCCCCACACTAAGGCAGATGTATCAGTTTTTTTGGCTCTTCAGTATATATCGAATCAAGTATAACTTCAGATAGAGTGGTTAATGAAATCTCCATGGACGTTAATAAAACTGTTCTCAGTATGGAGACAGCATTGGACCATGGAAAGTAGGTGCAGATATTAATAACTGTAGATTCACATTTGTTTTGTACGAAATGAGATAACATAATATTTTACGACGCCAGAACTGAATCAGAAAGGCAATGTTTATCTCAAGTGGACATAGTGGGAATCCTAATGCGCTATGAATGAACTTTACAGCTCCTGGGGAAATTTTCTATGAACTTAAAGTCTAATAAATACATTGTATAGTACAAACTATTCTGGTTTTAGTAGACTTCTTTTTCTTTATTGGATTTCGATCCCCCCCCCCCCCCCTCCCCTCGAGGGGTGGCGGGCTGGCAGCAGCATAATACGCCGCTCTGCAGCCTACAGGCAAGTTTAAAAAACAGAATGAGGAGATATGAAAAACATACAACAGCAGGCGATAAAACGGTGACTGTTATGAATTGAAACGTGGAGAAAAAGATACGAAGTAAATATAATAACAAACGGTAATTGATGCTGATTAAAACACATAGTAAATAGTCAGTCACAATAAAAAACACGGCGACAGTATGGTCACACGAGATAAAAAACACAACTAGCGACAGTAAGGTGGCTGTTCGCAACACTGACAGGGGACGCACAACACTGAACACTCACTTAACAGCACTATACAGACGACACAGCGGCAGATGGGGGGGGGGGGGGGGGGGGGGTAGGACCCGGACCGGATCGATGAGGGGGAAAAAGGGGGGAGGAGAGGAAAGGAAGGAAGGAGGGAGCCGATGGAGGGAGGGGACATAGTAGACCTTTGTCAACATTCTTCTATGTTACTGACTTAGTTATGTGGAGCAGTGAGAGTAGGAGTTCGACAAGGTATGTGTCACGCTCATGTTTAGAAACTACTGCAACATGTGTACTTTGGGACTAAAGCTATCTGCCTATGCTATCAAGATGAAGTGTCTGATGCCAAACCAATACGACAGCAAACTGAAGAAGCCAGTATTCATTAATCTAAAATCGTTGTAGGGTTTTACACATGTGGTTGGAGCTAGAAGGCTCCAAATGTTCACACAAAGTTCACATATTCTTAAAGATTACGAGGAGAAAAACTGTAGGTTTGCGGTGGCTCTTGTTGACCGAAAATATGTGTTTGTTGGATTGGTATCCGGAAAAGGTGGGAGGCAGAGCAGCTGTTCAAGACTGAACTTCTGATACCATTATAAAAGGTTTCTGGTTTCAGTGGTCTGGTGGGGAATGCCTCAGCTTATAACGGATCAGGTTATCGGTAATGCCACTGATGTTGTTAATAGCCGTTGTATAGGCTTTTGTAACGTTCTGTATATCACGAAGCTGCGACCGTTACGCTATGAACATGTGTCCAGCAGGCGTTCTCCTTGCAAGACAGTTTACACACAATGGCCTATGTTTTGTAGCGTCTTTATGTGACAGGGAAACCAGGATGCTACATCACTTACGAATATAACTATGACCTGAACCAAAAGTTAAATAAATTCACTTTCATAAGTGGAACCATCGTAAAAAGTTTGCAGAATAAAGCCAGGAAAGAAACCCAGATGAAGTTTTATAAAATAATAGCAGTACCAACCGTACTTAAGGAAGCAAAGCATCGGCGACAAAAAGAAAGTAAAACACAGGCTAAAGGAACGAAATTTCTAAGGAGAATAGAAGGACGTACAAGGGAAGATAGAAAAAGAAATGGCGATATAAGGAATGATTTAAGAGTACACAATGTAGGCAAAAATTAAAAGAAAATAGAAGAATATGGAACATATAGTCTGCATGGGTGGAGAAAGTTTCCTGGTAAAAGATGTCTATCATAAATGCACCGTGAGAAGAAATGTAGGAAGACCATAGGGGATGGAGTATCATAACAGGTAATTTGCTTAATGTGTGAAATGAAGAAGACGAAGAAGAAGAAAAAGAAGAACAAACCATGAACTTAATCTCATATTCTAAGTAGAAAAATACACTTACAAGATATCAGCCCCGGCAATCGTTCGCGCACGGATTCTGATAGTAGGCGGTTATGACCTGCCGGCCAGTGTGGCCGAGCGGTTCTAGGCGCGTCAGTCTGGAACCGCGCGACCGCTACGGTCGCAGGTTCGAATTCTGCCTCGGGCGTGGATGTGTGCGATGTCCTTAGGTTAGTTAGGTTTAAGCAGTTCTAAGTTCTAGGGGACTGATGACCTCAGATGTTAAGTTCCATAGTGCTCAGAGCCATTTGAACCATTTGATTTTGGTTATGACCATTTGAAAGCACAGCTTTTAAACTATGCGCGCACCGACTGTCTGCCACTCTCTTCGCCACGTTGCAGCCGCCAGATGCCCGACCACGAAGTACTGTATAGCGGAGTGACAACCTTAGCCCTCCTATTCGCAGTACGTTAAACGTGGTTAAAGAGGAGGTAGGAGGAGGAGGATGATCTGTTCAAAGTGCTTTGAAATCATGTTCTAGAACAATGTTATTCTAGACATAAAACAGAGAAATACACAGGAGCGCCAAAGAAACTGGTATAGGCAAGCGTATTTAAATATAAAGACATGTAAACAGGCAGAATACGGCGTTGCGGTCGGCAACGCCTATATAAAACAACAAGTGTCTGCTGCAGTTGTTAGATCGGTTACTGCTGCTACAATGGCAGGTTATCAAAATTTAAGTGAGGTTGAACGTGATGTTATAGTCGGCGCAGGAGCGATGGGATACAGTATCTCCGAGGTAGCGATGAAGTGGAAATTTTCCCGTACGACCACTTCACGAATGTATAGTGAATATCAGAAATCCGGTGTAACGTCAAATCTCCAACATTGCTGTGGTCGGAAAAAGATCCTGCAAGAACGGGACTATCAACGACTGAAGAGCATCGTTCAGCGTGACAGAAGTGCAACCCTTCCACAAATTGCTGCAGATTTCAATACTGGGCCATCAAAAAGTTTCAGCATGCGAACCGTTACACGAAACATCATCTATATGGGCTTTCGGAGCCGAAGGCCCACTCTTGTACCCTTGGTGACTGCACGACACAAAGCTTTACGTCTCGCCTGGACCCGTCAACACCGACACTGGACTGTTGCTCGCTGGAAACATGTTGCCTGGTCGGACGAGTCTCGTTTCAAATTGTATCGAGCGGATGAACGTGTACGGGTATGGAGACAACCTCACGAATCCATGGATCCTGCATATGAGCAAGGGACTGTTTAAGCCAGTGGAGGCTCTGTGATGGCGTGGGGCGTGTGCAGTTGGAGTGATAAGGGCCCCCTGATACGTCTAGATACGACCCTGACAGGTGACACGTATGTAAGCATCCTGTCTGATCACCGGCACTCATTCATGTCCCCTGTACATTCCGATGGACTTGGGAAATTCCAGCAGGACAATGCGACACCCCACAATTCCAAAATTGCTACACCCTTCTGAGTCTAAACACTTCCGATGGTAACCAAACTCCCCAGACACGAACATTATTGAGCATATCTGGAATGCCTTGCAACGTGCTGTTTAGAAGAGATCTCCAGCCTCTTGTCCTCTTACGGATTTGTGGACAGCCTTGCAGCATTCGTGGCGTAAATTCCCTCGAGCATTATTTCAGACATTAGTCGAGTCCATGCCATATTGTGCTGCGGCACTTCTGCGTGATAGCTGCGACCCTACAAGATATTAGGCAAGTGTACCAATTTCTTTGGCTCTTCAGTGTAATACATACATAATATGTCAACCTCTTTCTCATACGTTGCAACGCATGCCAGATATGCTCAATAATGTTCGTGTCTGGGGAGTTTTGTGACCAGTGGGAATGTTTAAACTCAGAAGAGCCACGCTGTAGCAATTCTGGACGTGTAAGGTTACGCATTGTGCTGCTGGAATTTCCCAAGTCCGTCGGAATGCGCAATGGACATGAATGGGTGCCGGTGATCAGACAGGATGCTTACATACGTGTCGCCTATCAGAGTCTTATATAGACGTATCAGGGGGCCCTTATCACTCCATCTGCACACGCCCTACACCATTACAGAGCCACCGCTCCCTTGAACAGTCCCCCGCTCATACGCAGGATACATGACTCCATTAAGTTGTCTCCATACCCGTAAACGTCCATCTGCTCGATACAACTTGAAACGAGACTCGTCCGACCAGTCAACATGTTTCCATTCATTAACAGTCCAATGTTAGTGTTGACGGGCCCAGGCGCGGCGTAAACCGACATGCAATCATCAAGGGTACACGAGTGGGCCCTCTAGTCCGAAAGCCCATATCGATGATGTTTCGTTGAATGGTTCACACGCTGACACTTTCTGATGGTGCAGCACTGAAATTTGGAGCAATTTGCGGAAGGGTTGTACTTCTGTCCCATTTGAACGATTCCCTTCAGTTGTCGTTGCTCCCGCTCTTGCAGGATGTTTTTGCGGCCGCAGCGATGTCGGAGATTTGATGCTTTACTGGATTCCTGATATTCACGGTATACTCGTGAAATGGTCTTCTGGAATATCCCCCCACTATTGCTACCTCGGAGATGCTGAGTCCAATCGCTCGTGCGACGGCTGTAACATCACGTTCAAACTTATTTAAATGTTGATAACCTGCCATTGCAGCAGTAGTAACCTATCTAACAACTGCTCCAGACACTCGTTGTATACGGGCGTTGCCGATCGCAGCGCCGTAGTCTGCCTGTGTACACATATCTGTATTTGAATAAGCATAGCTGTACCAGTGTCTCTGTCGCTTCCGTGTGTATGCTACAAAATCAGAATGAATAAATGGAATCAAATGAAGAATTACTATGCAATGAAGTTAATGACTTCAGATTTAGAATTTTTTCGTGGGAATAACGTTGAAGAATGGCACATCTCTTGCAAATGTACTTGAATGTAACAGTGTCGGCTTTAAAATCCAAAGGAATAACGCACAACAGTGTTGTTAATAATTAAATAGTTCTACGATGTATCTTTACTCATTTCATTAATTTACATTGCATGTGTGAATCGTAGCCGACCGGAGTGGCCGAGCGGTTCTAGGCGCTACAGTTTGGAGCCGCGCGACCGCTGCGGTCGCAGGTTCGAATCCTGCCTCGGGTATGGATGTGTGTGATGTCCTTAGATTAGTTAGGTTTAAGTAGTTGTAAGTTCTAGCGGACTGATGACCTCAGAAGTTAAGTCCCATAGTGCTCAGAGCCATTTTGTGAATCGTACCATAAAAGGTTTCAAAGTAAAGCGGTCTCTGGCCCCAGCTACCCGTTAGAAACCATGCAATTTGACACAATGAAGTAAGCACGTTACCACTGTCAAGACAGTAGTTCACAAACCTGTTACTCACTCCTCTGCACTCGCTACTCATTGAGTGGGGAGGAGCGAGTGACAAACAACCGGTACACTCCAAGCTTAAAAGGTATGCATTCAGAGAGTCATATTTGCGTACTTTCAGAATTAGGGCCCAAATTTTCTCACTGCATCGATTGTTGGGGCTGATATCTTGCACGTATGTTCTTTTCATCATAAAATATGAGACCAAGTACCTGACGTTTCCTTGTTAGGAGGCAACTGAAAAGAATGCTAGGGTTGAGGGGAGGGGGAAACAGTCCCTCTCCATGCTACCTTCCGCCTCGTGGCTGCTCAACTTCTGTGTTAATGGGCCGTCCAAAACGTGTTGCCTTACTTGTGGACAACATTGTCAGCCTTTTCGTTTATTATTCGTCGTTTATTGTCTCCCAGCTACTTTTTTATGTACATAACAAGAAAATTTTAACGAAACGTCCTGCAGACATGTAAGTATGTAAGACGATAAAACTATGTCTCTGACGATGCTTTAACCGAATTTAACGAAATGTGTATCGTGATGGATCAACGCATATCAGTAGTTGCATACAATATTTCAGTATTAACAAAGCAACAAGGTACTAAAACCATGTATATGTGTTACTGCCGAAGCCTGAAATCGGCCAAAGCGGGAACTGGCCGGACGAGTTGCGAAGTGGCCAAAGTCGCTTTAAATTGGCCGGATAATGTCCGATCTTTTCCTGATTTCGGGATTCGGATGTGACCGATCGGCCAAACTCCGAAGAAAGAAGCAAAGCACATTTAATTGAACTATTTGAAATTGTATAAGTCAGGGAATGGCCAACATCGCTGTAAATTGAGCACCCAATGTCTGATATTTTCTTGAGTTCGAGGTCTGACCGTCAAATTTGCGAAGTGGGGTAGACAGATCGGCCAGAATCGGAAGATAAACCAGGAGTGGACAAATATGTACAATTTCAAGATGTATACAATCTATTTGTTTTACGATCTCACTTATAAAAAATACAAACTTTATGCAATCTTTTTTATCAAAACCGGTATTTACTTACTACAACAAGTTAAGCTTTTATGACATTTGGAATTACACAATATTTTCTTATTTCTGCATTTACAGCGATTTGTGGCGCATTTAGTAGAGCAGCCCCATCGATTGCATCGTTGGCCACTGGTCAGTGACTGTAACGACGATATGGTCCGTAATGATTTTGGCCACAGACTGCAGCATGAGCAGTTTACCGTGCAGGATAGGGAACTCGGTTCTGGAATACAGTAGCTTCAGAACACCATGTTCTTTTCCCAGCTTTTAGAAAGTGCCTTCGACATTCATGACAACTGCAAAAACCCTTCTGAGATCTTCGTGACCTCTGTCAAGACCTGGTACACGAATGCGAACGTTGTCTCCAATTTTTGCAGGTGGAAATTTTGTATCTGAAGTTTTAAGCACCTTTGCACCTTGTGATTACAAATTGTTGTGAGCTCCTGCCCTCTTCTTAATGATTACTTGTTTATTATAACATAATTTTGAAATACTTTTCCCTCGATATCCTTCCTGTGCTTCATTACTTCTTCCACAAATTGCAAGGACATCTTTTCCGCAGGCTATACAACAATAAGCTGCACTACACTCTTCTTCACAAATCACATAGAATGTTTTCACATTTCTATTGTTAGGTAACTGTTTTTGACTTTCCGATGATTCGTCCTCCAAAGGGCAGTTTCATTGTTGGGAGTAGTCCCTACAATTATAGCATCTTTCATTTCTTATTCGACTTTCTCAAGGTCTTCCTATGGCACTATGTTATCAATGATTTATTTAGGCAGATTTTAAATACTCAGCCCCAATTTTGCTTTACTGCCTAACATTGCCTAGTATGGCGACTGCTCAATTCGTTGACGAAAAGAAGGTTTTTCATGAATTGGATGAATCCAAGACTCTCAGCCCAAAGTAGTGAGTTACACTCCTGGAAATTGAAATAAGAACACCGTGAATTCATTGTCCCAGGAAGGGGAAACTTTATTGACACATTCCTGGGGTCAGATACATCACATGATCACACTGACAGAACCACAGGCACATAGACACAGGCAACAGAGCATGCACAATGTCGGCACTAGTACAGTGTATATCCACCTTTCGCAGCAATGCAGGCTGCTATTCTCCCATGGAGACGATCGTAGAGATGCTGGATGTAGTCCTGTGGAACGGCTTGCCATGCCATTTCCACCTGGCGCCTCAGTTGGACCAGCGTTCGTGCTGGACGTGCAGACCGCGTGAGACAACGCTTCATCCAGTCCCAAACATGCTCAATGGGGGACAGATCCGGAGATCTTGCTGGCCAGGGTAGTTGACTTACACCTTCTAGAGCACGTTGGGTGGCACCGGATACATGCGGACGTGCATTGTCCTGTTGGAACAGCAAATTCCCTTGCCGGTCTAGGAATGGTAGAACGATGGGTTCAATGACGGTTTGGATGTACCGTGCACTATTCAGTGTCCCCTCGACGATCACCAGTGGTGTACGGCCAGTGTAGGAGATCGCTCCCCACACCATGATGCCGGGTGTTGGCCCTGTTGCCTCGGTCGTATGCAGTCCTGATTGTGGCGCTCACCTGCACGGCGCCAAACACGCATACGACCATCATTGGCACCAAGGCAGAAGCGACTCTCATCGCTGAAGACGACACGTCTTCATTCGTCCCTCCATTCACGCCTGTCGCGACACCACTGGAGGCGGGCTGCACGATGTTGGGGCGTGAGCGGAAGACGGCCTAACGGTGTGCGGGACCGTAGCCCAGCTTCATGGAGACGGTTGCGAATGGTCCTCGCCGATACCCCAGGAGCAACAGTGTCCCTAATTTGCTGGGAAGTGGCGGTGCGGTCCTCTACGGCACTGCGTAGGATCCTACGGTCTTGGCGTGCATCCGTGCGTCGCTGCGGTCCGGTCCCAGGTCGACGGGCACGTGCACCTTCCGCCGACCACTGGCGACAACATCGATGTACTGTGGAGACCTCACGCCCCACGTGTTGAGCAATTCGGCGGTACGTCCACCCGGCCTCCCGCATGCCCACTATACGCCCTCGCTCAAAGTCCGTCAACTGCACATACGGTTCACGTCCACGCTGTCGCGGCATGCTACCAGTGTTAAAGACTGCGATGGAGCTCCGTATGCCACGGCAAACTGGCTGACACTGACGGCGGCGGTGCACAAATGCTGCGCAGCTAGCGCCATTCGACGGCCAACACCGCGGTTCCTGGTGTGTCCGCTGTGCCGTGCGTGTAATCATTGCTTGTACAGCCCTGTCGCAGTGTCCGGAGCAAGTATGGTGGGTCTGACACACCGGTGTCAATGTGTTCTTTTTTCCATTTCCAGGAGTGTATTTGTCTGCACCCATGTCATTATCATTTGTGTACATCCTGGTTGGCCCGTTCGATGGAACCTTTGATTTGGCTGTGTCTGGGTTTTCCATGCACCAGTTCAGGTCAGGCCACATGTTATCTAGCTCATTTATAACTTGGTTCGAAAACTCTGTACCATTATGTGACTGCAGCACACTTGGAGCACCTAGATTGGTAAAGATGTCAAGAAAGTGGTAAGCAACTTCGTCTGCTCTTTTGCTTTTCAGGGACTGCAATAATATAAACTTGGTTAAACGATCTTCGTAATTGAGTATGAACTTGTCAGGGCTACTTTGCATGTCTATCACATCTACCTGGCATCTTGAAGTAAGTTCTTTAATAGTAAGAGGTTTGGAAGCTAAACCTTTCTTTGGATTAGACAATTTAGTCTGACAAAGTTTGCATAAGCGAAGATGCAAAGTAATGACCTCTTTGGTGACATTTTTGTGTTGAAACTGCAGTTCCTTTTCCACCCGTGTGCGACCTCCATGTCCTATTTTCAAGTGAGTATCGTTCAGTATTTGGAACAGTTCTTCTGTGTGGACATTTTAGAAAATAGCGTTGTTGTCTCTTGTTTTTGCTGCAAAGTTTTTCTTTTCCGTCGGCTTCAATAATGTCATATTTTCATAGTCGACAATAATCACCACTCTCTTTTCTCTGCTTTGGTTTGGTTTGTTTAACGTCCTCTATAAAAGAACAGTGTCTTTCTCTTGGGATTATTACGATATTATTGGCTTTTTTCCACCTCACCTTCATAGTGAGTACCATATCGTTACCGTGTGAAGCAGCCAAGCGTCAGTATACGGAAGAATGATACGAACAATTGAAGTCGAATGCCATTTCATGTGATCAGCCTAGGTCCCGCTACCATATAATTACGACCGGTTTTTTCGATTACTGATTTAGGGCACGTCCATTAATTACGTGAGCTCAAAATGGTGGAAGTTAGTCTGCCAAAACCTCACCAATTCTCATTTAAGCGGGAGGTCAATTAAAATCTCACGTTAAATTTTTAATTCAGAAAATCCCCATTATTATAAGAGATAACATTTTGTTTTCTAAAATTAATCCCGAGCATAAACAGTGTTAAAAGTGCGCACCAGTTTTTATGTAAATTGTGATTCGAGCTGAATGCTTTATGCTTGCGTGTGCCTGGGATTCCACGATTTGAAAGGCTTGCCGCAGAAGTGCCAGATTTCATTTGGGAGGCTCCCTCCTACAGCGGCAGAGCTCGCGTATGTCAGTTGAGAAAGAATCGTGACAGTCTGCAACTCACAAATGTGTCTTATTGTGTTTAAAACGAATTTTGTAGTAAAACATTTATAATATGTGTTCATTGACTTGCTGATAAGTCGAAACAAGCGTTATGGAGAAAGGTGAATCTTTTGTGAAAGGAAGCTACGCTCAAGTTCAGTGACAAGAATTCTCTTAGTGATCAGATAAATTTAGAATTTTAGAAGGTACATAACGATAAGGCTCGTAAGATGGTAAAAACAGTGTTGTACCTTCATACGAATAGTAAGGTTCAGTGATGTTAGTCTACATCAGTAGAAGGTAAATTTTTTAGCGATCTGTTAAAGCAGCTAGGCTTACTATTTACAGGAACCTTTGTGTCTGTCCGACGGTTATGAAGATGAATAATAGAACCCACTCAGTGTTGGTGTGCTTAAGACAAAGTGTTTTCATGTCCGCAGCTCGTGGATTAGTGGCTAGCGTTCGTTGCTGCCTCTAGATCATAAGGTACCGGGTTCGATTCCCAGCCGGGTTGTGGATTTTCTGTGCCCAGTGACTGGGTGTTTGTGTCGTCCTCATCATTTCATCATCATATACATTCGTGACAGTGGACAGACCGGACCGTGTAAAAATGTGGACTGTGTAGAAGTTGGGACTTTGTACGTGCGCTGATGACCGCGCAGTTGAGCGCATCACAAACGAATCATCATCATCACGTCTTTAAGTGTTTAAGACAGTTTCTCTATAAAAACATGTTCTATTAAAGTGTTTTTAATCAATGTTTGAAACAAATAAATAGCTTTTCAGTTTACGTGTATGTTCTAATGTTTGTTAGTAGAGTGTTTTATACAGATTACTGTAGAGGAGGCATACGAATGCCGTTGGAATGAGTGAATACTTAGGGAAAGTGGTAACGGCATTTAATTTGTATTCAATTATTTGAAGAAACAATTTACAAAAGACCGTGATCGCAGAGAGCCATTTGGCAGCGGTCACAACAATCGATTTAATTAAACTCGTTATAATGAACCTTAGAATAGTGTAGTTATCAGTTTCTCTTCCACTTTCACAGAAAAAATATAATACATAAAGGACAGACTTGCCGGCCGCTGTGGCCGAGTGGTTCTAGGCGCTTCAGTCTGGAACCGGGCGACTGCTACGGTGGTAGATTCGAATTCTGCCTCGGGTATGGATGTGTGTGATGTGCTTAGGTTAGCTAGGTTTAAATAGTTCTAACTTCTAGGGGACTGATGACCTCAGATGTTAAGTCCCATAGTGCTCAGAGCCATTTGAACCATTTGAAAGACAGGCTTTAAATATGTTCGGTAAACACATTTTCCGTTTAAAATGCCAAACATAAAAGCAGCTCACGTATTTAGCCGACATGTCCTTACCACATATAAAAGATGCACAAATATTAGAAAACATAACAGTACTCACAACTAATCCAATTTATCAGGAAGAAAAAAACGCGCAGAGCAGGACCTTCTCCGAAAAGCAGCAGCTACTACGTGCGAGGCACAGTTAACACTGAAATTGAGAGAACTGCTGTCTACCGCACATGGTTGCCTCATCACGGTAAACAGTGTGATTTAGCTAGGGATTTCCCGACCTATGTTCAATCGTATCGCATTTTGGCCAAAAACCTCCGGAAATTTCGCGAAATGGTGGCCAAAGTCGGATATATGCCTTTTAGTTCACGTAATTGATCTTCGACCAATACTATCGGCCAAAGTGCGAAATAGCCGACCAGTTCGCTATCTGGCCGGTGTTTGGGCTTTGGATATAACATGCACATAAATGGAGAATTTGACAGATGTTATTTTGCAAGCGTCAGTACGCTGAAGAGATGAGAAAATTTCATATTTACGTCGCTCGAACCTCTTCAATTCCCACTACGATGTTGATGTTATTGCGTTTATGAGAATGGCACGATGCACGTCTGACTTGCTGCCTCATCCGTGTCGCACTCATTCCTTTCGTCGTTTAGCCAGTCACGGACCTTACACAGGTCTCTACCATGAAGATGTATTTTTACATTGATGCTATCAACGGTGTTTTCCGAAGGCTTGTGTCTCGTCCGCTTACGTATTTCACTGAAAGGTGCGCTATGAACTGAAATGTACTGAGCTTTAGAAAGTAATTAAGATCCAGGAGCCCTTATATATGGATGGTGCATGGGTGTCCAGCTTTTGAAATCTACGCTGACGGAAACAAACTATTACATTACGAAGCTCACAGTGGTACTCCATTATTTTCGCGACCGTGGGACACGTTGATTAAAATTTTTTCCTTATGGGAATTTATTTTCAGTACAAAACTATTCGTTTTTACACTTGAAGAATGTTGTAAGTATACACTGAAGCGCCGAAGAAACTGAGACACGTAAACAGGCAGAATACGGTGCTGCGGTCGGCAATGCCTATTTAAGACAAGTGGTGTCTGGTGCAGCTGTTAGATCAGTAACTGCTGCTACAATGGCAGGTTATCAAGATTTAAGTGAGTTTGAACGTGGTGTTATAATCTGCGAACGAGCAATGAGACACAGCATCTATGAGGTAGCGATGAAGGGGAATTTTCACATACGACTATTCAAGAGTGTACAGTTAATATCGGGAATCCGGTAAAACATCAAATGTCCGACATCGCTGCGGCCGGAAAAAGATCCTGCAAGAACGCGACTAACGATGACTGAAGAAAATCGTTCAATGTGACAGAAGTGAAACCCTCCGTAAATTGCTGCAGACTTCAATGATGGGCCATCAACAAGTGTCAGCGTGTGCACCATTCTACGGAACACCACCGATATGGGCTTTCAGAGCCAAAGGTCCACTCGTGTAGCCTTGATGACTGCACGACACAAAGCTTTGCGCCTCGCATGGGCCCGTCAATCCCGACGTTGCACTGTTGATGACTGGAAACATGTTGCCTGTTCGGACGAGTCTCGTTTCAGATAGTATCGAGCGGATGGACTTGTACGGGTATGGAAACAACCTCACGAATCCATGGACCCTGCATGTCAGCAGGGAAGTTGGTGGAGGCTCTGTAATGGTGTAGGCAGTGTCCAGTCGGAGTGATATGGGATTCCTGATACGTCTACGATTCTGGTACATGACACGTACGTAAGCATCCTGTCCGATCATGTACGTTCATCCACGTTCATTGTGCATTCCGCCGGACTTGGGAAGTTCCAGGAGGACAATGCGACACACCCCTCCCCCCGCCCCCCAAGTCCAGAATTGCTACATAGTGGCTCCCGGAACATTCTTCTGAGTTTAAACACTCCCGCTGTCTATCAATATCCCCAGACACGAACATTACTGATAATATCTGGGATGCCTTGCAACGTGTTGTTCAGAAGACATCTACACGCCCTCGTACTCTTACGGCTTTATGCACAGTCCTGCAACATTCATGGTGTCAGTTCCCTCCAGCAGTACTTCAAATATTAGTCGAGTCCATGCCACGTCGTGCTGCGGCACTTCTCCGCGCTCGCGGGGTCCCTACACGATGTATTTCTTTGGCCCTTCAGTGTATAATGACTGTGGGGTAAGTCTAACGTTGCTGGAGCTCTTCAGGTGAAGATACCAAGACAGCTTACCCATAGGACGAACACGCGCAGCTTACTGTCTTTTGGAATAAGTGAACTGTGGGACACGGGAACGTCACACCGCCAGGTCATACAAACGCCTACAGCGGAATGACAGCAGAACGAGCGATGACGAGGTGAACTGGAGACAACAGCGTGGCAAGAAGAATAGGTGCGGAACTTAGCCAAAGGAATTCCCCATGGTAGCATCGTAAGACTGCTTCGCTGGCGCTTGAGCAACAGCTGAAATCCTGGGATAGGTTACAGGGAGTCTGTTACCATGAATTATCCGGAACAGATTAGAGGAGGCTGGATTGAATTGAAGAGTTGTCTCGAATTCTTTATCGCAGACACTACGCCACAGACCACTGTGATTTGTTCTTTACAGTGCCAGAGTCAGCTGGAAGACTGAATACCATCGTACACTGAGGTGACAAAAAGTCACGGGATGGTGGTAGTATCGCCTACATAAGCTATAAAAGACAGTGTACTGGCGGAGCAGTGATTGCAGTGAAACGGTTTCCGACGTCATTAAGGCCGCACGACGGCAATTAGCAGACTCTCAACGCGGAGTCGTAGTTGGAGCTAGATGCATGGGACATTCCATTTCACAAATTGTTAGGGAATTCAATATTGCGAGATGCACTATGTCAACAGTGTGCTGAGAATACCAAACTTCATGCAATACCTCTGACGACGGCCTTCACTTAACGACCGACGACAGAGACGTTTGCGTAGAGCTGCCAGCGCCTGCAGACAATCGACACTGCGTGAAATAACTGCAGAAATCAATGTAAGACGTACGACGATCGTATCCGTTAGGACCCTGCAGCGAAATTTGGCGTTAATGGCCTACGGCAGTAGACGACCGACGCGAGTGCCTTTGCTAACAGCACATCATTTGTAGCGTCTCTTTTGGGCTCGTGACCATATCGGTTGGACCCTAGGCGACTGGAAAACCGTGGCCTGGTCAGATGAATCCCGATCTCAGTTGGTAAGACCTAATGGTAGGATTTAAGTGTAGCGCGGACCCCACAAAGCCATGGACCCAACTTGTCAACAAGACACTGCAGGATTGTGGTCGCTCCATAATGGTGCGGTCTGTGTTTACATGCAATTGACTGTGTCCTCTTTTCCAGCTGAACCGATCACTGACCATTTGCAGCCATTCATGGACTTAATGTTCCCAAACAACACGTTTTTTTTAATGGATAAGATGCGTCATGTCGCTGGGGCACTTCTGGACAGTTATGATTATGATTTGGCCAACGAGATCGCCCGACATGAATACCATCGAACATTTACGTGACATAATCCGGAGGTCAGTTCCTGCTCAAAATTCTGCACCAGCAACACTTTTGCAATTATGAATCGCTGCAGAGGCAGCATAGTTTAGTATTTCTTCAGGGGACTTCCAACAGCTTGTTGGGTGCATTCCAGGTCGACTTGCTGTGCTACTGACTGACTCGATATTAGGAGGCATCCCTTGACTTTTGTCAACTGAGCGTACCCTGTTCTGCGATGGGCCAGGCTTATGTTTGTGGATGTCAGGTCGATGCCAACGCATCCACAGATAGCATGGTGAAAGGTACAGGAAGCAGCGATTGTGGAGACCCGTTGCTCTCCAACTCCCATAATCATGGTATAGGAAACTAAGTGATTTGACAACATGAGTGATTTGTCGAAGGGAGGCTAAATACCCGACAGTATGTGGCAAAAATGGTGAAGCTTGTTTCCAAACACTTCATGAGCAGGGTAATAAGTGGCATATGCCAGCAAGGTAGTTCAGTATCCCACAAGCGGTTCATACAACAAACATCTTGAGAAATCCACTGTAACAACCCAAATATAGAACCCCTAATGAAAGCCCTTTGGTAGTAAAAGAAATAGCAAAATTAGTTGTCCTGACATTGACGGGAGCTAATGACAACAAAATTAACACTATTGCAAGTTTGACTAACAGGAGTAGTGTGTAACTAATAACGTTTATTATAAAGAAAGAACTAAATGAAAGACTATCAGATGATACGAGGCCTGAAACTTTAAATAAATAATTCAAAATATATTCTTTACGAAGGTTAAAGCCCAGACCAAAAATAGATCAGAGATAACATTTATCCAAGAAGAGAGTTGTAGCCGCATCGACCTGTAAGTTCGCTGCGACTACAATGCAACACTGCAATGGAGATATTAATTCAGTCTCTCTTGTAGACGTTGCAATAGTAGTAAGCCTATTGAACGCTACTAGATTGTTTCAAACTGATCTGAAGTTTTAAAAGTTTTCCAATATTGACTTGACGTAATTGTCAGAATTTCGACCTGAAGTGAAATAACATTTACGGTTTAGCCAGACAACGGAGCAGTTATTATTTGTGAAAGAAAAGTAAATCGTGTGATACTTGATTAACGCTGGGACTTAGCCTTCGTGATATGTGATTGTCACGAACATCAAAGGACACAGCAATACACCAATCACCGACATAAACTCTATTATTAGCCTTGAGTAGGAAACAGCTACACGCGATCACGAAGAACTTACAGTTACGCCGTGTTGTCGGAAGCTGCAGCCAATGTCCGAATCGCTGATGCAAATAGATTCAAGACCCTGAATGACAGCTCGGTGTGTTTTCAGGGCAGGTTTAAATAATTACGAAGTTCAATAAACTCCAATATAACCTTAATGCTTCGTGTTGCCTACGTCACTTAATGGAAATTTACTGTGCCATTGTGAAATTAACTATTTCTTGAGAGAACGCAGAAGTTAAAGGTGATTTAGTGATTTTATTAACAGTGAACAGCAAATATACACTGAAATACGACGCTTTCTGTACGTTGTTCAAAAAAATGTTTCAAATGGCTCTGAGCACTGTGGGACTTAACTTCTGAGGTCATCAGTCCTCCAGAACTTAGAACTACTTAAACCTAACTAACCTAAGGACATCACACACATCGATGCCCGAGGCAGGATTCGAACCTGCGACCGTAGCGGTCGCGCGTTTCCAGACTGTAGCGCCTAGAACCGCTCGACCTGTACGTTTTCAGAGGAGTATTTTATCTCTGGAATTACGTCGTATTAGTTGTTGAATTAACACCGTAGCAACGTCTTGACGACGGTATATTCATTAATAAATCAACATCCTCGCAAAACTGTGATGTGGCATCGGCTTGAGTGATGGACTTTACAATTGAAGATATCCTACTCTCTGCATTTGAACACTCATTCGTAAACCGGGCATAAGAACTACAGTTACCAAGTTCGCGTAAGCTTATCAGCCTGTCGCGAACACGCGATCAAGGGAGTTGTTGCGCTACCGAGTGGTGTAGTCGCTGTGGGTTCGAAGTAAAGAAGACCGACAGACTTCGAACGCCAGTGCTTCAATTTTAAACAAGGGCCGCTTACACATTCCGGCGTGCTGCTACATCGGTATGCCGATATCAGTCTAAGGGAGATAGTGTCTGAAACTAATCAACAAGCGAGGAGTTTGTTTTTAACGGTTACAGATGGGAGTCGTCGCGATCGACGGACACTGTTCCATGTCAACCAGACTGAGACAACAATCACCATCGCGCCGACACAAATAAAACGCCACACCACGGGTCCCTTACTGGTCTTCCAGGTCTCTTGATTTGTCAGGCAAAGAACACGTCTAGGATATGACAACAATTTTCATGAGCTGACGCAGCTTTTTTTTCAGGAATGACAATAAGTTCCTCAAGATTACGTCTGGAGAATTGAAAAAAATGCTATAAATTCATAGTAATTGAGTCGTGTCGAAGTATCGACCTTGATAGATCGGGGTCGAGCTATAGTTGCCATGGTGTTTTCTGGGGACACAAGCTAAGCAGTTGGTATACATAAGCGGTATCTGAGTGTTGTAGAGAGGGAGCAGAGATGTAGAGCGGAGCTGCGGACAGAGCGACGAGCACCGGCGTGGTGTGGCTGTCTGCGAGTAACTGTGGTCTCCAAGAGAGGGCGCTCCGAGCCGAGCAGTACGGTACAGCTGGGCATTGACACACGGCACCAAGGACGCTGGGACGCAACAGATAGTGGCGAGAGGGATAGCGCTTGGACGTAAGTTGCATTTGTTAGTTGCTGCTCGACTGTCCTGTATCACCGTGCGTTCATCAGCTAGAACAGAGGAACATGTAGCTCATGTTCGACTACGTACCGAGACGTACTGATTCAATAACCAGTGAAGCGACCTTTTCCCACGTGACGGCTTGCGAACATAATTAAAGTGTACAGTATTACAGTTCTGTGCAGTACTGGTAGATTCTAACGGTCGAGAAAGTAGAACTCTTGTCCTACTATAGCTGACGCTTGATAATTTGATAAACTATTTTCAATTTTGCTGTCTTATTCACGTGGTCAGAGAGAATAAGTAACGTCTCAAGTTTTGAGAAACAGACCAGCAAAAGGAGTGTGTAGTGTTTGAGAAGTAAACTGATTTTAATTACTAGGTTTAAGTTAAATATTCAGTGTACATTTTATATGGTTTTTAAATGGGTATGTACGCATGCCGTCCGCTTTGACCGACATCAGTAGAGATGTTCTTTCCTCTGACGTGAAAACAGCGTCGTACAGTATGGTCAATAACATCTTCAGCACTAATTAGCGTCTCTTTGCCATCGGTTTAAGTGGCACTAACCTCTGCAGCAAATACAACCTCGTTGACAGTGTGCCTCATCGTTACAAATGTGGCGATCGGATTATCAGCTGGAGGTGGACCAGGGAGAAAGTTGGTCAAATAAAAAGAACTCCAGCAAACAATGTACCGACTAAAATTTTCTTCAGACCAGAAGAAAGTTACTACCCTCAAGCAAAAAATAACGTAGTGATTTGGTTAATGGGCAAATATACGAATTACGTTCTTAACAATATTGGGAGCGATGAACATACTGAATACAAGATGTATATGGAAAATGGATTCGAGAAAACACTTAAGTATCAGAATCACAATAAGAAATATGGTAACATGCTCCGAATTGTCTTCAGCAGAATGGGTATAGGTTAGAAACTGGATTCCTCGTAGAGAGGGGATGGGTTGGATCACGTTCCCGACCCTAACCTCACCTGCAAGTCACACATTAAAAATAAATCAGTAGTACAGCAGATACAAGAATATGGCGACAACCATCTGGTGTCTGATATAAAGGAAGATCTTGTACTCCCTAAGGATGGGTTTAGAAGGTGCGAACTGTCAAAAAGTAACAAGGCAATGAAAGATTTTGCGATGTCGCTGTTCGGGACTGCTCTTCTGTCCACGTAGTTTACCCTGGAACGAACACACATCAAGGATTTACTGAATGATTAATTTGGGTCTGGGAAATGATGATGAGGAGCCTCAGGCTGCAGAAGAAGGAAAAGTGCATGCTGACCTGCCACCAGTTGAAGGTGACAGTAAAAGGTGCTAAATGTGTGCTACTGCTAAAGACTCATTCTTTGAATGCTGTAATTTATGACTGCAATTATCTGTCACATTATTTATGTCATTTCATTGTAGCCATTCTTGTTACTGTTTTTGTGGAATAAAAAAGAAGCGATTCTAGGCGCATCAGTCTGGAACCGCGCGGCCGCTACGGTCGCAGGTTCGAATGCTGCCTCGGGCATGGATGTGTGTGATGTCCTTAGTTAGTTTTAAGTAGTTCTAAGTTCTAGGGGACTGATGATCTCAGATGTTAATTCCCATAGTGCTCAGAGCCATTTTTTTTTGTACCCATGCTAATGACAAGAAAAGCCTTAGAAATTTACTGCCTTTTTGTAAAACTGGTGTGTTCAGAGTTTAGTTGTCCAAATCACAGTGTTATTAAATTCTAATAAGACAGTTAACAGCACACGAATTTCTTATTTTATTTTATGAAGTTGTAATTATTATTAACTGATTTTTTCATAAAATTGAAAACAAAATTTACTTATGTTGACTTTATTTCGAGAATTAACTTTTTTCCTAAGAATTGAGTAATACGATAGAACACGGTGCAAACTGCACAGCAATGTTTGATTCTTGTTTGGGCTACTGATGTGAAATAAATGGTTTTAAAAGTTCCTCTTGACGTTCAGTAAACCTCCATTACGTTCCACTTTCCTAAATCCGTGTCTTATCATTCTTCAATAATAACAATGATAATCATGATAATAATAACAGTAATAATAATGTTACTATTATTGTTATTGTTATTATTATCAGTTTTGTTTTGTTTATGGCGTTTCACAGCTCCTTGTTTCATTATTCTCTTTACTTCGCTTTCCGTAAGTGCTCTATGTGTTACGGCTTATGCAATATTGTTATCACTGATAGCGTAAATAATACGATAGATGAACAAGGAAATAAAAATGAAACTTCCTGATAGACCAAGGCTGAATACGAATGAAACCTAAGCTTACAGCCGTGTTTTGACGGTTGATTCCGCTGTGGAGTGAAACATTTATTCAGGAAACAGTCTTTAGACTGTATAGACTCACTCTCCGTTACCCTATATGTTTTCTTCGAGGGACCTTAACAGTCAGACCTACAATTTGAAAATTGGGGTATAGTAAAGCTTTAAGGGAAGCTCCAGGTGCTTCTTCTCATGTGGTAAGAAAGTTGTTTGAAGCTAAGTACCGGGATCGAGTTCCAGTCCCTCATACTCTTCTTATCTGTTGAGAAGTTACATTAAAGTAACCTTCTTCAACATCTACATGTACACCTTCCTACATACTCCGCAAGCTACCGTATGGCGCACTTCAGAGGGTTCCTTGTACTAGTACTGGTCATTTCCTTTCCTGTTCCAGTCCCAAATAGAGCGAGGGAAAAGCACTGTGTACATCCTCTGTACGAGCTCTAATCTCTCTAATATTATCTTCGTAGTGCTCAGGTGAAATGTACGCTGGCGGCGGTAGAATCGTCCTGCGTCGGCCTCAAATGTGGGTTTTCAAAAATTTCTCAATAGTGCTCCTCTGAAAGAGCGTCGCCTTCCTTCCAATGATTCCCATTAGAGTTCCCGAAGCATTTCCTGATACTTGACTATTGTTCGAACCTAAAGGTAAGAAATCTAGCAGTCCACCTCTGAAGTGCTTCGAAGTCTTCCTGTAACCAGGCGTGATGCGGATCCCACATTCGAGCAGTACTCTACAGTGGATCGTACTAGCGCTCTATACAGGGAGTCGTTTACAGGTGAACCACACTTCCCTAAAAATTCTACCAATAAACCGAAGTCGACCATTCGCCTTCCCTACTATAATTCTCATGCTCATTCCGTTTCATATTGCTTTGCAGCGTTACGCCTGTCTATTTAATCGATGTGACTGTGTCAAGTAGCACACTGCCGACGCAGCACTCTAATATTGTGGGTTTGTTTTTCCGACTCATCTGCATTAACTTACATTTTTTCTACATTTAGAACTAGCTGCCATTCATGACACCAACTAGAAATATTGTCTAAGTCGTCTTGCATCTTCCTATAGTTACACAACAACGATACCTTCCCATAAATTACAGCATCGTCCGCAAACAGCCACATACTGCTGCTTACCCTGTCCGCCAGAATACTTCTGTATACAGAAAATAACAGCGGTAGTGTCACATTTCCTTGCGGCACTCCTGATGACACGCTCGTTTCTGATGAACACTCACCTTCAAGGATAGTATACTGAATTGTTCCTTTTTATTATTTCTATTTTAGGGCTTTTTACTACTTGCATATTAAAATACTAGCTGCGAAGTTATCTTGTACAGCAAAAGCGAGAACACAAGAATTTGTACTTACGTACAACGTGGTGATATGCTTCTCGTGTTTTAATTGCTAAGGCTCCTGTGGCTGTCGTTTATGCTTGTTTTTTATCATCTCGAGATAAGTTTCAGCAGTCGAGAACGCTTGTGTCGAAATATTCTTAGTAATGACTAGCGCGGTTCTTGTGGAATTCTAAGGAATGCACTTTTGGACTTAAGGGGGGTGTCGATAGACCTGCAAGCGTAGCAGAAAACCCATCTGTGAAGTTCGTCACCTGTCCCTGGAAAAAGTCGGAGGTCCTCTCTGACGTTGATGGGTTTCAGATTCTTTGCGCCTCTGAGGAGAAGGGCTTGACGCTACAGTTTGATGATCTACAAATGAGGTCCCTCCCCACCATCAGATTCTTTCATACCATTCGCACTTTTTTAGCGAGACTGTGCGTGCATAATCATCTATCGATTTTGTAATATAGACTGAGATTTGCGAAGCACTGAGGAGATTGGTTGCATGTTTCGTTTCTGACTACTGAGAAGACCCTAACATGCTCCTCTTATTCTTCTTCTTATTTACAGGAGCTTCTGCTATGCCTGTAAAACTTCTTGCATTTACAACAGGTTTACGTATTCTAGCATGAGAAGATTACTGGACCAGAGATGTACTAGCACGAAGGAAAGTCATACCTACCAATACTCATACTGTCGAAGGAATTTAAGAGAATATGGCCGTCATGGCTTTAATAGAGCGCTAACTGAAAATAGGTTCGTTGTACCACTTTTTTGCTTACTAATTCAAAACTTAGGATCATTTGTTAGTGTACTTTCCTTCTTCATTACGTATAGGTGTCGCCTCAGTCCCCAATAAACTGCACATCCACTGTACTACGTTAGCTGTATCTATTAAGTTTTGATTTCGATTGTTACTCCTTTCAGATTTCCTAGGTGTTCACAGATTCATCTACGAAACACTGCGGTGGTTCATATTAAACTGTAATTTGTTTTTTCTCAGTAAAGTTAAATTAACTGAAATCCTGGGAAGTTGAATCTTTGGTTCAGAATTTCATGGCCGGGAATTCTGTACTTCGTAGTTGTTTCTGTAAATATTCGTCCTGTCAGTGCCACAGTGTCTATTTATGGCATAATGCGATTCCAAGAAGCGTCATTTCTTGAAGATACTTTGCATGTTGCTGACTGGTTAAACTGGTGTAGTTTCTTACATTCGTCTTCTTCAAAACATTTTAAAACTGAGTTAAAACAGAACAGACGTTCTTTAAAAACAAATCTCACACAAAATTGGTTATAAGCAATGTGCTGATGATTTCTATAAGATCATTTGAGTTTATTGTTCAGATGGCTCTGAGCACTATGGGACTTAACTTCTGAAGTCATCAGTCCCCTGGAACTTAGAACTACTTAAACCTAACTAACCTAAGGACATCACACACATCCATGCCCTAGGCAGGATTCGAACCTGCGGTCGTAGCGGTCGCGCGGTTCCAGACTGTAGCGCCTAGAATCGCTCGGCCACCTCGGCCGGCATTGATTTTATTGATGAAACATTTTGTAAACATATCTCTTTTCCTCTGAAGGCCTACGTAGTTAATAATAGAACTTCGTTAAGTTACCTGCGCTCAAAAACTGCAGTCCGATCCTCATTCCGCTTACATTAAAAACGATGTGCTGTCCAGATGACTTGCATAACACTGAAGCACTTTGAGCAGGCTTTTAGTTTTCTAGAAATGTAGTTATCTGGAAGCCCGAAAAAAAAAAAAACGATCAACATTTCGGTTTTATAGTAGGTTGTTCGCGAAATGAGATGGCTTTAGTACTGAAGAGCTTTTTGATGGGTTTCTGATGAAACGCCATTCCACTCATGACAGCATACCCAAACATAAAATTTCATCGCTACCTATAGTCATGAATTTAATTTGAGTAGTCTGTATGCGATGAAAAACCATGAGGGTAACATATTGTTGTTGGAGGGTTGTCATAAAATACGTTTACATGCTCTACAGCGTCGAGTCCTTCAAATAACCAATGAAACTAAGTTATATGTAGATGAATTGCGTACGAAAAATGTATTTCGATTTGTTTTGTCGGTAAGCAGACTTTGGACGAAGTTCGATGCTGTTTTTTCAGCAATACCGCAGATAAATTCTCGGTAATATGATTTAAAAAGTGTAATCGTGTAACTTCACCAAAAACTCCCCCATAACTGTTTACACTACAGCCAAGTGAGATATTACTAGAAGCCCTAATACATATGTCACCTACTCCTCGTGAAGACTGAGTAACAGGATGCAGTGATAAGGCACTAGATCCCTTCATGTAAACGCCTGATGGTTCCTTCTAAAAGGCATGGCCAACTTCTTTTCCCATCCTTCCCCAAGTCGAGTTTCTTTTTTTTTTTTTTTTTTTTTTTTTAAGCGTTAGTTGGTGGGTGTCATAATACAAATTGTAGGTTCGGGGTTCCATTTGCAAGCGAGCGGAAACATTTCTCTTGACGTTAACGAGAGTTTCTTGCTTTGTATCGCCTCTTATGGATGCCAAGCACCACTGTGCCTACGATTCCACTGGTTTCACTGAGCTGCAGTGCCTAAGTCATGAGTACGAGACGGAGTGAGGTGCTCATTTAGACTTCCGTGATTTGCCCGGAACGTTTGAAATGGTAAAGTTACAGCAAACTACGTTTCCAATCAACAGTTACATCTTCATCTACATATACTACAGTGACACCCTGTAAATCACAGTGAAATGCACCCAGATGGTACTTCCCGTTGTCCCATGTAGATTATCTGATCAAAATGGACATCAATTTGGAACATGTCCACCCATCCGGGGACACTTTTAATGAAAGTCTGTGGAGCAATTGTAAACGATTCTTCCGCAAGAGCGTAATCCATAGACGGTAGCGGTGTTGGACGCTGGGATCTGTGTGAAGTCGATATTCTGAATCATCACTAAGGTGTCCCACTGAGTTCACGTTGGGACTCTGGGCAGGCGAGTTCATTTCAGGAATCTTATTGTCCACAAACATTTGCCTCAAGATGTGGCTTTATGACTGGGTGCATTGTCATGCTGATTGCAATAATCGTCTCCGAACTCTACCTCTACTATACACTACACAATGACCTAAATTTTCGTATCTTTCCGCATTTAGCGTTTGCTTAGGCACTATAAAACCATGGTCTGACTACGAAAAACACCCCCATACTGTGAAACCAGCTCTCTGTACTTCATTGTTGCACTACAAACGGTGACAGGTTACGTTTTCCAGGCATTCGCCAAACCCAGTACCTTCCTTCGGATTGCCATAGAATATACCGTGGGACATCATTCCAGAGCATTCCTTTGCAGTTATCTACTGTTCAGTGGCGTCGCATTTTGCACCACCTCAAGCGCCGCTTGTCACTGATAGAGAAATATGGGGCTAATACGCAGGTGCTCGACCGTTGTACATTGTTCTTTTTAACTGTACATGTACAGTCACTGGGCTAGCTGGGTAGCTGGTAACACTTCAGAAGTCACGTGTGATGTTTTCTGCTGATTCAGTTCGGGTTCTCTACAACCACCCTCCGCAAAGCTCGGCCGTCCCTGTATGTCCCTGGTTTTTGTTTCAGATGTGGTTGTTCCTCCACGTTTCCCTTCTCCACCTGTTGACATGGTCAGATTTAGGTGAGCTGAAATGTGCATGATGTTGCGAGGTGCCGGAGCTAGCAGTGAATTTAACATTAAATTCTTCTAGAATCTTCATATGGAAATGATGCTCTAAGCCCCCCCCCCCTTTTCTAACTCCGACTTTTGCTGTTGCACATGGATTAAGAAGAATCACAAGCTGACTGTAATCCACCCTGCAAGTGCAGTAGAAAAAGAGTTTGGCGCCTGCAATAATTTAATTTGATAGAAATTAATTTGATATAGGAAAGTTTCATTAACGTAGTGAGAAATGAAAGAGTTGCTTTACTGACCTACAGAATGAAAGTTCTGTCCAAAATAACAATTTGATTTATTATGATTAAACTCAAAATAATAAAAAAAACACATGAAATATTTACTGGATACTCAAATAAATGCCGTGAAGGTAAAGTTGTCCATAAACTAGCTTCTGACATTTATGACCAAGTGCAACTGAAATCTTAAGAGAAACACCTAGCGAACCCAACATTAATTGCTGCTATAGTAGTGAGAACTCAGACAATGAACGCCCAAGACAGAACCACTTTAGAAAAGACGGGAACAGGCTCGCTCTGCTGAGCTCTGATTATCACACAGCAAAATTCCCTAATCTGCCGGTGCTGCGGACATACATTACCAAGCTGTCTTCTTAACTGCAAGACAACGATCTGGCGTACCGGAGGCGATGGCTGGTTGCTTCGACGTCGTGGTAGTGATAATGTCGCGAGTGTAGCCCGAGAAAAATTATCCTGGTCTGGTTGTTCCAGACTAAAGACTTCCTAGCAACACAAATGCGCCTCTGAAGGAGACGAAGAAGGCTCGCTACACAATCACTGACGGTACAGTGATTGATTTTAACAAGCGAAGTCACGCAATAACTCTGATACAGTCAACTTTAGCCAAAACTGCTCAAGACGGACAACATAGGCCGCTTGTAAGCAGAATGCTCAATTTCCAACAGTACTCGGAAAGTTACGTAGAAGTCGAAATTTCAGCAACTTCGTCAAACAGTCACAATTAAATGAAAGTATATTAGACAGCCAACGGTGGGCAGGCTGTCCAGAGCAGCGAGAGCTCAGTCTTGTAACCTATTCCGACCGAAAGGCTAGAGCCGACTCTACCAAGAGCACCCGTACAAGCCGAACACAGAACATTACCGCCCCCACCACAGTGGCCGTGGTTAAACGTGCCAATCAGCAATTCGAAAACCGGTGCAAAATTCCACTCTATTGCCGAAGTACTACTATTCCACCAGTGGAGATACTTGGCGCCAATTTCTGCGCCGATTTTGCTACGTCACGAAGCTATCCCCTGATCAAGCTAATCACAGTTATGATTTTGCAGAAAACCCGAGAATTTGCCCGCCAAGCCTGCCTGGGAACACACGTCATTCCCACGCCTCGCTCGTAAATTAGATTAGATTAGATCTACTTTCATTCCAATTGATCCGTAGTGAGGAGGTCCTCCAGGATGTAGAACATGTCAGAAAAACAACAATACATGGCAAATATTTATAACTAAAACAAATAAGCTAATGTACCATTCCACAGGTCCCAAGTGGAAATACCATCATTTTTTAATGAACACTATATGAAAGAGTCATTTTACAAATACTAATGCACTGAATTTAAAATAAAGTATTTTATTTATTTATAAGGTAATAAACATGTAATACAACTACTATAATACTTATTGACAATGAACACATTACTGCACTGAAAGCGCAGTGGTTAACACACTGGACTCGCATTCGGGAGGATGATGGTTCAATCCCGTCTCCGGCCATCCTGATTTAGGTTTTCCGTGATTTTCCTAAATCGTTTCAGGCAAATGCTGGGATGGTTCCTTTGAAAGGGCACGGCCAATTTCCTTCCCAATCCTTCCCTAACCCGAGCTTGCGCTCCGTCTCTAATGACCCAGTTGTCGATGGGACGTTAAACACTAACCACCACCACCACCACCTACTGGACTGAAATGGTGCAGAAGTTAAGATTGTACTTACACACACACACACACACACACACACACACACACACACACACGCACACACACGCGCACACACACACACACACACACACACACACACACACACACACACACATACATATTTACAATGAACACATTACTGCACTGAAATTGTGCAAAAGTTATATATCTATATATCAGTTGGTTTTACTGAGAAATTCATCAATGGAGTAGAAGGAGTTGGCCACCAATAAATCCTTTAGGCTTCTCTTAAACTGAATTTCATTTGGTGTTAAGCTTTTTATGGCTGCTGGGAAGTTATTGAAAATGTGTGTTCCTGAATAATGCACACCTTTCTGTACAAGACTAAGTGACTTTAAATCCTTGTGAAGATTATTCTTACTTCTAGTATTGATTCCATGAATTGAGCTGTTGGTTTGAAAAAGTGATATATTTTTAATGACAAATTTCATTAAGTAATAAATATGTTGGGAAGCAGTAGTTAGTATCCCTAGTTCCCTAAACAGACTTCTGCAGAATGTTCTTGAGTTCGCACCACATATAACTCTTACTGCACGTTTTTGTGCCCGGAAAACCTTAGCTTGGCTTGATGAATTACCCCAAAAAATGATCCTGTATGACATCATGGAATAAAAGTAAGCGTAGTATGCCAGCTTTTTCATTTTTATATCCCCTATATCTGACACAATTTGCATTGCAAATGGAGATTTATTAAGACGCTTCAGCAGTTCTGTGGTGTGGTCCTCCAAGTTGAATTTATTATCAAGCTGAAATCCCAAGAATTTAATACTGTCCACTTCTTCTATCTTCTTGTCATCGTATGTTAGACATATACTCGTGGGACACCCCTTACATGTTTGAACTGCATGTAGTGTGTTTTTTCAAAGTTTAGTGATAAAGAATTGGCTAGGAACCAGTGATTAATGTCCACAAATATTTTATTAGCTGATGTTTATAAGACTACATATAATTTGCTATTTAATGCAATGTTTGTATCATCGGCAAACAAAACGAACTTGGCATCTGGTAATGTTACTGATGAAAGGTCATTGACATACACAAGAAAAAGTAAGGGGCCCAAATTGGAACCTTGTGTGAACCCACATGTAATTAATTCCCAGTTGGATGATGCCTGATAGCTTGATACGTGTCTCTTTCCTAATAACACCCTTTGTTTCCTGCCAGAGATATAGGATTTGAACCATTTTGCAGCATTTCCTGTTCACTATAATATTCTAATTTACTTAAAAGGATAATGTGATTTACACAGACAAGTGCCTTTGACAGATCACAAAATATACCAGTTGTCTGCAATTTTTTGTCTAATGAATTAAGCACATTTTCACCGTATGTGTAGAGAGCCTTCTCAATATCAGAACCCTTTAGAAATCCGTCAGAAAGCGTTTTCACTAAGTTTCTGCGATGTAACGGAATCTCTAACCCTAGCCGCTCCTTCAGGCCCCTGTGGGCGTGTCGCCCCCCCCTCCCCACTCTTATGACAATGTCAGTGTCTGGACAGCATCCACTCGGCTCCTTCACACGCGTCGGTGTAACCCTTTCAAGATCAGCAGTATCTGCCTGTCACCGGACCACCCGGGTGACAAGAGACGCTACATGGGAAGTCCGCGTGTGAAGGAATAGCAACTTTTCATCGCATGCAATTAGAGAGGAAAATATTCATATCTTCTGAGTTCTCAATACTAGCCTTGTAATGACTATACTCGGCTATACTTCCCAAAATCGAATTACTCAGAGTAAGATATAAATATGAGAGGGGGCAAGTCACTGTGTGAATCGTAAAGGCAAGTCACCTCTCATAGTCCCTGAAGGGTTTCTTACACACGTGACATCCAATGTCTAGTGCAAGTTCGAAGTAACTGAGTTCCCCTAACCGAACCATTCTGCTGTTACTGTTTATCTACTAACATCACAATACTCTCCACCTCATTTTATGCTCTCGGGTCCACGTCTCGTGGCATCTAGGTGTGTCTGGGTAAATTTGATCGGATAATGGATTAGGCTTTCTTTTAGTTGTATTCGCTGAAAGAGCGCGGGAAGATTGGTTGATTAAATATATCTGCATATGCTGCAATTGATCTGATCTTGTTTTCACTGCCATATCTAGGAGATATAGTATTTTCATAGATTAATTTCTTGGTACTGGTTCTTACAAAACGTTGCAAGTAGACTTTCACGGAATAGTTGTTGTCAGTTTCAATCGCCTGCCAGTTTAAGTTTTAGGAAAAAAAAACCACATTATTTCGTGCAAGGAAACAGTGACTGATTTTTTGTAATTTTTGTTTATTGTTGTAACATCACTTTTTCGTGAAACAATCATAATCGGTGTCAGCTACATTGGCCAATTTCGCATGCTACGAGAAATATAAAGCTTATATTAAGACCTTAAAGTAAGTAAAAAGATTTGAACTAAGTCTACTTGCGAGCAAAGCAAAGTGCTATTAAAATAAGTCTGTTTGTGAGCTAAGCAAAGTATTATTAAAATACAGGTGGTTCATACGTACAAATGTTCATGCGTTGTAAAATTGTACGTATTACGAATAAGCAATGAGCTATAGACACGCAAGTACAATGCAATCTGCCATCGGAAATTTGCGCCATAAGGATACCTCCTTTATTTCTTTTATTAGAAAGACCTTACTTGGTATTAAATATGGTTGCACTGATTTTTACATACAACTGATTGAAATGTTGTTGTAATTATTGCCATTTTATGGTTTTCATATGTTAGAATCTCTTATGGATTAGATTCACTTATACACTGAAGAGCCAAAGAAACTTGTACACCTGCCTAATAACATGCAGGGCCCCCGCGAGCACGCTCAAGTGCCGCAACACTACGTGCCATAGACTCGACTAATGTCTGAAGTAGTGCTAGAGGGAACTGAAACCATGAATCCTGCGTAGCTGCCCAAAAATCCGTAAGAGTACGAGGGGGTGGGCATCTTTTCTGAACAGCACGTTGCAAGGCATCCCAAATATGCTCAATTATGTTCATGTCTTCGGGGTTAGGTGGTCAGCGGAAGTGTTTAAACTCAGAAGAGTGTTCCTGAAGCCACTGTGTAGCGGTTATGGACGTGTGGGGTGTCGCATTGTCCTGCTGGAATTGCTCAAGTCCGTTGGAATGTACAATGGACATGAATGGGTGCATGTGATCAGACAGGATGCTTATGTACGTGTCACCTGTCAGAGTTGTATCTGGACGTATAAGGGGTCCATTATCGCTCCAACTGCACACATCCCACACCATTACAGGGCCTCCACCAACTTGAACAGTCCCCTGCTGACATGCAGGGTCCATGGATTCATGAGGTTGTCTCTATATCTGTACACGTCCATCCGCTTGATAGAATTTGAGACGCGACTCGTCCGACCAGGTAACATGTTTCCACCAATCATCAGGCCAATGTCGGTGTTGACGGCCCGCGGCCGGGGTGGCCGAGCGGTTCTAGGCGCTACAGTCTGGAACCGCGCGACCGCTACGGTCGCAGGTTCGAATCCTGCCTCGGGAATCGGTGTGTGTGATGTCCTTAAGTTAGTTAGGTTTAAGTAGTTCTAAGTTCTAGGGGACTGATGATCTCAGAAGTTAAGTCCCATAGCGCTCAGAGCCATTTGAAACATTTGAACCATTTGTTGAAGGGGCCATGCGAGACGTAAAGCTTTGCGTCGCTCAGTTACCAAGGGTTCATGAGTGGGCCCCTCGGCTCCTAAAGCCCACATCGATGTCACGTTCAATAATTCTCTTCAGTCGTCATTGATCCTTTCCTTGCAGGATGTTTTTCCGGCAGCAGCGATGTCGGAGATTTGATGGTTTACCGAATTCCTGATATTCACTGTATACTCGTGAAATGATTGTTCTGAAAAATGCCCTGCCCGCATCTCGTGGTCGTGCGGTAGCGTTCTCGCTTCCCACGCTCGGGTTCCCGGGTTCGATTCCCGGCGGGGTCAGGGATTTTCTCTGCCTCGTGATGGCTGGGTGTTGTGTGCTGTCCTTAGGTTAGTTAGGTTTAAGTAGTTCTAAGTTCTAGGGGACTTATGACCACAGCAGTTGAGTCCCATAGTGCTCAGAGCCATTTGAACCATTTTTGAAAAATGCCCACTTCATCGCTACTTCGGAGATGCTGTGTCCTATCACTCGTGTACCGACTATAACACCACGATCAAACTCACTTAAATCTTGATAACCTGCCTTTGTAGCTGCAGTGACCGATCTAACAACTGCACCAGACACTTGTTGTCTTATATAGGCGTTGCCGACCACAGTGCCGCATTATGCCTATTTACATATCTCTGTATTTGAATACGCATGCCTGTACCAGTTTCTTTGGCGCTTCGTTGTAGATGAGGCTCACATCTAGCTCAAAACAGCAAGCAAAGAAAGGTAGATTTTGTCGTATCTACATAATTCCTTGCAGTCTCGTGGGCCCCTACCACCACGGCACAGCGCGTCCCCAGGTTGCGGATAGGGATTACGGCCTTCACATATGAAGGGTAGCTGCGAATACAAACAATAAGCACTCGCGGACAGCCGGTGGGTAGCAGGCGATGGCGTGATCAACCATCCCTGTTTCTCCTTCTCTTACTATCAAATCTATTCATCAAGATGTAAGTAGGCTGTTTATGTTTTCTCTATGTAAGTAGGCTGTTTATGTTTTCTCTATGTAAGTAGGCTGTTTATGTTTTCTTATTGGCAACGTTACGTAGCGCTCAATATGAAAATCACTGGCTGTGCTGTGTGCAGTCTGTGGCTGCTTTGCATTGTTGTAATACTCGCCATTGTAGTGTTAGTTATCTGGCTGTGAACAGCGCGTAGCGTTGCGCAGTTGGAGGTGAGCCGCCAGCAGTGGTGGATGTGGGGAGAGAGATGGCGGAGTTTTGAAATTTGTCATGAACTGCTATATTTATATATGATGATATCAAGGTAAATACATTGTTTGTTCTCTATTAATATCTTTCATTTGCTAACTATCCCTATCAGTAGTTAGTGCCTTCCATAGTTTGAATCTTTTATTTAGCTGGCAGTAGTGGCGCTCGCTGTATTGCAGTAGCTTGAGCAGCGAAGATTTTTGTGAGGTAAGTGATTTGTGAAAGGTATAGTTTAATGTTAGTCAGGGCCATTCTTTTGCAGGGAATTTTGAAAGTCAGATTGCGTTGCGCTAACAAAATATTGTGTGTCAGTTTAAGGACAGTCATGAATAATTGTTCAAAGGGGACGTTTCATATGGCGACCCTGCCAGGATACCTCACTGGAATCTTCTGATTTTTTTCTTGTAGTTTGTGTAATTAGTGTAGATTCTGTTCATTGCTAGTGCATAATTATAGAGAGAATTTCCTTTTTAGTTGCAGTCTTTCATTGTTGTACAGTAAAACAGTTGTGGCATGCATGTAGATTTGCACCAAGTATTTCGCAGCTGCGCTTGCAATTAACTAGATATTATTTTCAGTGCTATGTTAATGTGTTCTCTTATTTTTGATCTTCAAATTGTGTTTTTCTGTGTTGTTGTGTGAAATATTGTGACAATTATGGCGTGTGAAAAACGTAATACTAGGCTCCAAAGTAAACTGAGAAATGACAGTGAAGACGAAGGCAGTGTGTTAGCGCCGCAGAGTAATGAATTAACTAATGTTCAAAGTAGTAATTTGGTAATTGCGCATAGGGAAATGGAGCGGGCGGCAAACAATGGTGTAGACAGTGAAACAGGTAGTGAACAGGGAAGCGTTATCGATCGATTGGTCGGCAACAGCTCGCCTCAGGAATCGGGAATGACAGAACACAATATTGCAAATACTGCAGACTCAGGTTTTGGGTTCTCACCGTTTTCTCAAATGAGTCAAGACACATTTTCCGCTTTTCAAAATGTGAATGTTGCCGGTGCAACTTCACTGCCGAAAAGCACTGAGGAACATGTTTCAGACACCAGTGCATTGTTATTACAATTAATGCAACAAATGGGACAAAAGCTTGAAAAGTTAGACACAATGGAACAACACCAGAGACAAACACAGCAACAGTTAGACACAGTGGAACAAAATCTCAAAAAGTTAGACACAATGGAACAAAATCAGAGACAAACACAGCAATAGTTAGACACAGTGGAACAAAATCTTAAAAAGTTAGACTCATTGGAACAAACTCTTGAACAAACACGTGAAGATTTAACTACTGAGTTACATAACATTGAATCGAAATGTCAAAAAGTCTGTAATGACGTAAAAACTCAAATTTGTGAGCATTTTCAACCTATTTTTTCACGGCATGAAAATGCATTACAGAATCACGAAGCAGCCATAAAAGAACTGCAAACTATTGTTCATGAAAATCATGAGACCTTGCAAGCTAAATTTGACTCAGTTGCATCTACCGATTCGGTTACGCAACTTGCAAAAACTCAGGAAAACTTAAAGGACACAGTAGATACTCTAAAACTTGGTTCAGAAAAACACACTGAGGAAATAAGTACACTATCGGATAAAGTAGCCGAACTTTCAGATCAGTTCACTAACTTATCTACAAAGGTAGATGATGATCTGAATGACACAACACCTGTAGCCTTCACAGACACAGAAGAGTATGAACAAATTAGGAAATTCAAACAAAAACAGAATCAAATTAATACGCAACACCAAAGAGAAATCCGGGAAGTACAAGATCAGCTGACACAGGTAATACAAGAATTACGTATTTCAGAGGACACTCGCGCCCCAACACGGGAAGAGGGACTTAGAAATACGGAAAAGACGCAAAATAATAACACAGGGCATTTCGGAAGTTATGAAAGAAACTGGCAATGTGCACCGAATTTCGAGATGGAATGGCCGACACGACCTAACAATGACCGATATGCGACTCGACGACATGATGATTTTGACTATAAGCTGTTCATTACTACACGTAAATTCAAAACATTTCAGAATTCTGGCAACGACATTCATCCACAAGCATGGCTCCATCAATTCTCTCATTGTTTTCCTCCCAACTGGTCGTTGGAACACAGATTAGAATTTATGTGTGGCTACTTAGAGAATGAACCAGCTGTAAGAATGCGATCGGTCATTTTCGATTGCCACAGTGAAGGAGAGTTTTACCATGCCTTCCTCTCAGCATATTGGTCTCAAGCTACACAAGACCGTGTAAAACATAGCATCATGATGATGAAACACTTTGAACAATCTGAATTTTCCAGTCTTGTCAAATATTTTGAAGACATGTTGCATAAGAATCAATATCTTTCAAACCCATACAGCCCCTCAGAACTCATCCGCATTTGCTTACTCAAATTGCCTGAACATTTACGACATATTATTTTAGCAGGACGTTGCAAAGACGACATTGAAGCATTTCAGGGACTGTTACAAGAACTGGAAATTGACACAGACAGTCGCGGGATGCGAAAACAGGAAAACAATCACTACAGGTCACATCCGTCACAATTCCGTGACGACAGAAATGATAACTGGACGCGACAAGGCTATTATCACAACACAAATCGTGACCAAAACAGACACCACCCGTATGACAACCGTTGGCAGAGTAGTAATAACTACAGGGAAAGATCACCTCTCTGTGGTAATGACTATCACAGAGACAATAAGAGAAACAGACAATATGAGAACCAAAATAAATACTATCAAGGGAGATAGAACAACTTTAGACGCAACGGATCAGCGCGCAGTTACGATTCAAGGAGAAATTCTCCACCATGTGACCGACTAGAAAGAAACTATGGAATCTACCGACATGACGACAGACGATATGATCGTAACGACAGACCTGAATTGCATCAGAACTGGCGGGATTCAAACAGAGCAGGGCCCTCTCGTCACGGTGAATTTGTAGAAGTTAGGTCTCCTAATCCCAATAACAACGTGCGGCAACAAAGAGACAGACAATGACTCGCGCCGCAGGCACCCACGTGCGCCGGCTGGCTCAGAGAAAAATAACATTGACGCTAACCCTGTGAAAAATTCCAGTATTCTTTACCGACGTATACTGCATGATAACTGCGTTCAAGCTGAAATTCTGAGTACTTTGAAGAGTAAAAGATTGTACCACATTTCACATGTAAAACCGATTATTGAAAGATAATCTGCTTTTTAACTTTGTCTTTGCCATAAAACGTTTCACTTCACGTTACTAGTATGCTTTAGAAACTGTTAACATGCAACAATGTTTGAAGTTAAATATCCAGTCTAGAACCTAGGGAACATTTTTAAACAGAAATGACGAATGCATTGTTATAGTGAACAGACGTCACAGTGTTATTGTGTGTGTACATTCTTGCTTGTTAGTTGCACGATTACGTAACGACTATCAGGCTTACATACTTGGAACCTATACTGGTACTGCTAATGAGATTTTAATGCAACATTTTGGTTTACTTGAAAATACATTCTGAATTTAAGGTGCTTTCTGAGAGATACCAGATGACACAGAGGTTAGTTTATGTGACAGCTACACGATTTTTATCACGACACTACTAATGAGTGACAATTTACAATGTGGCTTTTGCGGTGTATCTGTTTTATATCTGCACAGTTTTCTGTTTTATTCTGGAAAGAAAAACATGTTTTAGTAGTAACTTTTGTGGTATAGCTACAATGAGACAGCCTTTTCCGTAGCACAACAATACGTTACTGTAAAGTACTTTCTTCATCACGCCAATAAGCATAATAACTACGATATCTATACGCAAAGCATTTCACTTTTGTTTATCATGAGGTAAGTACATTGACTTCAGCAGAACTTAGCTTTCGGAGGACGATAACTACGACACTTCCACAGAATTATCTTACAGCAAGACGCACATTTAGCGCTACAGTACACGTATTTGAGTGATCAATTTTATACTTAAAACATTTATTTTTAAAGATTTTTGAATTACAAAGAAAGTTTTCCGTGATATATTTCATTCCATTGGTGTAATCTGTAACACCTGAGGGTATAATTACATTAATCCTCAGGGGGGTACACGCTTACTTTTTGTACCATGTGTTTGGCAACCACAAGGAACCCTAGCTAATATGGTATTTGCTTATACAACTTTACACATCGGTACCATATTTCTCCAACACACAAATTACACAGCTATCTGATCATGTAACTGACAGATAAACTTTTTTTATTACATCAGTGACAGATGTTTACGCAATTACACAGTTGGATAACTTCACACTTATGAAATTGTATTTTGTCTGTACTTTGTGAAATGCTCATATTTTTTCGGAACCATTGTGATACCATGGGAGCTTTGAATGATGTATTTGGTATGGATTCATGATTTTTAAAGTACGTTTGAGGCAGATGACACTTTTGACATGAGCAAAGAATTTTTTTAGGTTTTGAAATTATTGCAGAAAGCTACGACGTTTTTGAGATTTGACTGAGGTGTTATGATATTTTTACGACGACGATGTGTATTATGCTGTTGAGGTATGTTTATGATCAATAAGCTGATGCAATTATGATGAAATATTGAAGTGTCGTCGCAAGATTGACGTGTCGACGAATATATATATGTGTAATAAGGTAAGGAGTAATGAGTAGTGGGACTTTGACTTGTGAAAAAGGATGTTGGAAACCAAGAATCGTACTTTAAGAGTTATGAAATGTGTGTTATGCGTGAATGTATCACAATGCTGGCGAAAATTTTTTGAACACTGTTATATTTACAGGATTTTTTTTCTACACATTTGTTACGCAAATTTTCGACCTGTGAAATGTTTATATGAGACTGTCACTGTAGCGGAAACTGCTGTCGTAAATATGTCGGTAAGAAAGGTAAGTGACCGTGACGTAATGCGTTGCGAGCGGCCAGGTGTGCCAGTTGCCTGGAGGAAAAGCCATTATTGCGAGCCCTTTTCAGCGGCACAGGTAGAAAAAAAAAATAAAAAAAAGACGCCATTAACCTCGCTTCTGACATTCCTTTGTAGAAAGCATCGCAAAAACGACACGGTCGAACTTGAAAACATATGATTACACTGGATGCCTAATGAAATGACGAGAAATATTTTTATGTCTATACACCTGATTATGACTACTGTCTCTCTAGTTGAGAGATTTTTCTACTAACTTATGAAATGCCACATGGCTATTGAACGATGTTCTTATGCTTTGCTGTGTACATAGTTGCTTATTTCATTTGATATCTAGTTTCTAGCTGCACTGCTGCATTGGTTCAAATAAAATTTTATAGATGTACTAATATAAATATTTTCTGTCTACAGATCCAGTAAACAATAGTTTTGTGATATATTTCAAAAAAATGAGGGAGCACAAAAAGATATTTCCCTTCACAGGAACTGCATACATAATTTTCTTTACAATATTTGGTAATTTATTTCATAGAGTAAGTTATCGTGATGCATCACCTTAGTGTTAAGATGTGACATATGTATTAGACATGGCCATTTTTAGTGTAATATTTTTTCTGCTTGAGCTTTGTCATGTATAGATATAAGTTTTATATTTTTTATATTTGCTGCTGCTGTTTGCCAGGCATAGTGCTACTGAATTTTAAATTGTGTTACTCTGTTAAGCTAATTTTACTACTGACTTATTTTTCTTGCTACTGTACATTGGCTCATGTTAGTTGTAATGTTGCATTTCTTGGTAATTTATATTTACTGTAGCTTGCTTTGCAATTTTCCATTTTTTTTGCATTGCTGTTTTTGTTAATTTGTTATGTGCTGCTGCATTGCCTCGTCCCTTAGTTTAGTACCTGAGCTCAGTAGATTTAAGTTAGCTTAAGAGGAGACTATATAAGAAACTAACTATTATAAATTTATAAGAAATGCATTGAGAAGCTATCAGAAAATGGTCTGGCAAAATAAAAAGGATACTGTACAGTGGAGAAAAACTATTATTTACAGAGGATGTGAACAGAATACAGAAAGCAGAGAGAAAAACTATTTTTGACAGAGGATGTGAACGAAATACAGAAGGCAGGCTTAGATAGGACTTTTGGGAATAATGATGAATGAAGGGAGATCTCCAAGAAACAAAGAAAGTTTTGTTTGCAAAATACTGCAATGAAACAAACCCTGTCCTTTCCTTTTGTGTTATCCCACTATGTGTTTGGGTACCCTTGTGTATATATGTTCTTCCTGTCTTTATATGTTTACCTCATCAGACTTTTGTTGTAGAATTTTTCTCATACTCAGCTACATGAACTATGATGAGGAATACTGTTATCCTCAAATATAATTTGCGTTAATAATATGTTATTTACTTTGTAAAGATGTTAGACATCATTAATTCTGTTTTGTTTTAATGCTCATGTGTAAAGTTGATGTTTCAAAAGTTATTCTGATCTTTTATGTATTTACTTATGTCATAATTCCTGTAACACTGATGTATATGTTTATTTCTATTCTTTTGTAAAGCCCCTATTACTACAAACGTTATCTGTATTATTATGTTTTTAATGATGTGTTTTGTACCTTTGTTATTGTATTCTTATGTTATAAAATTGTAATTGTCACCAGTTCATGATATTATTAACTTGTTAGTTACATTTCACTGCACACGTTTCTGTTGGTCATAGTATATGGACAATATGTGAGAAGTAGGTACTGATAGTGTTTGCACGTGTGTTAATGATTCAGCAAGGGCCTGGATAACAGCATTGCTGGATCTAAGGACAATTCCAGAAACTTTGTGAGTGCACAAGTGGTGGTTTATGGACTTGCTATATTATCCGCAAGACTCTTCAATGGTGATTGTGCACCTGCACAGTCACAACAGATGGCTGTTGGCTATCTCTACATGGACTACAGTGGGTCTACATCTTTGATGATCCATCAATACCATTATTTCTACAAGGACTGCAGTGGGTCTGCACCTCTGGTGGCCCACCAATACCGTAATCTCTACCAGGACTACAGTGGGTCTGCTCTGTGATGACCTACCTACCAATACTCTTCAAAATTTCGACTGACTCTGCTGTGGGTTTGCTCTGTTGTGACCCAATACTTGTCTGCATGTCGAGAGTCAGCACTGTCTTTCCGTTGGAAGGACAACACTACTTCTTCAAGACTGCATGGAAATCCACTACTTCCGTGTGCATTTTCTTCTACTGCTCAGACTTTGAGAAAAACACTACTATTTTACCGTAATGAACGATCAGGACTGTCTTTATGGACTGTGAGAAAATTTGAGCTTTTGACCAACATTGTATCAATAAGTGTGTGCATTTGATTTCTTTGTTATTGTAATTATGAAAAATTTTTTCAAATCTGTATTGGCCACTGCCCAACCCAATTTGTAAAATTTTTTGTGGGGAGCATGGGGGCTATGTAAGTAGGCTGTTTATGTTTTCTCTATGTAAGTAGGCTGTTTATGTTTTCTCTATGTAAGTAGGCTGTTTATGTTTTCTTATTGGCAACGTTACGTAGCGCTCAATATGAAAATCACTGGCTGTGCTGTGTGCAGTCTGTGGCTGCTTTGCATTGTTGTAATACTCGCCATTGTAGTGTTAGTTATCTGGCTGTGAACAGCGCGTAGCGTTGCGGAGTTGGAGGTGAGCCGCCAGCAGTGGTGGATGTGGGGAGAGAGATGGCGGAGTTTTGAAATTTGTCATGAACTGCTATATTTATATATGATGATATCAAGGTAAATACATTGTTTGTTCTCTATTAATATCTTTCATTTGCTAACTATCCCTATCAGTAGTTAGTGCCTTCCATAGTTTGAATCTTTTATTTAGCTGGCAGTAGTGGCGCTCGCTGTATTGCAGTAGCTTGAGCAGCGAAGATTTTTGTGAGGTAAGTGATTTGTGAAAGGTATAGTTTAATGTTAGTCAGGGCCATTCTTTTGCAGGGAATTTTGAAAGTCAGATTGCGTTGCGCTAACAAAATATTGTGTGTCAGTTTAAGGACAGTCATGAATAATTGTTCAAAGGGGACGTTTCAAAGAATCAGCAACATTAATGGGCATGGGTCCCTTTGAAGTAAAATATTCCGGAGGTAAAACTACGTTCCCATTCGGATCTCCGGGCGGAACCTACTTCGAAGAGATTCAGGCCGAAAGGAACTTTCAGGTTGGGAACATGGAATGTTAAAAGTTTGAACAGGCCAGGAACGTTCCAGACATTGTTAGACGAATTAGATAATACGATGTAGACATTACAGCTATTCAAGAAACTCGGTGGCAGGATGAGGGTAGCATAAGGAGGGGTAACTATACATTTTTCTATGGAAGTGCGGAAGCTCACAGTTTCGGAACAGGTTTCGCAGTACAGAGAAAAGTGCTTCATGCAATCAGAGATATAAGGTTCATTAGTGACCGACTATCAGTTATAGTGTTGTCCGGCAGGTGGAATGGACTAGTAGTAATTAATGTACACGCACCAACTGAGGACACTGAAGAGGTTGTTAAAGACGGCTTTTATGAAGAACTAGATCAACTGTGGGATGAGTTCTCGTCGTACAATACAAAATTAATCATTGGTGATTTTAGTGCCAAGATAGGGAAAGAAAGTTTGCATAACATTTCGAATGATAATGGAACAAGGGTGGTTAACATATTTCAAAAGGAAGGACATTCGTAAAGCAACTTGGATCTCTCCGGATGGACACACCCGAAACCAAATTGATGATCTTCTTGTAGAGCGGAGATGGCACACTAGTATAGAAAATGTTAAGACTTTCAGGGGAGCAGATTTCGATTCTGACCATTTTCTTGTAGTTGCCAAAGTTCACCGACGGCTATCTACAGCAACATCAAGGTGTTACAATGCAGAACTTGTTAGGTTCGACACTGACAAGCTAAATGATGAAAACTTTAGAAGAAGGTACATGATAGAAATTTCAAATAGGTTTGGTTCTCTCAGGACACATGAAGATCAAGACGAGGATATAAATAAACAGTGGATCACTATGAGGAATAATACCAAAGAAGCAGCGAAGGTTACAATAGGTACAATTAAGAAGAACAGGAGGAAACCGTGGTTTGATGAAGAATGCAAGAAACTGGTAGAGGAAAGGAGAAAAGCGCGATTAGATTGGGATAGAATGGGAGACAGAAAACGAGAGGAGTTCATGAACATGAGAAGGGAAGTTGGTCGTAGGCTACGGGCAAAGAAGGGAGATTATTTGAACAATCAAATTAAAAAAATGGAAACAAACAGTAAAACAAAAAACATTAGGGAACTTTACCTAGACATAAATTGGTATAGGAAGGGGTTCAAGACTAGGACAAATGCACTTCGAGGGGATGCCGGGGGGGAGTACTGACAGACCCCAGTGCTATATTAAGCAAATGGAAGGCGTATTTTGAACATCTATTAAATGTAAACCAGGAAGCAGGGAATGAGCAGGCGTACGAAATACATACAGCAGAACCCCAGATACCTGAAACAACGTTAAAGGAAGTAAGTGATGCAATCAACAAATTGAAAAACCATAAAGCACCAGGATCAGATTGCATCACTGTAGAATTAGTTAAAAATGGGGGACAGAAATTGGTGGAAGTAGTTCACAAAGTGGTAACTAAAGTATGGAACTCAGAGATGATACCTGAACAGTGGCAGGAGTCGATTCTGATACCAATTTTTAAGAAGGGCGACAAAATGGATTGTAGTAATTATAGAGGGATATCGCTATTACCAGTATGTTCCAAAATTTTCTCAAATATTCAGCTAAGCAGGCTTACACCATATGCAGATGAAATTGTGGGGGATTAACAAGATGGGTTTCGGAGGAACAGATCAACTATAGACCAAATATTCGCCCCGCGTCAAATTTTGGAAAAGAAATGGGAATACAATAAACCAGTTCATAATCTATTTTACAAAAGCGTATGATCCAGTATTGCAATCAAAATTGTACAGAATTCTTTTGGAACTTGAAATACCAGAGAAGTATGTTAGACTAATAGAAGCGAGTTTGAAAAACACAAAAGGTAGAGTACGCGTGGGGAAATTGGAGTCAGAAGAATTTGTAATAAAGAACGGTCTTAAGCAGGCAGATGTCCTGTCTCCGCTACTTTTTAATTTAGTCCTCGAATATATTGTACGAATGGCAGCAGATAATTCAGAGGGTGTGGAGTTAAATGGAAATATTAAGATATTAGAGTATGCAGATGATCTAAACATCATTAGCGATAGGAAAGAATCTGTAACAGCAAATGAGAATGCGTTAATCAAGGATAGTGAAGATGTGGGTCCAAGGACAAGACAAAACTAAATACCTGGTTACTACTAGAATGCCAACAGCAGTAGCTTAGGAAATGTTAAGAGTTGGAGACATGCAGTCTGAAAAAGTGAACACATTTAAGTATCTAGGCGTGGACATCACTTCGAGAAATGAGATTTAATCCGAACTGAAGAAGAGATTACGGGCTGGTAATGAGTGCTACTTCTCACTGAATAGATTACTTTCATCACGGATATTGTCTAGGAATTTAAAGATTAGAATATACAAAACCATTATTTTACCAGTTACGCTGTATGGGTGTGAGACTTGGTCTCTCACTGTGCATAATGAAAAGCCGTTTCGAGTATTTGAAAACAAAATTTTGAGGAAAATTTTCGAAGCAAAAAGGGATGATATTAGCGGAGAGTGGCGAAAACTGCATAACGAAGAGGTTCACAAACTCTATTCAAGCCCTGACATAATCAGTATTATTCAATCGCGTAGGCTGCGATGGGCGGGTCGCGTAACTCGAATGGGTGAGGGCAGGGCAGCGCGCAGAATATTGGTAGGGCACTTAGAGGGAAAAAGTACTGTGGGGAGACCGAGGCGTAGATGTAAGGACAACGTGAAGGCTGATTTGAGGAGCCTAGGTATTGAAGGTCAATGGAAGGAAATAGCCCAAGACAGGGACAAATGGCGAAAATACATTGCTGCGGTAATGGACTGTCGAGTCCGGTATGACCAGTGAGTGAGTAAGTGTGAGTGAGTGAGTGTGAATATAATTCCTTGTCTTTTCTTAATACGTTCTGTTTCATAACGCATTAACATTTTTTTTCACTGGATGCCACTCTTAGGCTTGACCCACGTGTGCGCTTTTAATACATAGCTTACAAATAGACCTATTTTAACAGGACTTTACTTATCTCACAAGCAGACATAGTTTAAATCTTTTTACTCGTTTTAAGGTCTTCATTATTTTTTTGTAGCTCTTGAAGATGGCCAATGTAGCTGGGAGTGGTTACGATTGTTTCATAAAAAGTGGTTGATCGGCAAATAAAAGTATAACCGTGGACGAATGCGTACGCAAGACAGTACGATACACGTCCGCAGCAACTCCCAGCTTTCGTTCTTTGCTGCCCCCCCCCCCCCCCCCATGAACCATGGACCTTGCCGTTGGTGGGGAGGCTTGCGTGCCTCAACGATACAGATAGTCGTACCGTAGGTGCAACCACAATGGAGGGGTATCTGTTGAGAGGCCAGACAAACGTGTGGTTCCTGAAGAGGGGCAGCAGCCTTTTCAGTAGTTGCAGGGGCAACAGTCTGGATGATTGACTGATCTGGCCCTGTAACACTTACCAAAAGGGCCTTGCTATTGTGGTACTGCGAACAGCTGAAAGCAAGGGGAAACTACAACCGTAATTTTTCCCGAGGGCATGCAGCTTTACTGTATGAGTAAATGATGATGGCGTCCTCTTGGGTAAAGTATTCCGGAGGTAAATAGTCCCCCATTCGGATATCCGGGCGGGGACTACTCAAGAGGACGTCGTTATCAAGAGAAAGAAAACTGGCGTTCTACGGATCGGAGCGTGGAATGTCAGATCCCTTAATCGGGCAGGTAGGTTAGAAAATTTAAAAAGGGAAATGGATAGGTTAAAGTTAGATATAGTGGGAATTAGTGAAGTTCGGTGGCAGGAGGAACAATACTTTTGGTCAGGTGAGTACAGGGCTATAAATACAAAATCAAATAGGGGTAATGCAGGAGTAGGTTTAATAATGAATAAAAAAATAGGAGCGCGGGTAAGCTACTACAAACAGCATAGTGAACGCATTATTGTGGCCAAGATAGACACGAAGCCCACGCCTACTACAGTAGTACAAGTTTATATGCCAACTAGCTCTGCAGATGATGAAGATACTGGTGAAATGTATGATGAGATAAAAGAAATTATTCAGGTAGTGAAGTAAGACGAAAATTTAATAGTCATGGGTGACTGGAATTCGACAGTAGGAAAAGGATGAGAAGGAAACGTGGTAGGTGAATATGGATTGGGGCTAAGAAGTGAAAGACGAAGCCGCCTGGTAGAAATTTGCACAGAGCACAACTTAATCATAGCTAACACTTGGTTCAAGAATCATGAAAGAAGATTGTATACATGGAAGAATCCTGGAGATACTAGAAGGTATCAGATTATATAATGGTAAGACAGAGATTTAGGAACCAGATTTTAAATTGTAAGACTTTTCCAGGGGCAGATGTGGACTCTGACCACAATCTATTGGTTATGAACTGTAGATTAAAAGTGAAGAAACTGCAAAAAGTTGGGAATTTAAGGAGATGGGACCTGGATAAACTGACTAAACCAGAGGTTGTACAGAGTTTCAGGGAGAGCAATTGACAGGAATGGGGGATAGAAATACAGTAGAAAAAGAATGGGTAGCTGTGAGGAATGAAATAGTGAAGGCAGAAGAGGATCAAGTAGGTAAAAAGACGAGGGCTAGTAGAAAACCTTGGGTAACAGAAGAGATACTGAATTTAATTGATGAAAGAAGAAAATACGAAAATACAGTAAGCGAAGCAGGCAAAAAGGAATATAAACGTCTCAAAAATGAGATCGACAGGAAGTGCAAAATGGCTAAGCAGGGATGGCTAGAGGACAAGTTTAAGGATGTAGAGGCTTATCTCACGAAGGGTAAGATAGATACTGCCTACAGGAAAATTAAAGAGACCTTTGGAGAAAAGAGAACCACTTGCATGAATATCAAGAGCTCAGATGGAAACCCAGTTCTAAGCAAGGAAGAGAAAGCAGAGAGGTGGAAGAAGTATATAGAGGGTCTATACAGGGGCGATGTATTTGAGGACAATATTATGGAAATGGAAGATGAGGTAGATGAAGATGAAATGGGAGATACGATACTGCGCGAAGAGTTTGACACAGCACTGAAAGACCTAAGTCGAAACAAGGCCCCAGGAGTAGAACTACTGACAGCCTTGGGAGAGCCAGGCCCAACAAAACTCTACCATTTGGTGAGCAAGATGTATGAGACAGGCGAAATACCCTCAGACTTCAAGAAGAATATAATAATTCCAATCCCAAAGGAAGCTGGTGTTGACAGGTGTGAAAATTACCGAACTATCAGTTTAATAAGTCACAGCTGCAAAATGCTAATGTGAATTCTTTACAGACGAATGGAAAAACTGTTAGAAGCTGACCTCGGGGAAGATCAGTTTGGATTCCGTCGAAATGTTGGAACACGTGAGGCAATACTGACCCTACGACTTATCTTAGAAGAAATATTAAGGAAAGGCAAACCTACGTTTCTAGCATTTGTAGACTTAGAGAAAGCTTTTGACAATGTTGACTGAAATACTCTCTTTCAAATTCTGAAGGTGGCAGGGGTAAAATACAGGAAGCGAAAGGCTATTTACAATTTGTACAGAAACCAGATGGCAGTTATAAGAGTCGAGGGACAGGAAAGGGAAGCAGTGGTTGGGAAGGGAGTGAGACAGGGTTGTAGCCTCTCCCCGATGCTATTCAATCTGTATATTGAGCAAGCAGTAAAGAAAACAAAAGAAAAGTTCGGAGTAGGCATTAAAATCCATGGATAAGAAATAAAAACTTTGAGGTTTGTCAGAGACAGCAAAGGACTTGGAAGAGCAGTTGAACGGAATGGACAGTGCCTTGAAAGGAGGGTATAAGATGAACATCAACAAAACCAAAACGAGGATAATGGAACGTAGTCGAATTAAGTCGGTTGATGCTGAGGGAATTAGATTAGGAAATAAGACACTTAAAATAGTAAAGGAGTTTTGCTATTTGGGGATCAAAACAACTGATGATGGTCGAAGTAGAGAGGATATAAAATGTAGCCTGGCAATAGCAATGAAAGCGTTTCTGAAAAAGAGAAATTTGTTAACATCGAGTATTGATTTAAGTGTCAGGAAGTTCTTTCTGAAAGTATTTGTATGGAGTGTAGCCATGTACGGAAGTGAAGCATGGACGATAAATAGTTTAGACAAGAAGAGAATAGAAGCTTTCGAAATGTGGTGCTACAGAAGAATGCTGAAGATTAGATGGGTAGATCACATAACAAATGAGAAGGTATTGAATAGAATTGGGGAGAAGAGGAGTTTGTGGCACAACTTGACTAGAAGAATGGGTCGGTTGGTAGAACATGTTCTGAGGCATCAAGGGATCACCAGTTTGGTACTGGAGGGCAGCGTGGAGGGTAAAAATCGTAGAGGGAGACGAAGAGATGAATACACTAAGCAGATTCAGGAGGATGTAGGCTGCAGTAAGTACTGGGAGATGAAGAAGCTCGCACAGGATAGAGTAGCATGGAGAGCTGCATCAAACCAGTCTCAGGATTGAAGACCACAAGAACAACAACCTCTAATTGCCAACATTAATCTTCTTTCATTACAGTGAACGTGTTAACGCAAATGGCTCGATGAGCTGCTTCACATGTTGAAGCAGCAAGGAGTACTTTCTATAGGACAACTTCCTATACAGCAATGTGTTCGTTAGTGACCACTGCGACTAATTCCGCTGGCCGATATGGTTCGAAGACAAAACGGAGGCCAGTGGCTGTAAATAGGATGTATATTACGTTCGGGGAGGGACGTACGCTGCGGTACAGGCTGACAGTTTTAATGGGGTCGTACAATGCCGGTGCGTTAACAAGCGAGCAGATGAACACAGGCCATTGACAGCGGGCAGGCAGTGCGGTGCATCGGAGACAAAGCTCGCGCTGGTATTTCCGCTGTGAGAGCTGGAGGAGAGAAATACGGCACGCGCGGTGCGAGGCATGTGTGTGTGTGTGTGTGTGTGTGGTGTGTGTTTGTATGTGGGTATGTGTGTGCACACGTGGCTGGGAGAAGTAATATCGCAGCGAAGCCCTGCCACCGCCGCGTTTTAGCCCTCCGCTTTATAAATGGCCCTCCAGATCCCACAGAACGGCGCGCCGAAATTACTCTGCCGCCATCGACCTGACCGGACAACAATCTGCGTGACCCGTGAGGAGGACATGACAGGGGTAGCGTATGCAGTGGTGACCAAGACTGAGAGATATTACGATTTTCAATACTACCGTCAGCTGTAATTTCATTACCAATTTATTGGAAACTGGTTACGATTATGCACATCGTCATCATCAGGCCCTCTAAATATATAGTGGTTGGATTTTTCCGAAAGGCATCAGACACTCCCACGTGAAAATAACCGATATCTGTATTAGCTCTCGTAGTTAGCAACCACATACGGTGAGATTGCAAACAGAAGTCTCGACATGTGCGTCAAATGTAAAATGTATTTATATATTTTTAAAAGTAATTTATTTGAAACTTCCTGGGAGATCAAAACCGTGCGCCGGACCGAAACTCGAACTCGGGACCTTTGCCTTTCGCGGGCAAGTGCTCTACCAGCTGAGCTACCCAAGCGCGACTCACGCCCCGTCCTCACAGCTTTTCTTCTGCCAGTATCTCGTCTCCTACCTTCCAAACTTTACAGAAGCTCTCCTGCGAACCTTGCAAGGCATAGGTCCCGAGTTCGAGTCTCGGTCCGGCACACAGTTTTGATCTGCCATGAAGTTTCATATCAGCGCACACTCCACTGCAGAGTGAAAATGTCATTCTGGAGTAATTTATTTGTTAATAGTAGCAAATTATTACTTGCCAGAAATTATTGTATGTTTATTATTTCCTTGCACTTATAAAGTTGTTTTAGAGCATCAACAAAAGCCATATTGGAATACATATAATTTTCTAAGTGCGTTCGCAAATGCAGTTTACTGTTCAAATAAAATATATGTATTCCTGGATAAAATATTCTTATTGAAGAAAAGGGAACGAAAATACAAAGCAAAGACAAATCCGTTGTCACAATAAGAAAGACATATATGTGGACCTCCGTTTATACCTTAGTGAATTACTAAAAATATTTGAATTGTATTTGTGTCATGATTGTTTATTAGTTTGCTGTGAAGAGGCTTTGCGAAGCAAGCCACCATATTAATAGCTCGAATATTAAGTATTAATGTTCCACAATAGTTAATAGTTGGCTATGAACCGACTTTCGGCTTCTTAGCCCATCGTTAGATAACTTAATGCTAAACAGATAGTCCACACATCTTCAGCGAGAATTCATAGCTGTACAAAGATACCTGACATTTTATGCCTGTCTCGATAGAAAACACTAGCCTGAGATGATACCTGAAGAGCCTCTGAAAAAATAGATCTTATACTACAATACAGGTATATTCAAATATTAAAACTACGTAAACGTATAAGCCAAAAATGTTCTAAAAGTGAGTAATGGCACAGGCTATTATATCATATGGACAAACTGGTGAATGTGATGAAAAGATCGAATAAAAGGAGGAGGAAAAAGACGTATGTGGGGTGTAGGTTGGGGAACAATTAAAACATACTTATTATTGAACGGTGAGAGAAATAATAAGTGTCTGCCACCTCAATAGGGGTGAGTATGGAATTTTGTTTGGTCACTAAGCACCAGGTTTGGATTATTTGCTTGGTGTTTATTAATGGCCAGATTTTCAAGTAATTTTAGTTTTCTGCTTTTAATTCCTTTATGGAGAACATCACATTTCACGTCATATGAATGACCTTCATTCAGAGCATATTCAGCAAAGGTGAAATCTTTTTGAGTCTTCAGCTGCTTTCATGCTCAGTTAATCTAGAAGCTGTAGTCCTACCTGATTGATCTACGTATAATTTGCCACACAGATTGCAGGAAACTCTATAAATTCCGCTCTGTTCTAAAGGTGGGATCTTATCTTTACCATTGAACAGAAGGTAGTCAGCAGAATTCCCGGTGTAAATAGCTGGAGTATATTTCCTAGATTTTAGTTTCCTGGCAAGAACCAGTGAAGTTATACTTATATTCATCATGTGGGCCCATTTCTTATCAGTGTGGTTTTGTGCTGTCTGAGGTGGATAAAAGAGTGCTATTATCCTCTGTCACTTCTTTTTGTTGAGTATGCTATCAATTAACAAACACCAATCAAAGAATTCTGACCTGATTCTTAATGACCAAACACAGTCCCATTAGTCACCCTTACTGAAGCAGCAGCCAGTTATTATTTCTCCCAACATTAGATAATAAGTTTGTCATAACTGTTCCACACCCACATTCCGCAGACTTCTTTCTCTCCCTCCCTTTATTCTGTCTGTTCGTCACAGTCACCAGTTTGTTCATGTGACATAGTGGCCTGCGCCATTACGCTATTGTAGAACTTGTGGCTTATACGTTCACATGGTTTCAGTATTTGAATATACTGTAATGTAAGCTTTATTTGCTCAGAGTCTCTTTATGTATTACCTTATGCTACTGTTTTGTATCGATACAGTCATAAAATGTCACTTATCTTTGTACAGCAATCTTTGTACAGCTATGATTCTCACACTAGTTGTGTGTACTATATTTTTTTAATTAAGTTATGTAACGATGACCTAAGAATCCGAATATGTAAAACATTCTCGGTATTGTTGCCGCGTCAGTTCTGGATAAAATCTCGAGCTTTCGACGATTAACTCCATCGTCATCGTCAGGAGCTGACCGAGAATGTTTTACATATAAGTACCATCGCGGAAAACTTCGTTCCCTAAGAATCCGAATGACGGTGCATAACTAAATATTAAATATTTTTGTGAAACATTAATATTTTCAATTCAAGTTATTGATATGTCTACGTTCCACCAAGAAAAGACGGAATATTCCACAAATTTTATGAAATATGCTAAGGTAGCTCAATTATTCGTCATATACAACAATTTAGTGGAAGTCTAAAGCTACATAGCATATATGGTTCAAGCGAGAGTGATTAAAACTAAACACCGAAATACGCGATGCTGAAGTCAAGAAGTATCACACAAGCAGCAAAGAAAAGTGTCCATTTTGCTGAGAGGACATGGGTAAATAAAGAAATGACGAAGTGTTATGTTGTGCATGATAATGTATGTTTACATTTGAAAGTGGATAAAATGGCTATTACGTCGTTCCTAAACCCTTGTAAATTCGACGTACTTGATAAAGCAGTCCTAGAAGAATCGTTTGTCATAGCAAAAGTAATCTACTTCCACCAGAAACCTAAAATCGAACAGTTAGACAGTTATCAACCTCAGCTGAAACGAGACTCAATGACCACTAAATGTCAACAGTTTTCAGAATGTGTCATTAACCTATGAAATACAAATTTGTCTTCTGAAGAATTCCAAATTTCAAATAAGGGAGTTAATACGCTTCGAAATCCAATATTTTCGATAAACAGCTAGACATACTGAAAGTGCACCCTGAATATTTTTATTAGATGATGTGTCTACGAAACATCTGGTAGCTCATGATCTAAAAACTGTAAATACAGATATGTTCAACGCCAATCATAGCGAGCAAAGAGAGTAGTCCACAGTAAAGGGAAAAAAACTGTCTTCTCAAGATGTTATTGCCACCAAGGGTGACAAGGAGAACAGTTTAGCGTTACGTAATAAGTCATAATATATCTAAAAAGTGTTTACATTCCTGAAAGCTGTAGAGTTCCCTGAGTTACCTAACGACCCTACCATGAAATATGCTTTGAAAGTGAAAAACCATATCAAAACCTGCAGTGTTTCAGCACCTTTCCGTACATTATCAGAAGAGTTTGATTCACTAAGTAAAACAAAAACTAAATTTCAACCGAAATTTGGAATACCTAATTCACTTGCCCTTGTGAAGAAACTAAAATATTTACGCATACCACCTAGTGCAAAACTAGTCTCACTTGTTAGAAGGCTGTTTTTTCATATTCTTGTTTCAGACGCAATGAAAATTTTAACAGAATGGTTGCATAATCCAATGGAGGCAGAAGTTCTAAGGAGGCTACTGAAAGACGCTTAAAGCAAAATTATTTCCAGTTTCAATAGGCTCTGTATAATCAGTCAGTCAGATTGGTTAGCAATGTAGTCTTTACTGGGCCCCTTATTGCAGAAATGTTCGTGGATAGCTACGAGCAAACATTTAGAAAAAGGGCCTCTGAGTTCTAGAATACTATATTTAACAAGGTGTATAGATGTTGTACTGTGTTTGTGAACGGGTAACATTAGCTAATTAAACAAATATTCTCAACATTTGAATTACACCACAATAAAATCACGTTTGCAATGGAGCTGGGTGCAGACTATCAACTTTTTAGACCTCACTATTGACATCAGTAAGCACCAACATTTATTTAAGATATCGAGGAAAGTAACCTCCACAATCACAGTAATACCAGCCAGTTCGCAGACCCTATAAGAAAGAAATATACATCCTTTCAGTCATGGTGCACTGCCTGCTATCTACACCACAAACCAAACCATATTTTGAAAAGGAATTGGAAGTGATTAAAGAAACAGCATACAACAGTGGTTATAATCCTATACTAACTGACAACACAGCAAAAGAGAACTCTTTTATCCACCTCAGACAGAACAAAACAACACTGATAAAGGCCCTCCATACTGTACGCGGGTACGCCTTCACAGGTTCCAGGAAATATACTCCAGCTTTTTACTTCACAGGTTCCAGGAAATATATTCCAGTTTTTTACGCTAGGAATACTGTTGTCCACCCTCCATTCAGAAGCAAAGATAAGATTCCACCTTCAGAACCAAGTGGAATTTATAGAATTTCGTACAATTTCTGTGGCAAATTATATGTAGGTCAGTCTGGAAGGGCTATAACTACTAGACTGTCTGAGCATGAAAGGAGTTGCAGTCTATAAAAGAAAAATTCAACCTTTACTGAACATGCCCTAAATGAATGTTATTCATATGACGTGAAATGTGATGTTCTCCATAAAGGACCTAAAGGCAGAAAACTAACATCACTTGAAATTCTGGCCATTAATAAACACCAGTCAAATAATCCAGTCAAATAATACAGCTCCATTACTCAGCCTTATTGAAATAGGAGCCAGTTATTATTTCTCTCACCATTAGATAATAAGCTTGTTACAACTGTTCCACACAGACACTCCTCAGACTTCTTTTCCCCCTCCCTTTTATTCGATCTTTTCATCACATTCACCAGTTTGTCCATAAGATATAGTAGCCTGTGCCATTACTCACTTGCGGGCAGAACATTTTGGTCTTTTACATTGGCGTAGTTTTAATACTCGACTGTACTGTAACATAAGACTTACGTGTTCAGTCTCTTTAGATATTACATTATGTAAGTGTTTTGTATTGATAAAGTCATAAAATGTCACATGTCTTTGTACAGCAATCTTTGTACAGCAACTAATTCTCGCTGAAGTTGTGTGGACTATCTGTTTAGTATGAAATTATCTGACGATGGCCTAAGCAGCCGAACGTCGGTTCATAACGAACTATTAAATATTATTGTGGAACATTAATGCCGGCCGGAGTGGCCGAGCGGTTCTAGGAACTTCAGTCTGGAACCGCGCAACCGCTACGGTCGCAGGTTCGAATCCTGCCTCGGGCATGGATGGTTGTGATGGCCTTAGGTTAGTTAGGTTTAAGTAGTTCTAAGCTCTAAGGTACTGATGACCTCAGATATTAAGTCCCATAGTGCTCAGAGCCATTTGAACCATTAATTCCAGTTATTAATACGTTATGTACCTCCAAGAACCGACTAATATTCCTCAAAAAGCTGCCTTATGTGGTTGAATGTACTACCACGTTTCTTATATTCGTGATGAATATGTAACGGTTCTTGCTAGAGAGTCCGCTAGAGTATCATACCTAAGGGAAAAGCCGTAACACAACTCAACGGTTCACAGTTATTCCATAACGTGGATAATGACTGTTTACCAAGATTACTCATATAAGTTAATAGTATAGCTCCCACAGCACAGCTCCATTACTTAAAAAAGCATTAATAACACCGTTTTCGTTTATTTTGCTTTATAATAGTAATTGCAGTATCAGAGTAAATTCAATTAAAAGGGCAAGTCGAACTAATCGTCACTAGCCAAATTATGAATACCTAATATAAGTGAAACAAATGGATCTCCTCAGCATACATCATGTCATCGCGTTGAATGGCAATTGTCGTGACTGACTGACTGACTCATCATCGCCAAGCCCAAACCACTAAGGTCAGAAAGTTGACATTTACAGAAGATGTGGCTCTTATACTACAGGTGTCATTTAAGAAGGCATTTTTCGAAATCACTGTTCGCTATTGAAGCAATCATGAAGCTAGAGCTACGAAAACTGGAATTTGGTTTCTCAATCAGAAATAAAGAAATACATGTTTCAGCATTTTGGTAAACTTAACTCCATTTGGATGAAATAGTGGATGAAGGCTTTTTTGAAAATATATCATTATTAAGGAATTACTAAAGTATTTTAGAAGCTACATCTATGAACACTGGTATTTGACCTCTCGGTTACTAATAAAAATATGTGATTCATTCTTTTTGGAAATTGAGTCGGTAAGAGGGTGACAATATTTTATTATGTAAGCATTTCTAAAGGTACATCTATGGAAATTTAAATTTGTCTTCTCAGTCGGAAATGAAAAATACGTTCTTCACTGGTCTCGGAAATTCACCTCCTAAGGGGATGAAATAGGGTCAGACTGATACACTGACTCACCATCAGCCAGCCCAAACCGCTAAGGATAGATATTTTATGTTTGGACTTATACTGATCGTATTGTTTAAGAAGGGATTGTCGGAAACTACTCTCCTAAAGGAATGAAATATGGGATGAAAGGCCTTTTGAAAGTAAGACGCTATTAAGGGAATTTTGAAGCTAGAACTACGAAAACTGGTATTTTGTTTTTCACTCAGAACATAAATTATATGTTTCAACATTTTCGGAAATTCAACCATTAATGGGGTCACATTCTGGGTGAAAACTTTTTGAAAATATATAGTTACTAGCAAACTATTAAGGATTCTTAAGGCTACTCTATGACAGTTGGACTTCTAGAAACACAAAAAAATATCTCTTTCAGTATTTCTGGTAACGCACTCTTAAGGGATTGCAATAACGGATGAAAATTTTTAAGAAAATATTTCGTTACATTAAAAAAAGTTTTGAAGCCATGTTTATGAAAATTGGTATTTTACTTCTTGGGTAGGTGTAAAGAAATACTTGGTAGGGGATGAAAGGTGCTATGGAAATAGCTCCACAAGAATGCATACGGCATGATTAAAAAAAACTTCGGACTCCAGCTACCAGAATCGCTTTTTGATCAGAAGTGTTTTCGGAAAAACCCATGCTTTCATTATCTTAACTAGCGAGAAAAGCTGCTGCAGTTTGCGAACAACATAAAAATTCGATTATATGAAAAGAAACGGAGAATGTAAGCCCACAGGAACAGAATGAAATAAAGCAAAAGGAACAGAAATGTCAACCTCTAAGTTATCTGCATAGCTCTAACGAGCTTATTCGCAATTGATTCCACATATGTGCATTACGTTTTGAGTTTAGTTTCTCTTTTCATAGCAATAACAACACGAAAGTGACTTTTTTATGTTGTGAAATGGACACACATATTTTATCCCATATTGATTAAAACTCATAGGATAAAGCTGACAGTTACTGTTAATCACAAAAAATACGTGTTTCACATATATGAGGTGCAGAGGGAAGTTTCTCAGACTCAAGTTACAACAGTAGTCATCGAACATTAGGCATTCAGTACTAAACTAATAAATCACAAGCAACCATTTCACAGCTCTCAATTATGCTTTTAACTACTTACATGGAAATCGACAAAACATTAAATTTTTATTGGCAATGAGACGCTATTATTTAAAAATTCCGCCTTCAATAGATCGCTAGCGCAGACGTGTTGTTCTGTGTAGGCCTTCTATTAGTCTCACTGGTTTCTTGACTGTGTTAACAGATGCTGTTTCCGTTGAGTGATGGTGTTCCAGCAACTCTCGGTCATATGCCGCAATAAAAAGATACAAAAACATGTTTTTTACCACGTAGACATGTGTAATAAGGATTGTCGGGGATGAGGTGCAGCACAACACTGTGATATATTTATTAAAACCAAGATATTTGAATTACGTTACTGACGCATCTAACATTATATACTCTCTTTCTCGATGAAGGCTTGTTAATTTACCGAAGCAACTCTTTACAAATGTGTTGTAACTAGACATGACTGTCTTAAGGAGCGCCAATAAATGCAAGTTTCTTCAATTTATTTGACTTCAGTAGAGTAGTCAAGCCATAGTCGCAGTAAATTACAGAAGTTCTACATCTACATCTACATCTACATTGATACTCCGCAAGCCACCCAACGGTGTGTGGCGGAGGGCACTTTACGTGCCACTGTCATTGCCTCCCTTTCCTGTTCCAGTCGCGTATGGTTCGCGGGAAGAACGACTGTCTGAAAGCCTCCGTGCGCGCTCTAATCTCTCTAATTTTACATTCGTGATCTCCTCGGGAGGTATAAGTAGGGGGAAGCAATATATTCGATACCTCATCCAGAAACGCACCCTCTCGAAACCTGGCGAGCAAGCTACACCGCGATGCAGAGTGCCTCTCTTGCAGAGTCTGCCACTTGAGTTTATTAAACATCTCCGTAACGCTATCACGGTTACCAAATAACCCTGTGACGAAACGCGCCGCTCTTCTTTGGATCTTCTCTATCTCCTCCGTCAGACCGATCTGGTACGGATCCCACACTGATGAGCAATACTCAAGTACAGGTCGAACGAGTGTTTTGTAAGCCACCTCCTTTGTTGATGGACTACATTTTCTAAGCACTCTCCCAATGAATCTCAACCTGGTACCCGCCTTACCCACAATTACTTTTATATGATCATTCCACTTCAAATCGTTCCGCACGCATACTCCCAGATATTTTACAGAAGTAACTGATACCAGTGTTTGTTCCGCTATCATATAATCATACAATAAAGGATCCTTCTTTCTATGTATTCGCAATACATTACATTTGTCTATGTTAAGGGTCAGTTGCCACTCCCTGCACCAAGTGCCTATCCGCTGCAGATCTTCCTGCATTTCGCTACAATTTTCTAATGCTGCAACTTCTCTGTATACTACAGCATCATCCGCGAAAAGCCGCATGGAACTTCCGACACTATCTACTAAGTCATTTATATATATTGTGAAAAGCAATGGTCCCATAACACTCCCCTGTGGCACGCCAGAGGTTACTTTAACGTCTGTAGACGTCTCTCCATTGATGACAACATGCTGTGTTCTGTTTGCTAAAAACTCTTCAATCCAGCCACACAGCTGGTCTGATATTCCGTAGGCTCTTACTTTGTTTATCAGGCGACAGTGCGGAACTGTATCGAACGCCTTCCGGAAGTCAAGAAAAATAGCATCTACCTGGGAGCCTGTATCTAATATTTTCTGAGTCTCATGAACAAATAAGGCGAGTTGGGTCTCACACGATCGCTGTTTCCGGAATCCATGTTGATTCCTACAAAGTAGATTCTGGGTTTCCAGAAATGACATGATACGCGAGCAAAAAACATGTTCTAAAATTCTACAAGAGATCGACGTAAGAGATATAGGTCTATAGTTTTGCGCATCTGCTCGACGACCCTTCTTGAAGACTGGGACTATCTGTGCTCTTTTCCAATCATTTGGAACCCTCCGTTCCTCTAGAGACTTGCGGTACACGGCTGTTAGAAGGGGGGCAAGTTCTTTCGCGTACTCTGTGTAGAATCGAATTGGTATCCCGTCAGGTCCAGTGGACTTTCCTCTATTGAGTGCTTCCAGTTGCTTTTCTATTCCTTGGACACTTATTTCGATGTCAGCCATTTTTTCGTTTGTGCGAGGATTTAGAGAAGGAACTGCAGTGCGGTCTTCCTCTGTGAAACAGCTTTGGAAAAAGGTGTTTAGTATTTCAGCTTTACGCGTGTCATCCTCTGTTTCAATGCCATCATCATCCCGTAGTGTCTGGATATGCTGTTTCGAGCCACTTACTGATTTAACGTAAGACCAGAACTTCCTAGGATTTTCTGTCAAGTCGGTACATAGAATTTCACTTTCGAATTCAATGAACGCTTCACGCATAGCCCTCCTTACGCTAACTTTGACATCGTTTAGTTTCTGTTTGTCTGAGAGGTTTTGGCTGCGTTTAAACTTGGAATGGAGCTCTCTTTGCTTTCGCAGTAGTTTCCTAACTTTGTTGTTGTACCACGGTGGGTTTTTCCCGTCCCTCACAGTTTTACTCGGCACATACCTGTCTAAAACGCATTTTACGATTGCCTTGAACTTTTTCCATAAACACTCAACATTGTCAGTGTCGGAACAGAAATTTTCGTTTTGATCTGTTAGGTAGTCTGAAATCTGCCTTCTATTACTCTTGCTAAACAGATAAACCTTCCTCCCTTTTTTATATTCCTATTAACTTCCATATTCAGGGATGCTGCAACGGCCTTATTATCACTGATTCCCTGTTCTGTACATACAGAGTCGAAAAGTTCGGGTCTGTTTGTTATCAGTAGGTCCAAGATGTTATCTCCACGAGTCGATTCTCTGTTTAATTGGTCGAGGTAATTTTCGGATAGTCCACTCAGTATAATGTCACTCGATGCTCTGTCCCTACCACCCGTCCTAAACATCTGAGTGTCCCAGTCTATATCTGGTAAATTGAAATCTCCACCTAAGACATGAGTATTTCCGTTGAAGCCCAGCCATCATTATCAAATGTAACAACTATGAAATAAGTGTGCTATTAATTATTCTCTTAATTCTCATAATTAATAGCAGATTTATTTCACACTTTTTAAACTTGAAAATGGTGACTGAGCACCGAAACTAGTCATGTAAACTTCTGTAATTTACTGCGACTATGGCTTGGTTATTGTACTGAAGTCAAATTAAATTGAAAAAAATCTTCAAAAATGATTAAAAACTCTTATCATTAAATTTTAAGCCAACAGCCTTGCACAAGAACTGATTTAAAATAGACGGACAGTGTAGCTGAAACCTTTACTGAAACTTAAGAAAATGTACAAACACACACAACTGATTAATAATAGTCAACCATAAATGACGAAAGTTAAGATTTAGCCATTTAACGGTCACTGAATTTAATAGAGCCAAAATTTAGCTAGTGCTTTAGTGAATAGCTAGAACTGACATTTAAAACAAAATTAGAGAATTGAATTAATCAAAAGATTAAAAGGGAGTCAGTAGCCATCCAAATCAATTAAATTTACCTGTGCCCGTAAAGGAATTAATTCCGCAGCATAATCCAAATTCAGAAATGTTTAAAGGCAGAAGCTCCCTTTAGAGATTTGCTTTAACCCAACAATGACTCCAAAATCATTACATCGAAGACCACACGCAAACAAGTGATAATCAAGTTGGAATTCAGTCGCAAATTAAATAGCTGGCAAAGGCGTAATCCAGTAGCTAAGATTAAAGCAACAACAACAAATAATATAATCATCAGCTGTTCCAGCTTCGAGACTGTTAATCTGGGGTTTCTGTGTACATCTAGTGCCTGTCACTGAATGACATAATTTTCAACTAGACTTGTCACTTTACGCGGTACATAACAAGACCTCAGAAAATCCATAAAGAAACTATTTTAGTTCTGGAAATCGTTTCACTTTAATAAGACACATCGTGTTCTTAAGTTTCACGGTTACAGTATTACCAGAGAATGTAAGATGATTAGTCTTAGGCCAAAGCAGAAAATATCTGCATAGAACAAGTGGCAAGAGCTATTACTGAATGCCTATTTTCACACACCATGTAGGTGTGCTCGCGAGCACCATTACTAATTGTAAGTAATATGAAATAGTGGTCTCATATCCACAATAAACACGGACGATTGCGTGCCGGCCGTTGTGGTCGAGGGGTTCTAGGCGCTTCAGTCTGGAACGGTGGGACCGCTACGGTCGCAGGTTCAGATCCTGCCTCGGGCATGGATGTGTGTGAAGTCCTTAGGTTAGTTAGGTTTGAGTAGTTCTAAGTTCTAGAGGACTGATGACCTCAGATGTTAAGTCCCATAGTGCTCAGAGCCATTTGAACCATTTTTTTGATTACGACGGGAACACAACAGCCGTATAAACTGTAAGGTGCAATATTTGTGGTTTATTTATTCTAGGATTGTAGACAACTGTATAAGTTGAAATGACACGTTTAATGTCGCAATATTAGCACAAAAATACACGCTTTTACACAGTTTTCAATGTGACACTAAAAAACAGTTGCCAGGATAACGCATCTCGTCAACATCAAAAAGTGAAATAATCCTAAACACAACAATATTAAATATTAAGTCTCAGAAGGTTAAATTTTCCTAAACACGACAATATTAAAGTTCAACTAGAAATTTCTTTACAAAATTGTTCCTACACTTACGTTATGATGTTGGTCAGTACTAAGAAAATCGTTCGTTTGCGGTTCAAAGTTTGGTACTGTTTTTAGGATGACAGTCAAGTCTACAGTGGGTGGTTAGTTATGTGAAAAATTGAGCAAAAGATTACCCAAAGTCACTCGACTTTACAGTGGACGCAAGCTGGTGGACCAACAAGTTTACGCCTCTGCACGCGGTATTTACCTTAAGCTGCGATGAGCTGTCGTCTGCTGGGTCGGTCTCTTCCGCTGAAATTCTCATAAAACTAATTACACCTTTGCTGAATTTTCCAGCAGAAACTTTCCCTATTATCTCTTCATATGCTGCTTCGAATAGTTCGCGATAAAAGTGCTACGTATCGAACACCATCGCAAAACCATTTTTATGTGTGGCTTTCATATGAATAGAGCTCGCGTCATGGTACATGTTAATTGTATCCACGATGCGTTGTAGCTCTCCAAACTGTTCCACACAGGAGTTATCCTCTAGGTACGTTGCTTCCAACAAGGCCTCTACTTTCGTCATCTCGTGGCTGACGTACCAGGCACTCGCACTCAGTGTCCGTCCTCTCATGCCTAACAGCTCTCCTCAGTCTTGACGTCGATCTGGCCGCAATGATGCCGCACCTTGTCTGCTGACTTCATATCTAATACAATGTTTCTCTCTTAAATTACCCTACAACTTTACAAACATTAAACTTCTTTTCATGAATTTACAAAAAGTATTATTCCTCTATCCAAAACAGTTTTTATTATCCCTATATAATTTTTTTTCATTCTTTCCACATTTTCTTTTCGTAATATGAAGGTCTTGGTTTCCTCATCTTCAACACGATATTTACTAAGAGTGAAATTGATGGTGATGACGGTTAGTACGTTAGTGACTTTCAACTTTTACTTGTTTTTTAGTTTTCTAACTACAAGTATATTATGTTATTTTGAAAACTTCGCACTTTTACTCCGACTCCAGCGTCCTTCTCTCTGCATTCTCTCCTTTTTGTCGTTAGCTGTAACAGAACCTCAAAACACACTTTATCTCTGCTGTAGTTCTCTAGCTTTTCAAAAATCTTCTCTAATGCATTGTTTTTTAAAGCTTAAAATTTCTTTTTCTCAGTCGTACTTATCCCTTTCTCCGTTTTTCTCGATAGTGAACTTTTATATTCCTTTCTTTCTTCATCATAAGTGGCCAGTGCTCTGGTAAACCGATCTGAAATTGATTTATAAATGTGCGTGGATGTAAGCCTTTCCCGCTTTCTTTGTAATGTTGGAATTTTCTGACTGTCAAAGTGATCATTGTCAAATTTTTCTCTTTCACCATACGTCGTTTGTGTTTTCACAACGTTACTCGTTCCCTGCGACTGTGTCATGTTCTCTTGTACTCGTTCTGGGTCTTGATATGACGTATTTATGCCCCATTTAGCATCGTATCTACGCAGTGGTGCGCAGTTATCTACACCGTACCGTTCCTCATGTATCGGACTGAAAGATCCGTTTACATTTCCTGTTACTGGTTCATTGTTCTGCCTTCCTATTAGATTCATATCTATACCCTGTTTTACTGCAACTTGGAAATTGCGCTATTGGTACATGTGTCGCCGTAACTTGCTCTGCTCTTGCGTCACTCGGGTACGTTAGGAGGATCGGCTGCCGCTCTGTTGGAATGCGCGCGTTTCCTGTTTCTCGCTCCCTTGTCTGCTATAACTGCACGCCACCTGCTTCGCTCAGCTGTGTTAACTGTTCTTTTCCTATTTGCGTTTGTTTCGTTTCCGTAATTATGGACGCAACCTCTTGTAGATATTCGACTGGAATTTCATGACGTTTTTGGGTTTCCTCTACTGCTACAGAAGATTACACAACGGACTTTTTCGAAAAAAAAAAAAGGTACAAATGGCTCTGAGCACTATGGGACTTAACATCTGTGGTCACCAGTCCCCTAGAACTTAGAACTACTTAAACCTAACTAACCTAAGGACATCACACACACCCATGCCCATAGGCAGGATTCGAACCTGCGACCGCAGCGGTCGCGCGGTTCCAGACTTAAGCGCCTAGAACTGCTCGGCCACAAACGGCCGGCTGACTTTTTCATTTCTGGATTTCTGTCCATCACTGATTCGGATGATACTACCGATTACGTCACCTCGCTAATGCTTTACGACCATATTGAGTTGCTTCAATATTGGAAACACACTGTCTGACTCTTCGCCATCGTCACCTGTCACAATTAGATGAAAATTTTTCCGTTCCCGTCTTTCACGTGGCGTCTCACCAACTTCCGCGCACAGTGCGGACGCACTTACACTCATTCTTTCTGTTGGAATCTGTCCAGTTTGGTTCAAAAGTACTATATTTGGTTCAACATATCGAAGGTGCCTCGTCCTCTGGGTCTATTTCTGACCCACTAGATCCGTCATAAGTTCGTTTTATTGCATTCTCCGACTGTGATACAACTCGTGAAATTGCTACCATTCCCTCTGCACTATCACTAAGTTCCGCTCAGTGACTCGCACGCGATACATTTTGTTCCACGTCTATCTCTATCTTGGCAAGTTCTTCAGTTTCACCTAACTGCGACACTCTCCGTCAACATCAAGTGATATGATTTTACACGTTTCCAAAATATCATAGAAAGTTTCTTAGATAATGTACACGTCATTAGCAACACAGTTCACTGTTTGTGGATTTTCAACCACAACCCAACAACGTCGTGAATAACTTCGCACGCGCCAGCAAGGTCATGCACAAGCTACTTCTACACAATGACAGATGTTCTTCTACTCGCTAATACAACTTTTCTACACTTTGGCTCACGCATTTACTGTATTCTGTCCTCTATAAATTTACTTACATTGGTTAACCTAGTCACAAAACAAAACAAATTTTTTTTCAAAATTCAAAAATTTTTATTTCTGTTACTAATTTGACTAATCGCCATCCAGGCAGGCCAGTTGCCATCCTGGCAGGGTCACCATTTGTAAGGTGCAATATTTGTGGTTTATTTATCCTAAGATCAAAGACAACTGTGTAAGCTAAAATGACACGTTTAACGTCGCAATAATAGCACAAAAATACACACTTTTACACGGTTTTGAATGTGACACTAAGAAACAGTTGCCAGGATAACGCATCTCGTCAACATCAAAAAGTGAAATAATCCTAAACACGACAATATTAAATATTCTCATAAGGTTAAATTTTCCTAAACACGACAATATTAAAGTTCAACTTGAAATTTCTTTACAAAATTGATCCTAGACTTGCGTTATGATGTTGGTCAGTACTACGAAAATTGTCCGATTCCGGTTCAAAGTTCGGTACAATTTTTAGGATGACAGTCAAGTGTACAGGGATGGTTAGGTATATGACAAATTGAGCAAAAGATTACCCAAAGTCGCTCGAGCTTACAGTAGACGCAAGCTGATGAACCAACAAGTTTACGCCTCTGCACGCGGTATTTACCTTAAGCTGCGATGAGCTGTCGTCTGCTAGGCCGCTTTCTTCCGCTGAAATTCCTACAAAACTAATTACACATTTGCTGAATTTTCCAGCAGAAACTTCCCCTAAGTTTCTCGTTATGTGAGAGAACATGTACTCATCCCTAGTCTTAGAATGTGGCGATATACACGCACATGGTTGGAGCAGTGTGCATATTATAATGCCCTCTCAGTTCTTGCAAGAACAATTAACTAATTGGCTGGTTCGTTTCTCCGCAGTTAGAGCTAAATGATGCTATAGCTAATTTCTTGCTGGATATCAGCTGCTGTGAACGCAGTGTTCACACAAATTACTCCTCTGCGTCGTACAGAGAGTTATGCACTCCATTCTGCACTTGACACCAGTTCAGAGAAGAGTCCACGAAAAATTCCGTCTTGTCTTACTCATGACGGAACTGTCTCCCCACCTGGGTTCTTTTGTTCTTCACGTCACGGCTTTTTCGACCAATAGTAACGTTCCTCTTATTTTCTGGAAACACTCTCTACCAATCGCAAGGTCCCTACCATTAAATTGCGTCGAAGCTTTGGATCTTTTTTTCTTCTTAGCGCGATTCCGCCAATCGGACTTTTTGTGCCTGTTCCAGACACCTAAATGCATACAGTGATTCTCTCACGTGTGTACCACTTACTGGACATGCGATCGAAAATGCGTCACTGGTCTTGTTTCATATCCATTTGGAATTCCGAAACGCAGTTTTCTTAAAGCTTTCTATCCTGTCCTCCCTCAGATGGGCCGTTGTGCTCGCTCTCCCCGTCTGAGTTACCTGGTCGGTCGTTGACTTTCCGCCTGGGACACCTCTTTAAGTGGTTCCCCTGTAGCGCGGCATTGCCCCTGCGTCGTCCCTCTGAATTCCAAACGAAAACGCTGCTCGCTGCTTGTTTCACATTCTGCTCAAACATGCATTATAGGAACACGTGTGTTAATTACCATCGATTGAATGCCATCCCTTTTTGCATTACATACTGCTATGCAAATTTGCTCATTACCGCCGAATTAAGTTAGGTGCCATATTCACCTTCTCGTTGCGATGTATAAAGCTCTCATGTAAGCTGTGAATCTGACCTTCATTTATTCTGCCCCTGGTATGGTTTAACAGACTCAAGACTTTAGCACTGAAGAACGTACTTTAGAACATAGTTGCAGATCCAGATGTAGCCAGGTAGGAATACGGCTCCTCTTCCAGACGTTTCAGCTTCAGAATGTTTGCACTACTGCCTGTTAGTCGTTTCCTATTCCACCCATATTAGTAGAGACAAGCCAATGCCAGTCCAGCAGAGTTCTGCTTCCAAACAACAATACTGTAGGTCGCGTCGAACACGCCGCCTTCTGGTACCAGGCCGGTGCCACACACATTGAACCACGCTGTGTCCACTTCCCGCTCAACCTGGTTCGCCGCTGCCCGGCTTCTGAATGGCTCAAATGGCTCTGAGCACTATGGGACTTAACTTCTGAGGTCATCAGTCCCCTAGAACTTAGAACTACTTAAACCTAACTAACCTAAGGACATCACACACATCCATGCCCGAGGCAGGATTAGAACCTGCGACCAAGGCGGTCGCGCGGTTCCAGACTGTAGCGCCTAGAACCGCTCGGCCACCCCGGCCGGCCCCGGCTCCTGTGTCCCCTGCACGGCCTCTCGGTGGAGCCACCGTCGCGTGCAAAATATCTCGTAAGTAGCGATGTGCTGGACCAAACATGTACCTGCATCTGTTTTTTGTTCTGATCCGAACAAATTCATTCTGTTTACCCATTAATAGGTACATTCGTACCGTAGTCCTAACACGCATTTAAAATTAATATTGCTACTACAAAAAAGATCCTCTAAGGTGCCAGGGCAAATTGTTACCTGACTGTTGTTCTTGTATCACTTCCCCCTTTCCTATTCCCGCCACGCATGTTGGTAAGTGACCATTTGAGCTTTCATGTCTCTAATTTTACTGTGTTGGCCTACTCACGAGATGCATTCTGGGTGAAAGATTGTATGAGTCGATTCCTATATGGCAGCATTTGTACAGCGAACCGCACCTCGATACATAATAAATACCCGTTTGGTAACGTTTGTAAGTGGGGTTGGATCTCCACCACTTTTTCGCAGTTACTAAACGCACCCCTGGCGAAATAAAACGCTATTTTTTTATTCTTTCTATTTCCTCCTTTAATACTGCGTCGTATGCGTCTCAAACTGCGAAGAACTGTTGAAGTATCGGACGAACAAGAGTTGTGTGAATTACTTTCTTGGCGGGTGTACTGTATTTCCTCAGGATTCTTCCAAGAAATCTCACCTTCCCATCTGGCTCTCCTATGATTAGTTTTACGTAGTCGCTCCACTTTAAACTGAACTTTAACCACACTGCCAGATATTTAATGAATGTGACTCTCATTGCTCGAAAATCATGTAGTTGAACAATAAAGAGCTTTTCATCTCATTTATGAGCAATTAGTAATATATCAAATTCTTGTAGGTTTTCCAACCGGATCAAACTGTCATCTGAGCACAATATTTCAGCTGTCCACCTGGCCGCCATCATCACGTGAGATAAGCTACACTGCTCTCGCCAATAACTGATTCCACTCGCAAATGACTGCACCCTTATATGCATCGGAAGTACGACAGCGCATGCGCTAGATACAGTGCGCACGCGCTCAATCATTCCTGCTGCCCCCTGGTGCGAAAAGAGTTGCAACGCCTCCAGTGGTGAATGCTGTTGAAAACGATACATCGTTTCTTCACTGCTATCTACAACATCTTGGGAGTGGGTTGATCTCTCTTCCTGGGCTTTATCAGATTGGGTGCACAGGAGTGCTTCTAGTAGGCAGCGCTCTAAATTTCAACGTCTTTGTCGTCAACACTTGATATCGAGAAATGATACTTGTCGACGAACTGTGAGTAATCTTACAAGTAAGGAAATGGATGATGTCACGGTGTCAGTGTTGGAAAAAGGTTTAAACTTCGCACCCACGCCTAGAAGCATTCCCACCATGGAATTCATTTCTTCTGTTGAACAAGCCGTGTTTCGTCTTCCGGAAGAACAGGTGGAGGAGATTAGACAGGAGGTTTCTCACCTTTTGCTTCGGGGTCGGCCTCCACAAAGTAACATTTCTTCAGCTGAACGGGCAGCCATTCGGTCTATTAGAGAAGACCCTGAATTGTTAATTTTACCAGCAGACAAGGTAATGATACCGTTTTAATCTGAAACGCAGATTATGTGAATAAGATGTATCATATACCTAAGGATCCGACATACCGTATAGTACAGAAGGATCCCACGGATCGTATAAAACGGACTGCGATTTCACTTCTGAAGAAGAGTTCCTTACCTGAGGACACTATCAAAAAACTACCTCCCGGTACGCCCGTTCGACTTAGATTATACGGTTTGCCAAAGATCCGTAAGGATGGGGCCCCATTGCGCTCTATTGTTTCTAATTTGGGTCCACCAACTTACAACTCGCAAAATATTTAGCGTCGGTTCTCAGCCCTCATGTGGGTAAATGTGAACACCATATTTCCAACTCCATGGATTTTATTCAACGTTTGAAGTTGCTTCATCTTGGTCCCTCTGATTTACTTGTTAGTTTTGATGCGGTGTCACTTTTTACGCGAGTCCCTTGAAGAGTCATTGATTTTAATTAATGAAAAACTTGATATGGAAATGACGAAGCTCTGCCGTAATGTTCTGACGTCCATCTATTTTTTATTCGATGGCAAAAACATTGAACAAACCGACGGTGTGGCTATGGGGAATCCTTTATCCCCCACAGTCGCTAATCTTTTTATGGAGGACTTTGAGGTTATGACCCTGAAAATATCTTTTTTGAAGCCTTAGTGTGTTTTGAGATACGTTGACGATATGTTTCTTGAATGAGAATTCCACTCTGCAGCGGAGTGTTCGCTGATATGAAACTTCCTGGCAGATTAAAACTGTGTGCCGGACCGAGACTCGATCTCGGGACCTTTGCCTTTCGCGGGCAAGTGCTATACCAACTGAGCTACCCAAGCAAGACTCACGCCCCGTCCTCACAGTTTTACTTCTGCCAGTACCTCGTCTCCTACATTCCAAACTTTACAGAAGCTCTCCTGCGAACTTTGCAGAACTAACACTCCTGAAAAGAAGGATATTGCGGAGACATGGCTTTGCCACAGCCTTGAGGGTGTTTCCAGAATGAGAATTTCATACTACAGCGGAGTGTGCGCTGATATGAAACTTCCTGGCAGATTAAAACTGTGTGCCAGACCGAGACTTGAACTCGGGACCTTTGCCTGTCGCGGGCTGTGGCAGAGCCATGTGTCCACAATATCCTTTCTTTCAGAAGTGTAGTTCTGTAAGGTTCGCAGGAGAGCTTCTGTAAAGTTTGGAAGGTAGGGGACGAGGTACTGGCAGAAGTGAAGCTGTGAGGACGGGGCGTGAGTCGTGCTTGGGGAGGTCAGTTAGTAGAGCACTTGCTCGCTCCAGCTCGAACGGACATTGCTAATGGGACTCAAACATTTGACAGTAGCTAAGTGAATAGGTGTGGTGTGGTCCGGTAAGTCACGATTTAGCTTCTTTCCAAATGACACAAGATGTCGAGTGCGCCGAGGGTTGGGTGAGAGCTGCGTGGAGGGCGTACTCAGGCTGGGGGTTGTTCTGTTATGTTTTTGGGTCCTCTCGTTAGGCTTACCATGAACATGTTTATTTCAACTTTCTCGGGACCCTTCTACATTTTAATGAGGTGTGTGCTGCAGGCAATCCAACCTGTCAACATGACAGCAGCCATGTTCACAGGGCTCCACGCATACGTTGCTGGTCTGACTATTACGCTATAATACTGCAAAATACCACATTTTAATCGCATGAAGTACGTTGAGGGCTAAATGGAAGAGCTGGTGAAACGTATCTAGTTGGTTTTGTGTTAAATGGATCATTTGTATGAGTAATCATAATGATGCGGAACCAGTCATTTTACACTCGTATTACACATTCATAATGCATATGACTACATGTTGACGATTATCTGGTATTTGTTTTCAACTTTTTACATAGAGATATCATGTACCAATTTCTACCCACCGTCTTTTACACATTACAGAAATAGAGACCGTTCTATGTAAACTCTTATAGAATTGGGTAAGCTACCAGAAATATGGAGGCAGCATTGTGCGTCCATTTTTGCGCTGAAGGCAAACTTGGTGTGACATTATGAATGTCATTTTCTTCTTCCGGTATTGTAATTATGTACATCATTGTTCATTTAGGGCCTGTAACTGTTTATTTACAACAAACTTCATGAAGGAATACGTATACTGTGAAGCAGTAGTCAAAATGCCAATCTCCCAACAGAGTCCTAAAAGATGATCGTAGATGAGCACCACATATTATTCTTACAGAGCATTATTGAGAAATGAAAACTTTCTTTGTAATAGATGAGTTATCGCAGAACATTATCCTATAAGGCATTGCTGAATTAAAATGAGAAACACTTGTTGATTTACTGGTTTTCTATCCTCAAGACCGTGTCGAGATTCGAATGGTAACGTGGCTGAACTGTTTTAGTGTTTCAAAAATGTTTTTTTCTTCACTTTAAATTCTGATCTGGAAACCACCTGCGTAAGTGGCTTTGACAATGGTCAGATTGATACAGCCCGACAACTGAGAACAAGAACCTCGCAAGTGACGAAGTAGGCTGGCTGCTCGCGTGCAACTGTCGTGAACATCTATGGAAAGTACTAGAAGGGCGGTGAAACCACGATAACGCAGCAACGTACTCTTCGGCGCTCACGCTTCATCACAGAACGTGAAGGTCGGAGGACTGGCTCCCTGCAAAGCAGGCCAGACGGCGATATGTGGCAGATCTGACGATTGAGTGCAGTGTTGATGCTGGCACAAAATTCAGCGCACGCCTTTCAGCGCACATACACTCCTGGAAATGGAAAAAAGAACACATTGACACCGGTGTGTCAGACCCACCATACTTGCTCCGGACACTGCGAGAGGGCTGTACAAGCAATGATCAGACGCACGGCACAGCGGACACACCAGGAACCGCGGTGTTGGCCGTCGAATGGCGCTAGCTGCGCAGCATTTGTGCACCGCCGCCGTCAGTGTCAGCCAGTTTGCCGTGGCATACGGAGCTCCATCGCAGTCTTTAACACTGGTAGCATGCCGCGACAGCGTGGACGTGAACCGTATGTGCAGTTGACGGACTTTGAGCGAGGGCGTATAGTGGGCATGCGGGAGGCCGGGTGGACGTACCGCCGAATTGCTCAACACGTGGGGCGTGAGGTCTCCACAGTACATCGATGTTGTCGCCAGCGGTCGGCGGAAAGTGCACGTGCCCGTCGACCTGGGACCGGATCGCTGCGACGCACGGATGCACGCCAAGACCGTAGGATCCTACGCAGTGCCGTAGGGGACCGCACCGCCACTTCCCAGCAAATTAGGGACACTGTTGCTCCTGGGGTATCGGCAAGGACCATTCGCAACCGTCTCCATGAAGCTGGGCTACGGTCCCGCACACCGTTAGGCCGTCTTCCGCTCACGCCCCAACATCGTGCAGCCCGCCTCCAGTGGTGTCGCGACAGGCGTGAATGGAGGGACGAATGGAGACGTGTCGTCTTCAGCGATGAGAGTCGCTTCTGCCTTGGTGCCAATGATGGTCGTATGCGTGTTTGGCGCCGTGCAGGTGAGCGCCACAATCAGGACTGCATACGACCGAGGCACACAGGGCCAACACCCGGCATCATGGTGTGGGGAGCGATCTCCTACACTGGCCGTACACCACTGGTGATCGTCGAGGGGACACTGAATAGTGCACGGTACATCCAAACCGTCATCGAACCCATCGTTCTACCATTCCTAGACCGGCAAGGGAACTTGCTGTTCCAACAGGACAATGCACGTCCGCATGTACCCCGTGCCACCCAACGTGCTCTAGAAGGTGTAAGTCAACTACCCTGGCCAGCAAGATCTCCGGATCTGTCCCCCATTGAGCATGTTTGGGACTGGATGAAGCGTCGTCTCACGCGGTCTGCACGTCCAGCACGAACGCTGGTCCAACTGAGGCGCCAGGTGGAAATGGCATGGCAAACCGTTCCACAGGACTACATCCAGCATCTCTACGATCGTATCCATGGGAGAATAGCAGCCTGCATTGCTGCGAAAGGTGGATATACACTGTACTAGTGCCGACATTGTGCATGCTCTGTTGCCTGTGTCTATGTGCCTATGGTTCTGTCATTGTGATCATGTGATGTATCTGACCCCAGGAATGTGTCAATAAAGTTTCCCCTTCCTGGGACAATGAACTCACGGTGTTCTTATTTCAATATCCAGGAGTGTAGTTAAACATGAGGCTCCGCATTAGATGACTCCTACACGATTGTCCCATATTGACCACACTACATCGTCAGTTACTATTACAATGGATACGGGATCATCTAGATTGTGACGAGGAGCAATCGAAATGTGTCAATCCGCTGGATGAATCACTTTTTTTTTTGTTACAACAGATCGAAGATAGCGTCCAGATTTGCCGTTATCTAGGCGAAAGGCTGTTCAAATCATGCACCACGCCACAGACGCAAGCTGGTAGAGGCAGCGGTTTGCTGTGAGGAACGCTAACCTGGGCTTCCATGGGACAATTAATATAAATGAAAGCCACTATGACGCCTGTGGAATACGCGAATATTACTGTGAACAGCCTGTATCCTTTCATTCTGAATGTCTCCTCTGAATGCGATGGTACCTTCTGCAAGGCCAGAACCGTGCATCAGTGGACAATTTGGTAGCGTGCGGGACGCCTTTCGGAAAACTGCGACAGAACATAATTTTTCACATGTATCTAATATTTGTGAGATGTTGTGTGTGTGGAAAAAAAAAAAACATACATTGCGCATGAGTAGTGTTTCCAGAATCAGTGAGAGACTATATTCCTCCAGAAATGCGAATACATAGAAAGAAGGATCCTTTATTGTATGATTATATGATAACGGAACAAACACTGGTAGCAGTTACTTCTGTAAAATATCTGGGAGTATGCGTGCGGAACGATTTGAAGTGGAATGATCATATAAAATTAATTGTTGGTAAGGCGGGTACCAGGTTGAGATTCATTGGGAGAGTGCTTAGAAAATGTAGTCCATCAACAAAGGAGGTGGCTTACAAAATACTCGTTCGACCTATACTTGAGTATTGCTCATCAGTGTGGGATCCGTACCAGATCGGTCTGACGGAGGAGATAGAGAAGATCCAAAGAAGAGCGGCGCGTTTCGTCACAGGGTTATTTGGTAACCGTGATAGCGTTGCGGACATGTTTAATAAACTCAAGTGGCAGACTCTGCAAGAGAGGCGCTCTGCATCGCGGTGTAGCTTGCTCGCCAGGTTTCGAGAGGGTGCGTTTCTGGATGAGGTATCGAATATATTGCTTCCCCCTACTTATACCTCCCGAGGAGATCACGAATGCAAAATTAGAGAGATTAGAGCGCGCACGGAGGCTTTCAGACAGTCGTTCTTCCCGCGAACCATACGCGACTGGAACAGGAAAGGGAGGTAATGACAGTGCCACGTAAAGTGCCCTCCGCCACACACCGTTGGGTGGCTTGCGGAGTATCAATGTAGATGTAGATGTAGATGAAACGTCATGATATTCGAGCTGTCAATAAGTCCTTGGATAGATTTCTGTTCTTATAACTTATTCGATGACACATGTGTTTCTGATATTTCTAGTCTGCCTTTTTTTTCCTCGTAAAGGCTTTTCTTTCTGTTTTGCAGGAACTTCGTTTAATTGCACACTTAGCGATAACCTTGTCACCTTCTTTTTTCATAGTTAAATACAGGTGAGTGAAGTAACGCTATTTTCGTTTTCATCAGCCTCTTGACAGGTTAGACGGCGGTCGCCACGACTTGCTCTCCTGAGCCAGCTTCTTCACTTAAGAGAAGTACTTGCAACCTACGTCCTCAATTCTTTGTCTGATGTAATCCAGTTACTGTTCCACGGTTTTTACCCTCTACTGCTTCCTCTAGTGCTGCGGACGCTATTCCTCAATGTCTTAACAAATGTCCTATGTCTTGTCAGTGTTTTCTACATGTACCTCTCCTCATAATCCTCACAAAGCAGTATAAAATGTCTCCTTAGTCTGCCCAGAAATCAGGTCGCTACCGTACCGAATGCAATCTCTTTAAAGAAATGTCTAATACGTCAAGCCTTTCATACTGCGCCTATAGTGTAAAGAAGTTACTAACGTCCAACACGAACTGACTGAAATAAAGCCTTATCTTATCAGTGGAATGCGTGCTGAAACATATCCTTCTACATAGACAGGCGCAGATGCCAACCTCCGCCGTCTACAGACATTTCTCGAGATAGCGAAGCTTTCACGGACCGTCGCCGAACTTCAAACTTCCATCCCGTCTTCCCAATAGTTCCAGAACCCCACAAAGCGTATCCTATGATGCTGTAAGATCGATAGGAGAAAGGAAGGAGCAGAGAATGTTTCCAGTCATTTCTCAGCCGGACGTGGTCCAGGTTTGATACGGGGGCTCTGCTTTTAGTTCAGCGTTGTCCCAGAGAGTATTCTGACGTCCTTTTTTCCTCACTACGTCTCTGAATTCGTTTACAATTCACGATCTTTTGCACTTGTTAGAAATTTTCATCCTATTCCGTGCAAATAACTTCGTTTATGTAACCCCTTTCTACATAATCTACGTATTTTGTTTGACATCTTCTTATTTGTGATATATGTTTGGTCGGTGATACTTACTGCTTTTGTATTTCTTCTTTGTCCAGTATATTGTAAATATTTTCATACTAATAGCTGTATTCAGTATACTCACCTTTCTTAGAACGATTACTTCGCACGTAGTTCTGTTCCATACTACACTCTTAAGAACAAATCAAGCTATGATTCATAAAGATCCTAGGCAGTCAAATACATTAACATTATATCAAAACTTCGTAAAATTTCTGCTCGCTACCTACCACAAATGAAATGAACTTTTTATGGTTACAAAAATTTACCTCACTTATTTCTCCATTAAAAAAGTTTTGCGCAAGGTTCTGAGATGATGAGGCTGCCTTCGTCTTCACGGACAGCAGACCATTGACTGGCAATGATGGGTAAATACAGACATAGACTTACCTTCAGGTAAATTCCCGTTAGTTACCTGGTGGTGGTTTAAGGGCTCCGAGATGACACGCCTCACTGCACGGGCAATGGTGGAGCCTATTTTTCTGTCGCACCTGAACATCCCAATCTAAGTCAAGTATTCCTGTCGGTGTGGTTACGGGCCTCCGTGTGCGACTTTATCGCTTGGGGCTCGCAGTTTTTGTGTCTGGCAGGCAGTGTTTCTTTGCATTGCGTTAGACAGTTATATTTTTAAGTTGAGCTTTTACTATGTTATTTACCGGTGTTTTGGTCTCCGCTGGTTAACTGGAAAGTACAGTACAACAAAAACCACCGTATTGCCTCACAAGTAAATAAATATAAGCTTTCGAACCCCATCGCTCCCAGTAAATGGCCTACGTGTTCTTTACTGCACAAAGTCTGTAAACAAAAAAAGGACAAAAGGAAAGAAAAACAAAACAAGAACAGCTTTTGCTTGGTTACAACGTGGACACTAATTTTGTAACTTCTACGTTAACAACAGGTCATATTTACAAACGATGTTCGAAAACAGAGTATTCTAGCGGAGGGATGTATACCACTACTCCTTACCGGCGATGGAAAAGTCGACAAGCCCAATCTCTGCACTTGCAGCGACGTACGTCATCTGAACACTTTCTCATTCATTTTTGGGGGAGCTTTCCGACATTTGCGGCCCCTTGTGTCTCATATTAAATTACTTGTCTCATCGTCATTTAGGTCACTTCGGGTGTTTTAAACGTCAATAAGATTCACCCTGCATAACGGAGTCTTCAGAAAAGTGTGATTCAATTGTTGTTTGTTTAAGGCATCTCAATAAATTAATTTGCAAAATTTTAAAAAACGAAACTAATATTTGATGTGACCTACGGGAGCGTAATAGGACCACTAACGTTCTCAGTATACATAATCGATGATGTGAGATAGGGCTGATAAGATCGTCATCGGCCTCTATTGTACATTGAAAGTATTATCACTGTAGAGCATAAGGCAATGAAACTTAGCAATCGGTGCGCTCTAAAACAGCTCTCTTTAAATGCTGATCAGTCCAAGATAGTGTGAAAGATGAGAAAGAACACAATAATATCCAATTACAAGATTAATTAATCTCTGCCTGATATACGTGTTCACTACCTACGAAATCGGGGTGGTAAAGGACGACATATGAAATCAGCAGTAGGGATGGAGAAATGAAAACAGGCCATAACAGGTTAAGACAGTTCATACGAAAATGTAGCGGAGGTACTCGGAGAATGCAAGTGGCGGTTTATGAAAGAAAGACTCTTGACTCTCGAAAGGCTGTTCAATAAGTTTAGTAAACCGTTGATACAGGACAACCGTGAATTTCTGCTGTCCCCATCGCTTGTGAGAATTGGTATCATGTCGTTAAAAGGGAGAGATGATGTCACAAGTCTCCCCTCTATCACTGGAGGGAGCGAGAGAGAGAAGAGAGAGAGAGAGAGAGAGAGAGAGAGAGAGAGAGAGAGAAAGGTTAAATTTTATGTGTCATTGTAATGCATATTTAAGAAGATGCAGCTAAGTGTAAGTTGCTTAAGTCAATAAAAGAGTCGCTTCGCCCATTCGTTTGTTATTTCAAAGTATTCAGTTTGTACAGTTTTGGCGATAAATGTTCGAGCACCCTCTATATTTGCATAGTTAGACGCTCCTAAAATCTGATAAAACCCTTGGGAAATGATGAACAAAAAATGAAGTATATGTAGTTTAACTTTGAGAACTATAGCAATATCGTAAAAAAAAAACCTACATGTTTGCTGTTTCAGTAACATTTGATAATACTCTCAAAACTAGTCTTGGGAAATGAGGGTTAAAAAAAGGAAATAAGTTAGTATTTAACGTCTTGTGGACGAAAACGTCATTAGAGACGGAGTAGGAACTGTATGGGGATGGATGGGGAAGTCAATTGGGCGGATTATTTTCTGAAGAACCATGCCAGAATTTGTCTTAGTCGATTTCAGAAAACTATGAAAAACTAACTTCACCTTCAAAATGTGAGTTTAGTGACTTAACAACTGTGTCATATCGCACTGACGTTTCTAATTAAAAAATGAGAAAAAGCCAACGAATTACTATCTGCAGAAGATGAGTTCCTAAGGGTGAATTTATAAATCCAAAGGATTTCCTTAGAATAGTGCGGACGTAAATGTCCGTGTATAATGTCATCTAAAGCGTGCAGCAACAGGGAAAAGATCAAGTGATTGAAACACAAATATAAAAAAAAGTTGAAAAATACGAATTCGCCTAAACTCGATGGAAGACATAAGTAGTGGTGTGGTGTCCAGAGCCATTCAGAAACATAGATGAGTACTTCCTCATCAACGTATTTTGATAGCACTCATGTGGACGCCTTTTCGATGTTTTCCTTGCGCAATTAATTTAGACTCAGACCGCAAAGAAAGAACTGTATAAGAATATTTCGCCGATATCTGTATGTTGAAGTGTCGTTTGAAAATGAGATATCCTTCAAATGCTAATTGTTTACAAACAGGATCATATACTGCAAAGATGCCAAGGAAATATCTTGACCTAGCAGATCCTAAGTAAAGTGATAAATTCTGCTAAAGATTATTGTTCAAATGTGTGTGAAATCTTATGGGACTTAACTGCTAAGGTCATCAGTCCCTAAGCTTACACACTACTTAACCTAAATTATCCTAAGGACAAACACACACACACCCATGCCCGAGGGAGGACTCGAACCTCCACCGGGACCAGTCGCACAGTCCAATACTGCAGCGCCTTAGAACGCTCGGCTAATCCTGCGCGGCCTAAAGATTATTCCTTGAAGGTCACATTCGTAGATAAGGATATCTTTCAAATCGAGTGAGGCTCATTACGCATTTGGTTCAATTCTAAACTGCAACAGTAATTGTCATGCAGGGGCCCTATTCTTGGAATGAAACTTACTTTAAGGTTTAAATAATTTTGTTCGATGGGAAGAAACGTGGCAGAACCATCTCATAACTGGACGGAGCGGCCCATGTGCACCTCTCGTACACTCCTCTCGTTATCTCAGACGATAACCGAAGCTTACAAAGCAATGATATTTTCAGGCGAGAAAGACTATAAAAGTCTTATCCGACGCTATAAAATCTAGTGAAGTGGTATAATGCCATTATTAGCCTTTTATCTACACATTAGCTCCTAAGGGCTCCGCAGGGCTTCAGCGATGTGCCGTAGTTAAATTACATTCTTCATTACGTCACAAAATGGATTACGTTGAATTTTATTGAGTTACTTCGATGCTGTCGGAGCACCAATCGCGTTTTCAAGACTTCTCATTAATCTTCAGAGTATTCACGCTTACATTACAATTTTTGAGGTTGGGTCAGGTGTCACGATCGGAGATGTTAAATGATATTGTATTGAAACAATAAGAAAAATTGAAGGCAAACAGGAACGTTAAGCGACTCCCTAGCTGTAGCAGGAACTCTATTTAATAGAAAAAGATATATGCAAGAGTGGAGTAACATAGAAACGAATGTTCTTACGTACTTCTTACAGACACACAGACGGAAGAAAAATCGCAACGTTAAGGAGGAGTTGTGCGACATAAATGAAAGTTGGTAGGTGGGTTCTGCATATGAAAGACGATGTCTATTCAAATTTCGAGCTGGTTGTATAAAAGTGGCACTAGTATAGCCACTATGAAGATGCAAATCAGGTTTGCTTTAAGTATACCCCTTAACGGTCTTGAGCGTTAGTTCCTTTGAGATTGGACATGGTGAGTTTATGTTAGTCAAGAATGCTTTTAACACAACGAAGACGACACTGTCAACATCTCACAGAGTTTGTACAAAGGTGTCTAACACGACTACCAGAAGCTGGATACTTGGCAAGAATATAACCACTGTACATTATTGCTGGCAGCGCAGGTCACGAGAATATATGGTCATAAGGAGACCGGGCTCCGGACGGCCACGTGGCATTACCGATAGGGAAGACCATCGTGTTCGTCATATGGATCTGGCGCATCGTACTACATCTGCAGCAGGATTTTGAGCAGCAATTAGCACCACAGTGACACAATGGTTGCAAATCGATCACTTCAAGGACAGCCCCGAACCAGACGCCCTATAGCGTGCATTCCACTGACCCCAACTAATCGCCATTTGCGACTTCATTGGTGTCAAGCGAGAGCTCATTGGAGAGCGTGACGGAGGTCTGTTGCGTTTTCTGATGAAATCTGGTTTTGGCTCGGTGTCAGTGATGGCCGTGTGTTGGTTAGAAGGAGAACAGTTGAGGAGTTGCAACCAGACTGACTGAGTGCTAGACATAGTGGACTAACCCCTGGAGTTTTGGTCTAAGGTGAGATTTCGTATGACGGCAGTAACACTACAATGGTTACCTCATGCACGATGACTATAAATTTGTACATAAGTCTGGTAATTCTACCTGTTGTGCTGCCATTCATGAACAGCATTCCGGGGGGGTGTTTTCCAATAGGATAACATTCGTCAAAATGCCGTTATTGTAACCCAGCATGCTCTGCAAAGTAGAGACATGTTGGCTTGGCCTGATCAGTCCCCAGATCTGTCTCCAAACGAGCACATATGGAACATCATCGGACCACAACTCCAGTGTCATCCACAAACAGCATTAACCATCCCTGCATTGACCATCAAAGTGCTACTGGCGTGGAACACCATCCCAAAAAACTGACATCCGGCACCTGTACAACACAACACAATGCCGGTACGCTTGCGTGCTTGCATTTAACATTCTTGCGGCTACACTGGTTATTAATGTACAAGCAGTTCACATTTGCAATGGTTTATCTCGCGCTTACATTAACCATTAATCTTGCAATTTTAACCACTTAAATATGTTACGATGACACATTAATCCCCTAAATTTGATTAGTCTACAGTAATTATTTTTTTGTGTTGTGATTTTTTCACGTCAATATATTTCAAATTCTCTCTGTATGCTGGTCACCCTTCTCTGTGTGCAAAGTTGGATTCGCTGCCATGCGCCTCTGCTTGCCCTGCGCAGCATTTCGGTATTGACTATTCTCAGGGTTGTCTTTTGCCCTGATAGAAACATGTCGAAACCGCGAGCTAAGGTACACAGTATACTCACCTGCCAACATAACCTTGCGGCAAGCTGCTAACGTTGGAAAAGCTGCAAGTAACTGCTCGTACGGATCACTTCGTTTATTCATATTATGACCACTTAATTCATTGTTGCTGCCGGGACGAAATGAACCGGTCGCTCTTCATCCAGCGATGCATAGAGGTTCTGAGAATGTTCATCTCTGCCGACCGCTTCGTTGTCGATTTCTCCAGTTACTGGAGCAATGATGCATTGAAGCATTCTATGAGTTCATTATTGTTGTCATATTTCTTGGGTCTCCCACTGGGTGGGATTTAAAATTGCCACCACAAGTTTATAAACTAAATGTACTTATTTATAATATCAGTAAGCAATTACTTTAGTCTGCACTGGTGGATAAATTTTAAACCGTGATTATCATTTAACGTGTCACACAGTGAACAGACCATAGGATGACAGTTACATGAATAGACTTTTCCATTTACTAATACGATCACATCTGTTTGATCCAATACGATTAACGGGTTGCAACGATAATACGTCACAATCAGAACTCAAAAACCAACATTCTGACATCAAGGAGTAACACCGAAAATGCAGATAAAATACTTTCCACACCAGCCAAAAATTTACGCTATTTAATATCATTTGATAACTTATACTGTACTTATGATTCTGAAGTAAGCTGTATTACAGGAACTATATTTAATAAGTAATCGATGTAATAGTGTATTTATTTCTGACTGTATATAATCGATTGTAGTTATAATGAACATATTGTAAATGGCTGGGTAATAGCCAAGCGAATTTTATTTTAACGTATCGTCAGCAACCACGAAATGGCAGTAGCTGTGCCGTTGTTTATCTTTGCGTATGGAGCCACAGTCACGTTGCGAGCAGAGAGGAGGCAGAGTAGCTTGAGTCATGAAAGGGTGTGGATGTGTTTGCTGGGCGCTCCCGCAGACGCGGTGTGCAGTTATGCTCGCGCCAACGTAGACGCGCCTGATTCGTCAACCCGCGAGCGTCGAGCGCACGATAGGTGTTGACAGCCAGAGAAAGCTGCAGTTCCAACTCCTGCCTGTCTCATAATAATCCGTGGCTCAGAGACGACTCGTTGTTCTCATCGAACAGCAGTGGCTGCAGCAGCAGCAATAAACGGCAGCTCAGCATTGTCGCCGGCTACATTCTCTCGTCGTCCACACAGCTTCAACATCGTAATACTCTTAAATGAACAATTATAAACTTACGTGGGCATTATCCAGCAACATTTCTTTCACAAAGTGTGGCTAAGCTGAATAATAACCCAGAGCAATTAAAACTTGTGGGGCACTTGTGTCGTCATTATCCTCAGATATTATTGCTAGGTAGGGCCCATTTCCTTCCCATGCAATGACCGAGTGTCCTAAGAATATGAATATTGATTATTTACTGCCAGTTTTGTCTGTTTGCCAATGACCAGTTTCAGTCTACATTTTCTGCCTTTAGTAACTGTTCATTCTTGTATTGCATGATGGAGGCTACTTAAAGCAAAGTAAAATTTCATTGGCAAAATTAATAACTAAAGATACAGCATAAATTAAGAGTGCTCAGTTTCATTTATTCTGTATGTAGCTTAGCGAGTGACTTCTGCTGGCTTCGTATGTGCTTTATTGTCCTTATTTTAAACGTAAAATCAGTTGTGTTCCGGCGTAAAGTCAAGCGTCAGCACGCCAGCTGAGAACGTGAGCAGAGAGGGCTGTTTAGAGGACGTCAACGTACTGCATGCGGACCGATCCCTGTCCAGGACGACAACTCAACGGCAGCGCCCTCGAAACGAAGAGACATAAGCGCCGCGCCGCTTTGCCGCGGCCCGGTTGAAGACTAGCCCAGTTCTCCGAGTTCCACAGCGGCGAGTTCAAGAATACCGTCAAGACTAGTCATTTCTCTTCGACTATGTAGCGTTGTCTATACTGAGGAGATTTTTTTACTTTGTCTGTCGCCCTTTGCCTGCGACACATCTGTATTTCGCAAAGTATCGTAATCATTTCTTTTTGCAATAAACTTCATTAATACGATTTGCTTGAATTGTTATCTAGTGATCCGAGAAAGCAGGTTTCTTAAGCACGCCATATTTGACGAGAAGGCAGCATACAAATAATTGCTCATTTGCTTGAAGTAAATTCAGTTCAGTCTTTCAATAATCAAAAGTAAATTGCTTGCCTTTTTTTAAAATTTTGTATTACATTACACTGAGGTTACTGAAAGTTATTTTTTACATAGCATAGTTTAAGTTAAGCCAGTCATTTATTTATCCAATAACTTCATTCAACGTTACTTTCAAAATTTGGTATTTCAGAATAAGTAACTGCAAACTCAATGAGTCCCTTCTGATTCATTTACTTTCTCGTGAACTGTTGTGTTGTGGAAAAGCGTGACAACCTTCTGTTGCCTCTTCAATGATTATTGCTTAAATTTCTTTGCCGCTGCCGTCTCAAAATTCTGGAGATTCATTGCCCTAGCAAAAAAATGGTTCAAATGGCTCTGAGCACTATGCGACTTAACTTCTGAGGTCATCAGTCGCCTAGAACTTAGAACTAATTAAACCTAACTAACCTAAGGACATCACACACATCCATGCCCGAGGCAGGATGCGAACCTGCGACCGTAGCGGTCGTTCGGTTCCAGACTGAAGCGCCCAGAACCGCACGGCCATTCCGGCCGGCTCATTGCCCTAGCAGGCTGGCGACCGTTTAATTGCCGCCTTTTTAGCTAATCAATGTTTTCTCTGTATCATCAGTCATATTTGTAGTAAAATTTACGTGGGACCCTTTCCCCCCCGTGCTGCTCATGAGCCACTGCACTATATTCCACCCACTTCAAAATTATCATCAGTATTTAGCTTAAGTTTAGAATAGATTCTTCCTTCAGAAGAGTCTGTTGTACACTTTCCTCCAACTAACCGGCTTTATTTTCCTTCGGTAACGATAGCCTTAGTCACTAACACCAGAAGAGTGAACTTAACAGAGCGCACTACGTTCAGGAGTGCTAAACTGTACACGATATTTCACAAAGCATGATAAATATTTATAGCAGACTTACGTATTACGTATAATATGTGCCCACTTTTTATTGATTACATATCTGCAGCTAGTTACAGATAAAAGTTTTCGTTTCACGTATTTTTATTCCAGTTGAAATGGGTTTATTTATCAACTATCAGTCTTGTTTTGAAGTTCAGCAGCCATCACTTCTGAACTCCAAATGAATATAGTGTGGATGAATTAGAAGAGATTTAGTTGGTAGTACGTAGTGCTTCAGTAAGCCTCCGCAAAAAATAGGTATACCACAATTCCACATAAATGAATATGATAGACATTGCCCTATGCACTGCCTTCATCCTTATTTACAGCGGAGGCAACACTTTCGAAAAGGAGACGAAGGTCGACAATTGGAATTTAGTCGTCGACTAAGTGAAAATCGTGAGTAATCCCATTAATACTGGTAAAACGACTTTCATTATGAATGAAAACACATACTAGTGTAATATTCTGCAATATTAAATATTTAATTTTACAAAACCGGTTTTCGGGTGTTACGTCATCATCAGCTGCAAATATATATACATGTGGCTTTGAAAGCCAGAACAGCGTGCTGGCTAGCAGAACACCCTCTGCCTACAAACCTTCGTCTTTAGTGACTTCGCCATTACAACCTGTTTAGTACAGAAGGGTGTCTATATGGCAACTTTCCTCAGACCTTTATACAGTGTTTTATCGTTTCGATTTGTTTTTACATTTTTCACTGATAGAAATAAATTCAGAACCCGAAATTGAGATGTTAACATTTTAATTTACGTAATTATTATGTCAAGTAAGTCGCAAAATTTGGTAGATCACAAAATTGTCTGCAGAATTCACCAAAGTTACTTCATACAGCACCACTCAACGGATATTTAACGAATTAATTGTCACCATGCAAAAGACGCAAAGTGTTGCCTTGGCAGGGAGCTAACATTCAATCTACATGGTATGAAAAATATTATGTTTCGGAGCGGATACAGTCCATTAACAGTTTCAGCTATGAGAATCGGTGCTGTGGCTAGTTATGCGACCATATAATCCAGTAAATCGAAGTGGACATAGATAATTCCATTGCTATGTTAGTAAGTATGGAATGATGTCTAGTTTTCAACAGCAAGTACTCTAGTGTGTCACGCTTGTCCATGAACCACTAGAGCCAAAGACAGATGTTACCTCTTGTATGCGGACGACAGAATGCAACATTACCGCAGCGGGACTGCAACAAAATACAGAGGATCAGACCAAACAGTTCACAAAGTGGTTCGTGAGTTTCATGCACAAAGGCTAACGGACGGCATGTGTTCGATTAATAACTCATCCTATGCTTCGACATCGTTTGTACAGGGAAGAGATATTCCGATCTCTTGTTCTGCAGCACGAAGATAGCATTAGCGCTCTTCCCTTTGTGTGGACAGCAATGCCTTTAATCGTCGAGCTATATGGCACTAAGCTCAGGTTTCTGCCAAACACAGTAGTTAGTGCGAAAATGCCCATTACTAGCATGGAATACATATTGCTAGAGCCTTGGCGACCATATTGCCTGTTTCGGAGAAAGCAATTACTCGTCTTGAAAAATGGCAGTGTTCCTCACGGCCTCCTCAACAATCCAATAGAATCCATAAGCACCGATAGCCGTTTGCGATAAGAACACACAGTATCAGAAGATTTTATATTTTTCTTTGGTCTCGTTGTGAGGTGGTTAATTGTCTTCTCATCCCACGAGGAGTGTGTATAAGGCAAGAGAGCGTCTACGTGAAATAATGAAAGGCAATGTAATGGAAACCTAGTTTATTATTAACGTTCGGAAGACAATACCGTGTGGAATCATCCATTTAATCTAAACCGTTATCTTTGCACATACACATTGTCATCTGTCCTTCGCAAAATATGTATTGTGTTTTAAAGAACTATAAATCACTACTGGGCTGCAGTGACCTTGTATGGAACAGAAAGTCTTTATTTCAGTACCGGATTCGTACACAAGTTATTATTTTGTTTATACGGCAAAGTGAAGAAATGCAATATTTGCATTTCTTCAAACAAAATTAGAAACAGACAGAGGATACAATATAGGTTTCAAAAGCAGTTCCCCCGTTGACAAGAGCAAATAGCCAATATTCAGCTGCGACCAGTGATGCTTAACGTCGTAAACGGCATATGTAATATGTGTGACAACTCCATAAATGGAAGAATAAATTGTTTACTGAACGAGGCTGCTTTATTATCGAAACGATCTATGAATCCGTGTAGAGTGTAATGTTATTTTTTAGATAGATTCGTAATTTATGGTACATAATACTATAACTCTTATCCATGATTTCATAAGATTTTTTTAAAGTCACACGTTGGTTTGTTTACTGTATTTAGAGTTCAAGATGTCTGTGTGTGTCGTTACATAAACTCGATTAACAGAGTTAACAAGTGTTACTGCATAATGATATCCTAAATGAGGTTTCATGTAGCATGGATTACGTCACCGGGAAGCAGGTGTTAATTCTCACTACAACAGAGCGTGGATAACTGAACGTAAAACATTACCACACGTATGGGAAATCTCACATGTTTGTAATTTACGCAATTCTGGACGTGGAAACATACTCTGTTGCGGCTTTATTTACAAAATACAGCATTCATTTGCTCGATGCGGGCAGGTTCAAAGAGTTTCTCTCCACAGTTTTCGGTTACAGTAAATGTCGAGGCTTTATTTACCGTGGCGTGCGAAAATGGTCCCTTTCTACTTTTTACGTTATAAGCTTTGAAACGATTCCGATGTACTGTAACGGAAACTTTCAATTAGGAACGGTTTTGATGTGTCATTCGTTTGCTTCTAATGAGAGTGGCAGTACAACAGGGACTCGCGCTGCAGTACTGCAACGCTTGTTATCTACTGGAAAGCTAATACATTGCCGAATTTTGATTTGAAAAAATAAAGGTAATAATTTAAAAAGTTTTAAAGGCCGGTATATCACTTTTGGATTGTGCCTAAAATGGTTTGCTTGTCTGTTGAATTTAAATAACCAATGCTGTGTCGAGCTATAGTTGTGTACCATACAAGAAATTGATCCCTCCACAGGTTTGAAATCTTGAGTTTAACTCAGTCGATAGGTAGCAGGATCTGTGAAAAATATCCTGATGCGTGTTTGTGAAACAATTGATGGAGACGAAAGCATGCGGCTGGAGTTGTTACATAAAATATTGAATTTCCAACAGAGACAGTTCATTTTTATAATAGATGGCTATAGCGCATGAACTTATCTTAGAAGAAAGATTAAGGAACAGCAAACCTACGTTTCTAGCATTTGTAGACGTAGAGAAAGCTTTTGACAATGTTGACTGGAATACTCTCTTTAAAATTCTGAAGGAGGCAGGGGTAAAATACAGGGAGTGAAAGGCTATTTACAATTTGTACAGAAACCAGATGGCAGTTATAAGAGTCGAGGGACATGAAAGGGAGGCAGTGGTTGGGAAGGGAGTGAGACAGGGTTGTAGCCTCTCCCCGATGCTATTCAATCAGTATATGGAGCAAGCAGTAAAGGAAACAAAGGAAAAGGTCGGAGTAGGTATTAAAATCCATGGGGAAGAAATAAAAACTTTGAGGTTCGCCGATGACATTGTAATTCTGTCAGAGACAGCAAAGGACTTGGAAGAGCAGCTGAACGGAATGGGCAGTGTCTTGAAAGGAGGGTATAGGATGAACAAAACGAGGATAATGGAATGTAGTCGAATTAAGACGGGTGATGCTGAGGGAATTAGATTAGGAAATGAGACACTTAAAGTAGTAAAGGGGTTTTGCTATTTGGGGAGCAAAATAACTGATGATGGTCGAAGTAGAGAGGATATAAAATGCAGACAGGCAATGGCAAGGAAAGCGTTTCTGAAGAAGAGAAATTTGTTAACATCGAGTATTGATTTAAGTGTCAGGAAGTCTTTTCTGAAAGTATTTGTATGGAGTGTAGCCATGTATGGAAGTGAAACATGGACGATAAATAGTTTAGACAAGAAGAGAATAGAAGCTTTCGAAATGCGGTGCTACAGAAGAATGCTGAAGATTAGATGGGTAGATCACATAACTAATGAGGAGGTATTGAAAGAATTGGGTAGAAGAGGAGTTTGTGGCACAACTTGACTAGAAGAAGTGATCGGTTGGTAGGACAAGTTCTGAGGCATCATGGGATCACCAATTTAGTACTGGAGGACAGCGTGGAGGGTAAAAATCGTAGAGGGAGACGAAGAGATGAATACACTAAGCAGATTCAGAAGGATGTAGGCTGCAGTAGGTAATGGGAGATGAAGAAGCTTGCACAGGATAGAGTAGCATGGAGAGTTGTATCAAACCAGTCTCAGGACTGAAAACCACAACAACAACAACATAGCACATGACAACATCGTTTGTTGTAAACAGTTTACTGTAATCGTGTCAAGGTAATTATCCCACTTTTTAAAAGCTTTATTGACAGTGGGAGGTACCCTACAGATACACCTTTACGTAAAATGTTCTTCACTTATCTTTTATTTATTGTGCATGATCGTCTTCGAAATACTCTCCTCCACAATTAATACACCGCTCCTTAACTCCGTTTCTACTTTCCACCTCTTGCTGGATCGCGCGAAGTATCTTCTGCGAATTTTCTTTTGTCTCGACTATCATTACAAATCTTCGTCCTTTCAACGGGATTCCAACTTCGGAAATAAAAAAGGTCAGCGTGGGCTAGGTCTGGAGATACGGAGGATGAGCCAGCAGTGATTTCGTTTTTTGTGCAATAGTCACGCATCAAGAGGGATGAATGTGCGGGTGCGTTACCATGAATTTTCTCGCCACATTTCGTGCCGTTTCCTTCTCACAGTTTCTCGCTGCGTCGCAGCACTTCCAGATAGTATCATCGATTAACAGTTTGTAGCTGTGGCACGAATTTGTGTTGAACTAATCCCTCAAAGTCAAAGAAAACCATCAGCATGGCTTTGACATTTGGCCTGATCTGACGAGTTTTTTCGGTCTTGGAGAACCTTTTCCAACCCATTGTGATGACTGAACCTTGGTCTCAACATCGTAACCGTAGACCCACGTCTCGTCAACAGTTATGTTTCTCTTATGGAACATATCGTTCTCGTTCGCGCGATCCAGAGAGTGCAAGGCGAAGGTTTGCTGATCTTGACTCATGAACCGTGGGTCGTACTTGGTGCCAACACGGTGCATTCCAAGATGTATCAGGATTTGATGACATGATCCAACTGAAATTTTACATTCTTCTCTAATCTCTCGGACAGTCAGTTTTCGATTGGACGCACAATTTCTTTGACGTTACTGACATGGGCGTCTTCGGTAGACGTCGAAGGACGTCTTGAACGAGGGTCATCTTTAACTTCCCTCCGACCGTTTTTAAAACCGTGTGACCCGTTCGTAAAACAGAGTTGGGATTACGCAGTCATCACCGTGGGCTTCCTGCATCATTTCTTGTGTCTCTGTAAACGTTTTCTTAAGTTTCACCCAAAATTGAATGTTGACGCCATCTCGAAATTCGCGAACTGTGCGACTCAACGTTCTACTTAGTACAGGGCTGAACAATAACTAAAAGATATACAACAATGAAATTTCCGGCAGTTACACAATGCCTACCACATTTCGCTCCAACACACCATTGGCGTGAAATTACGAATGTTCCGGAATTTTTTGAACAGACCTCATATGTTCGCCTTATATTATTTTGATTAATTCATTATAGTTAGTAACAAATATCAGTACGTTCAAATAAATCATGTTTCACTGTACCTAGTTTGACTATCGAAATTGTACAATCAAGTGGCCGTACGGGTATGATTGTTCACTTTATCAATATGAACCACGAAAGGCATTGCCTACAAGAGATTGAAGTGTGAGCAGTGCATTGTGCTTTCGTTCCTAGCTGAACTGAGACTGTAGTCGCGTGTGCAATGGGTCGCTGGTGAAACAATGAGTTTGCACGATATCAGATTTGAACATTAGGAGAATTGTGCTTTATGTAAATAGGCTTTGAACTGTGCCGTGTCACTATGAACTGGAAATGTTTCCGATACCACTGATTAGGAGAATTGTATATACACTCCTGGAAATTGAAATAAGAACACCGTGAATTCATTGTCCCAGGAAGGGGAAACTTTATTGACACATTCCTGGGGTCAGATACATCACATGATCACACTGACAGAACCACAGGCACATAGACACAGGCAACAGAGCATGCACAATGTCGGCACTAGTACAGTGTATATCCACCTTTCGCAGCAATGCAGGCTGCTATTCTCCCATGGAGACGATCGTAGAGATGCTGGATGTAGTCCTGTGGAACGGCTTGTCATGCCATTTCCACCTGGCGCCTCAGTTGGACCAGCGTTCTTGCTGGACGTGCAGACCGCGTGAGACGACGCTTCATCCAGTCCCAAACATGCTCAATGGGGGACAGATCCGGAGATCTTGCTGGCCAGGGTAGTTGACTTACACCTTCTAGAGCACGTTGGGTGGCACGGGATACATGCGGACGTGCATTGTCCTGTTGGAACAGCAAGTTCCCTTGCCGGTCTAGGAATGGTAGAACGATGGGTTCGATGACGGTTTGGATGTACCGTGCACTATTCAGTGTCCCCTCGACGATCACCAGTGGCGTACGGCCAGTGTAGGAGATCGCTCCCCACACCATGATGCCGGGTGTTGGCCCTGTGTGCCTCGGTCGTATGCAGTCCTGATTGTGGCGCTCACCTGCACGGTGCCAAACACGCATACGACCATCATAGGCACCAAGGCATAAGCGACTCTCACCGCTGAAGACGACACGTCTCCATTCGTCCCTCCATTCACGCCTGTCGCGACACCACTGGAGGCGGGCTGCACGATGTTGGGGCGTGAGCGGAAGACGGCCTAACGGTGTGCGGGACCGTAGCCCAGCTTCATGGAGACGGTTGCGAATGGTCCTCGCCGATACCCCAGGAGCAACAGTGTCCCTAATTTGCTGGGAAGTGGCGGTGCGGTCCCCTACGGCACTGCGTAGGATCCTACGGTCTTGGCGTGCATCCGTGCGTCGCTGCGGTCCGGTCCCAGGTCGACGGGCACGTGCACCTTTCGCCGACCACTGGCGACAACATCGATGTACTGTGGAGACCTCACGCCCCACGTGTTGAGCAATTCGGCGGTACGTCCACCCGGCCTCCCGCATGCCCACTATACGCCCTCGCTCAAAGTCCGTCAACTGCACATACGGTTCACGTCCACGCTGTCGCGGCATGCTACCAGTGTTAAAGACTGCGATGGAGCTCCGTATGCCACGGCAAACTGGCTGACACTGACGGCGGCGGTGCACAAATGCTGCGCAGCTAGCGCCATTCGACGGCCAACACCGCGGTTCCTGGTGTGTCCGCTGTGCCGTGCGTGTGATCATTGCTTGTACAGCCCTCTCGCAGTGTCCGGAGCAAGTATGGTGGGTCTGACACACCGGTGTCAATGTGTTCTTTTTTCCATTTCCAGGAGTGTATATGGCGACTTCAACTCTTTTTTCAATCCTAGAAATGCAATCCGATGACATCACAAGTCCCGATCAGTAAGGTCATTGCTCTTAATAGTGATGTCATAAGCTTTATCATTTACTTCGCAAGTCATGCCCCCAACCCATTCCCTCCCATTCTATTCCAGTCTTCCCTTCCCATCCCACTTTCCTCTAACTTCCATCTTCCGGACGCATCTCAGTATTTTATAAACCAATCACAATGTAGCCTCCCAAGGGCAGCCCTCTTTGTTGTACTCAAAAACATACAAAGATTTGAATATTTTTGGTCTATGTTCAGAAGTGTTTCTCCAAAAAACACACACGCACGCACACACACACACACACACACACACACACACACACACGGACACACACACTGATACGGACACACACACTCTAAAAAAATAAGCGTAATCATCGCATGAATGTCGTAAAAATGCCACCTTTTTAAAATAATTGTTAACTGTTTCCATTCTTCAGTACCAAAAATTGTTTAAGGCAAATACTAGACTGTGGTGTCGGTAGATTTCCATCTTGCATCTGTAAATTGAACTGGGAATAGAATTTGGTATGAAATATGAGAACGAGTATAGAATATTATGTGAAATGAAATCAGATGCTGCTTTAGGTTCCTGTTACATGTCATCGCCAATAGATCACATCATTTGTGTTTCAATTAGTGTATCATACGCACCACAGATCCTTAAATTAGTTACATTATTATAAACAATATGTTCTAAGAAGCTGGTCGAGTGCCACAACGTTCTTCCAATACCTAAAAGTGTTCAGACATTAGTCAGCAATGCAAATAACGCAATTATACGTCAAGTATCACAGTGCGTTTCCTCCACCTATGATCTAGAGACAGCGTCTTTGAATTGTAACGAAAACGTCATCGGTCCCGGTTTCGTATCCAGCTATTGCTTAAATTATGAATAAAAATCATCAAATATGACGACCAAAGACTTTCTGTATGAGAAGTCACCCTCGTTCCGTCAACGACAGCGTTAAAGAGGGTGGAGGAACGGACGGAGTTTCAGCGGTGAGAAACTGCCTCTCAAAGAAGGAAGAACCAGTAAATGTCAACGGCATGAGGATGCAGCAGGCAATGGAAACCACTGCATTTTTCTTTTTTTTTTAGTCGTCTTCTGACTGGCATCGATGTGTCCCGTCACGAATACCTCTCCTGTGACAACCTTTCCATATCACAGTAGCAACTGTAACCTCAGTTCTTTGGCTGGATGTATCCAATCTCTGTCTTCCTCGACAGCTTTTATCCTCTGCATCTTCCACCAGTACCATGGAAGTTGCTCCTTCAGGTCTTAACAGGTGTCCTATCATCCTGTATCATCTCCTTGCCAGTCTTTTCATTAATTTCTTTCCTCGCCGATTCTGCCGAGGGCCTCCACATTTCTCACTTCATCAGTCCATCTAATTTTCAATAGTCTTATGTAGCACCACATCTTCTATTCTCTTGTGTTCCGGTTTTCCCACAGGCATACAATTCTGTGCTGCAACGTTAATTTTCATAAATATAATCCTCAAATTAAGATCTATGCTTGAAACTAGTATAGACTCCTCTTGGTCAGGAATGCCATCTTCGCAAGTGCTAGCCTGCTTTTTACGTCCTCCTTGCTCCGTCCGTCGTTGGTTATTTTACTGCCTAGGTAGCACAATTCCTTAACTTCATCTACTTCGTGATTACCAATTACGATCTTAAGTTTCTCACTGTTCTCATTTAAGCTACTTCTCATTGCTTTCGTCTTTCTTCGGGTTACTGTCAATCTATAGTCTGTACTCATCAGACTATTCCTTCCATTCAGCAGATCCTTAAATTCTTATTTACTTTCACTGAAGATAGCAATATTATAAAAAATTCTTATATCAGTATCTTATAGCTTTTTCAATCCGAGCACTTCATTCTTGGTTTTCCAGTCTTACTGTTCCCTTTTGGTTCTTGTACATATTATACACTCCTGGAAATTGAAATAAGAACACTGTGAATTCATTGTCCCAGGAAGGGGAAACTTTATTGACACATTCCTGGGGTCAGATACATCACATGATCACACTGACAGAACCACAGGCACATAGACACAGGCAACAGAGCATGCACAATGTCGGCACTAGTACAGTGTATATCCACCTTCCGCAGCAATGCAGGCTGCTATTCTCCCATAGAGACGATCGTAGAGATGCTGGATGTAGTCCTGTGGAACGGTTTGCCATGCCATTTCCACCTGGCGCCTCAGTTGGACCAGCGTTCTTGCTGGACGTGCAGACCGCGTGAGACGAAGCTTCATCCAGTCCCAAACATGCTCAATGGGGGACAGATCCGGAGATCTTGCTGGCCAGGGTAGTTGACTTACACCTTCTAGAGCACGTTGGGTGGCACGGGATACATGCGGACGTGCATTGTCCTGTTGGAACAGCAAGTTCCCTTGCCGGTCTAGGAATGATAGAACGATGGGTTCGATGACGGTTTGGATGTACCGTGCACTATTCAGTGTCCCCTCGACGATCACCAGTGGTGTACGGCCAGTGTAGGAGATCGCTCCCCACACCATGATGCCGGGTGTTGGCCCTGTGTGCCTCGGTCGTATGCAGTCCTGATTGTGGCGCTCACCTGCACGGTGCCAAACACGCATACGACCATCATTGGCACCAAGGCAGAAGCGACTCTCATCGCTGAAGACGACACGTCTCCATTCGTCCCTCCATTCACGCCTGTCGCGACACCACTGGAGGCGGGCTGCACGATGTTGGGGCGTGAGCGGAAGACGGCCTAACGGTGCGCGGGACCGTAGCCCAGCTTCATGGAGACGGTTGCGAATGGTCCTCGCCGATACCCCAGGAGCAACAGTGTCCCTAATTTGCTGGGAAGTGGCGGTGCGGTCCCCTACGGCACTGCGTAGGATCCTACGGTCTTGGCGTGCATCCGTGCGTCGCTGCGGTCCGGTCCCAGGTCGACGGGCACGTGCACTTTCCGCCAACCACTGGCGACAACATCGATGTACTGTGGAGACCTCACGCCCCACGTGTTGAGCAATTCGGCGGTACGTCCTCCCGGCCTCCCGCATGCCCACTATACGCCCTCGCTCAAAGTCCGTCAACTGCACATACGGTTCACGTCCACGCTGTCGCGGCATGCTACCAGTGTTAAAGACTGCGATGGAGCTCCGTATGCCACGGCAAACTGGCTGACACTGACGGCGGCGGTGCACAAATGCTGCGCAGCTAGCGCCATTCGACGGCCAACACCGCGGTTCCTGGTGTGTCCGCTGTGCCGTGCGTGTGATCATTGCTTGTACAGCCCTCTCGCAGTGTCCAGAGCAAGTATGGTGGGTCTGACACACCGGTGTCAATGTGTTCTTTTTTCCATTTCCAGGAATGTATATCACCCGTTTCCCCTATTTTTCTCAGAATTTCGAACATCCTGCACCGTTTCACAATGTCGAACCCTTTTTATAGGTCGAATATCCCATGAGTGTGTCTTTATTTTTCATTAGTACTGCTCCCATTATCAACCGCAACGTCAGAATTGCCTCCCCGGCGCATATATCTTGCCTAAAGCCAAACTGAACGTCTTCTAACACATCTTCAGTTTTCTTTTCCGTTCTTCTATATATTATTTTTGTCAACAACTTGGATGAATGAGGTGTTAAGCTGCTTGTTCGATATTTCTCGCACTTGTCTGCTCTTGCAATCTTCAGAAATGCATAGATAATGGTTTCCGAAAGTCAGGTCGTATATCGCCAGACTCATACATTCTACACAAACGTGAATAGTCGTTTTGTTGCCACTTCCGTCAAATATTTTAGAACTGTGGTGGAAAGCTATCCCTCCCCTCTCCCTTATTTGACCTTAAGTCTTTCAAATTCTGATTCAAAGACCGGATAACCTCTCTCTTCTATATCCACTCCTGTTTCTTCTTCTATCACGTCCTCAGATAATTCCTCCCCCTCATAGAGGCCTCCATTGAACTCTTTCCATCTATTCGCTCTCTCCTCTGCATTTAGCAGTGGAATTCTCGCTGCACTCTTAATGTTACGATCCTAGCTTTTAATTTCACCGAAGGCTGTTTTGACCTTTCTATATGGTGAGTCAGTCCTTCGGACAATCATTTCTTTTTCGATTTTTTTACATTTTACATGCAGCCATTTCGCCTTAACTTACTGGCACTTCCGATTTATTTCCTTCCTACGTAACTTTTATTTCTGAATTTCCATGAACATTTTTGTATTTCCTTCTTTCATAGCTCAGGTTCTTCTCGTGCTGCCCATGATGTCTTCACAGTTACCTTCCTTGTACCTATGTTTCTTTTTTTTCCAAATTCTGCGACTGCTCTTCTCTCAACTACTGTTATGGGCATTGCTTGCTGTCGATTCTGATGAGAACAAGCCTATCACCGAACTGTTTACAGTCACTCACACTCTGCTCTACATTCCTATTCATAGCTCCAATTATACCATTTTCTGCTATTGTTGTTATTACCCTGTACTCATTTGACTAGCAATCCTTGTCTTCTTTCCATTTAACTTCACGGACCGCAACTATATCTAGAGTGAGCCTTAGCATTTCCCTTTTCAGATTGTCTAGCTTCCCTATCACGTTCAAGCTGCTGACATTCGATGCCCGACTCGTAGAACGTTATCCTTTCCCTGGTTATTCAATCTTTTTCTCATGGTAACCTCCCCCTTGGCAGCCCTCCCCCGAGGATCAGAATTGGGGTTGGTCAAGAATCTTTTGGCAATGGTGAGATCATCATGACACTTTTCAATTACAGGCCACATGTCCTATGGATATACGCTACATGTCTTTAATGCAGTGGTTTCCATTTCCTTCTACATCCTCATGCCGTGGATCATTGCTGATTATTCCGTCTTTATGGACAGTTTGCCACCCCAAGGGCGAGAGTCAGCTAGTTAACCTCCTTCCACTCCTCCGCCCTCTTTGACAAGGCCGTTCGCTGAATGAAGATGAATTCTTATGCTGGATGTGTATGACACTCCTACATACATACATACATACATACATACACACACACACACAAACACACACACACACACACACACACACACACACACACACACACACACGTGTGTGTGGTGTAGAAAATAACATATAATAGTATTATGATATTAGGCATTTTTTGAATTGCTGATGTATTTTTGCAGACATTTTAGACTTGGAAAGCGCATTGTGACGCTTGACAAGTATCATGGAATAATTTGAGGGTGCGCTGTGCCTTGCACTATGTGTGGTATAGTATTCGAAGTGTGGATGATGCCATCCGTTAACAATGATGAGAAACAGGAAAGTTAAGCAGTTGTTGATTTCAGTTTGCATTTGAAGATTTGCGGTGTAGTAATTGAAGTGAAAATCATCTTTAGCAACTACGAATGTATGATTTTTTAGGTAAACTTTATAAGTGAACGTTGGCTTTTAACTATTTGTGGATAGTAAGTTTTATACTGGATCTCATATTCCGTAAAGAGTGTTGTATAGTTTCCAATGAAATTTGCAGATGCAAGACTGATGAGACATAGTCCATTATCTGACATAAACATGTTTAGTAGTGAGGTATGAAATCATTTTACGCAATTGAGATGAAAGTTAGTGTGTGTGTGTGTGTGTGTGTGTGTGTGTATGTGTGTGTTTTAATGACGTATATTAGGTGTGGAAATACACCAATTCCTACCAATATAAAAGAGGAGGGGAAGCATCATTCAGTAATAATGATCAAAGAACCCTAACCTACTTTTTGAAGCAATGTTATAGTAGCTGACGCTGGCTACGAGAACGATCTACCTTTTCATCTAACGAGCTATCTGTTAGCCACCAGTATCTCATCAAATTTGATTCTTTCCGATTATATTACACCAATGCCGCAGCACACAGATTTAGATCTTTTTATCTCGGCCACATGCCAATCAGATACGGTTCATGACATTCCTCTAGTTGCATATTGCAGTAAATTTTGTGATGGTTTTAAGTATTAATTTTGAGCCCTCTATAAGAGCCACTAGTATAAATTTATTCTAGTAGATAATTATTACACCATCGACGCACCTGTTCAGACTACCGACCTGAAAAGTTCACATATTTTCTCCAAAAATTAATAACAGTTTTGCAAACAAAAGAACTGCTGCTTCATAGAAAAAAATGTTGAAGAACAACATTCCTCTTTGATACTTTGTTTGCTTGGTGAGACTAATCTCATTCTAAGACAATGTGCAAGAACCAAGAGTACTTTCAAATGCTTTGTTTCCTTAAGCACAAAGTATAAAATGAAAACAGCACTTCCATGTGATGAGGGTAATAGATACACTCGTAAGGAACCAACATAGGAACGAAAAAAATAGGAATCATATGTAGTAAGCGGTACATCTTAGTTAAAGAAAATTTTCCAACGTATTTATTTGTTTAATTCTTAATCTGTCATCTGTAACAGGGCTCCCAATGCAATGTTCCAGTCCAGCATGTTACATGGAGAGCATTACTCACTATAAGAACTCTCACACGTTGATTTAATGTATGGTGCAGCATAATGTAGTCTTCAGAAATATAGATGAATGAATGTATAAATGAAAGTTTCGCGACAAACGTCGTCCTGGCTGAAAGAAATTTGTTACTGTGCATTGAAACTTCCGAGAAATTAGTTTTTTCATACCATACAGAGCTGGGTAAAATATCAGGAAAAGAGTAGCTTATCCAGCAGAATCCGAGTAGATGACGTCTGATCGTGTGGAATATAGTTCAGCAACAACTTGGCCGTGAAATGTACACTTCTAAAAAAAGGGAGAAACGAAAGTTGAAAACAGTCTGCTACGGACATCATCCCTATTATGTATTCATATTCGTACTGATACGCGCTTGAATATCTCAAAAATAACATATAGCTAGTCTTAGTCTGCTAATGCAGCTTCGTATTTTGTTGAGAACCGCAGTGGCCTTTCTTAAACCCGCAACTTAAACCCTGCGATCAGCCAATCAACAGCATTATTTTGCGCGGAGTTCAGTTAGCAAGGCCACACTTGACTTGTGGGGCAAAGGGACACTCCTCATTTTTTGCTGCTGCCGTGAACACTCTCCGCTTTCCTGTTGGTTGTATGTTCCAAACTATTTAGTATAGACCTTGGCGTTGTAAGAGTGAGATGGGGACATTCAAGCGACGTCGTCCACGATTTAGGCGAGGTGGTTGCTTGCTCGGCCTTTGCGTAAAGTATCAGCTGCGTTGTTTTCAGATTCATTCACTCAAGATGGTTTTAAAATGCGCTTCATGCGAGCAACGATGTTAGTTTCTCTGTTCAGCTTCACAACACACTTGGAATGCGTGGGGATCGATATCTGTGTTTTACTCCTTCCTCTGTGTCTGCGAGTAGTTTACCGCATTGTATTTCCACTCATGATGTAATATTATGTGCCTTACTAAGAGTATAGGAAACGTTTTCTGGTCTTGTAATGTTTAGTGACGTAATGTAATGTAATGTTTTGATCCGTAGAAGGTCACGTGTATATAAGGCATGGAATTTTTTATTCCTTTTCTGCATAATATACGAATATCTTTTTTGGTTTCACATAACCTGCGTCTCGTACTAAATATTTTCCACACCTCTCCTTTGTTTAAATCCTTACATGTATACTTTATGAAATTCGTTCACGAGAGAATAAGATATTGTCTTATTTTATTTCACGAAGAAAATGAAAGAACTGCGTTCAGCAGAGCGATTAGTTTATTTTTCAACTCAATTCTCAGTTAAGACGGTAAGTGTGTGTTGCAGTAGAACATCAAGGTAGATGATTACGGTCACGAAAACGTCGGTACTTAGCTATCATACGAGCTCATTTTAGTATAATACGTGATGCAGAATATAGAGCGGATATGCATGTGCACAGCACAAATTACACCTATAAAGTATAATTCCCATACACTGATAGTGAGTTAAAAGATGAGATTTGTTGTTAAGATTATGGTTTCAAGATATCTCGGTTTAGCTTATGTTATGCTCCCCTTTCATTGTTCCGTTCCGCTTTGAGAAAGTTCCTGGTCTCTAAGAGATATAAGGTAAAAATAATTTGGTTGCATTGTTGTTAAGTTTTGATCTGATTTCATTTAAAAGGTAATGTTTCTGGGCATTAAATATGGGCTTATAGCATCTTATGACCTCACAGGAAGCCTATAGAATTATATTACAGGTTAAAGCTTAAATGTAGAGAGTGGCTTTTAAAACATAGAGAGTACTGGTGGAGCAACAATTATACTATCTCTACAAACAACTTTTGTTAGAAAAAAAGTGACCATATCAAACCAGAATTCATTTGTGTGAATAGGTTACTCAACTCAGTACTGCTGTGCCGCACATAATGTAGTTTGTGTTGTTCTCAGACGATGCATAATGAAACCACCATGACGTTTTAGCTGCCGCAATACCCATGGGTGAAGTGATGAAAATCCGTTAGCCGTTGTCTTCTCATACCACCCCAACGATTGTTTATCGACTTGTGGGGTGGAATTGGAAAAGACCACCTGTTGTTGTTGTGGTCTTCAGTCCTGAGACTGGTTTGATGCAGCTCTCCATGCTACTCTATCCTGCGCAAGCTTCTTCATCTCCCAGTACTTACTGCAACCTACATCCTTCTGAATCTGCTTAGTGTATTCATCTCTTGGTCTCCCTCTACGATTTTTACCCTCCACGCTGCCCTCCAATGCTAAATTTGTGACCCCTTGATGCCTCAGAACATGTGCTACCAACCGGTCACTTTTTCTTGTCAAGTTGTGCCACAAACTCCTCTACTCCCCAATTCTATTCAATACCTCCTCATTAGTTATGTGATCTACCCATCTAATCTTCAGCATTCTTCAGTAGCACCACATTTCGAAAGCTTCTATTCTCTTCTTGTCCAAACTATTTATCGCCCATATTTCACTTCCATACATGGCTACACTCCATACAAATACTTTCAGAAACGACTTCCTGACACTTAAATCTATACTCGATGTTAACAAATTTCTCTTCTTCAGAAACGGTTTCCTTGCCATTGCCAGTCTGCATTTTATATCCTCTCTACTTCGACCATCATCAGTTATTTTGATCCCCAAAATGGCAAAACTCCTATACTACTTTAAGTGTCTCATTTCCTAATCTAATTCCCTCAGCATCACCCGATTTAATTCGACTACATTCCATTATCCTCGTTTTGCCTTTGTTAATGTTCATCTTATATCCTCCTTTCAAGACACTGTCCATTCCGTTCAACTGTTCTTCCAAGTCCTTTGCTGTCTCTGACAAAATTACAATGTCATTGGCGAACCTCAAAGTTTTTATTTCTTCTCCATGAATTTTAATACCTACTCCGAATTTTTCTTTTGTTTCCTTTACTGCTTGCTCAATATACAGATTGAATAACATCGGGGAGAGGCTACAACCCTGTCTCACTCCCTTCCCAACCACTGCTTCCCTTTCATGCCCCTCGACTCTTATAACTGCCATCTGGTTTCTGTACAAATTGTAAATAGCCTTTCACTCCCTGTATTTTACCCCTGCCACCTTCAGAATTTGAAAGAGATTATTCCAGTTAACATTGTCAAAAGCTCTCTCTAAGTCTACAAATGCTAGAAACGTATGTTTGCCTTTTCTTAATCTTTCTTCTAAGATAAGTCGTAAGGGTATTTCGCCTGTCTCATACATCTTGCTCACCAGATGGTAGAGTTTTGTCATGACTGGCTCTCCCAAGGCTGTCAGTAGTTCTAATGGAATGTTGTCTACTCCTGGGGCCTTGTTTCTACTCAGGTCTTTCAGTGCTCTATCAAACTCTTCACGCAGTATCTTATCTCCCATTTCGTCTTCATCTACATCCTCTTCCATTTCCATAATATTGTCCTTAAGTACACCGCCCTTGTATAAACCCTCTATATGCTCCTTCCACCTATCTGCCTTCCCTTATTTGCTTAGAACTGGGTTTCCATCTGAGCTCTTGATATTCATACAAGTGGTTCTCTTCTCTCCAAATGTCTCTTTAATTTTCCTGTAGGCAGTATCTATCTTCCCCCTAGTGAGATAAGCCTCTACATGCGTACATTTGTCCTCTGGCCATCCCTGCTTAGCCATTTTGCACATCCTGTCGCTCTCATTTTTGAGACGTTTGTATTCCTTTTTGCCTGCTTTATTTACTGCATTTTTATATTTTCTCCATTCATCAATTAAAATCAATATTTCTTCTTTTACCCAAGGATTTCTATTAGCCCCCGTCTTTTTACCTACTTGATCCTCTGCTGCCTTCACTACTTCATCCCTCAGAGCTACCCATTCTTCTACTGTATTTCTTTCCCTCATTCCTGTCAATTGTTCCCTCATGCTCTCCCTGAAACTCTCTACAACCTCTGGTTAAGTCAGTTTATCCAGTTCCCATCTCCTTAAATTCCCACCTTTTTGTAGTTTCTTCAGTTTTAATCTACATTTCATAACCAATAGATTGTGGTCAGAGTCCACATCTGACCCTGGAAATGTCTTACAATTTAAGACCTGGTTCCTAAATCTCTGTCTTACCATTATGTAATCTATCTGATACCTTTTAGTATCTCCAAGATTCTTCCATGTATACAATCTTCTTTCATGATTCTTGAACCAAGTGTTAGCTATGATTAAGTTATGCTCTGTGCTAAATTCTACCAGACGGCTTCCTCTTTCATTTCTTCCCCCCAATCCATATTCACCTATCATGTTTCCTTCTCTCCCTTTTCCTACTGACGAATTCCAGTCACCCATGACTATTAAATTTTCGTCTCCCTTCACTACCTGAATAATTTCTTTTATCTCATCATACATTTCATCAATTTCTTCATCATCTGCAGAGCTAGTTGGCATATAAACTTGTACTACTGTAGTAGGCGTGGGCTTTGTGTCTATCTTGGCCACAATAATGCGTACACTATGCTGTTTGTAGTAGCTTACCTGCACTCCTATTTTTTTTTAATTCATTATTAAATCTACTCCTGCATTACCCCTATTTGATTTTGTATTTATAACCCTGTATTCACCTGACCAAAAGTCTTGTTCCTCCTGCCACCGAACTTCACTAATTCCCACTATATCTAACTTTAACCCATCCATTTCCCTTTTTAAATTTTCTAACCTACCTGCCCGATTAAGGGATCTGACATTCCACGCTCTGATCCGTAGAACGCCAGTTTTCTTTCTCTTGATAACGACGTCCTCTTGAGTAGTCCCCGCCCGGAGATCCGAATGGGGGACTATTCTACCTCTGGAATATTTTACCCAAGAGGATGCCATCATCATTTAATCATACAGTAAAGCTGCATGCCCTCGGGAAAAATTACGGCTGTAGTTTCCCCTTGCTTTCAGCCGTTCGCAGTACCTGCACAGCAAGGCCGTTTTGGTTAATGTTACAAGGCCAGATCAGTCAATCATCCAGACTGTTGCCCCTGCAACTACTGAAAAGGCTGCTGCCCCTCTTCAGGAACCACACTTTTGTCTGGCCTCTCAACAGATACCCCTCCGTTGTGGTTGCACCTACGGTACGGTCATCTGTATCGCTGAGGCACGCAAGCCTCCCCACCAACGGCAAGTTCCATGGTTATTTGTAGCCTCCTTGTCTGATGATCATTAGAGATATGCTGCCATAGTTATTGGTGACTGTTCGCGAAAGTATGGTTGCTTCAACTTGAGGGTGCGACATCCCACTTCGATTCTGATATTTGCGTGTGCCTGAACAGTAGGTATCCTCATTGTTGGTAACTAAGGATATCTGCTTTCCCATGCCTAATCTGGTGGCCGGATCTCAGTCCTATAGATTCGTTCCTAAGTGGTAACATGAAGTGTCCGACGACTGTAAACCTGGAGAGGAACTGGCTCCTAGCCTCCTAGCTGCTTGCTCACGGTACTAAACTGAGAGAGCGCGGCAAAATTTTGTGCGCCGTTGTAGCGACATTACGGCTTTTGTCTCTATTAATGGTTGCTTAACAAATCATTTTTCACGTACGGACAAAAATACAGCAATGCAACAAATATTTACCGTGAATGTCGCACTTCATATTGGTTGCTTGTCTGCATTCTAGCCTCTTTGTAACTTTATTTTCGCCACAAGCAGATATTATGCTTTAGCAAAAGAAAACGTTTTCCATAAAGACAAAAGAACGGTTACTAATATCTTTTAATAATCAAGATAGCAAGTGAATAATGTTAAATGAATAGTTTCAGCTTATTATACAGCCATCTTCAAATAACGAAAAATTGATGAAAATCAAAGTACCAGAAGCAATTACACAAGCCGTAACAATACAAGCAAAAGGTCAATTTTATTATATTTATATAATCGAACTTTTGCCTATGTTGTGTTACACAAGCCGGAACAATACAGGGAAAAGGTCATATATGTACATATATATATATATATATATATATATATATATATATATATTGTATCCGCTCCTAAAGTGAGACCTACACAACTTCAGCTTCCCCATGGGCTTTTAATAAAATAATGGCATATACCTCTTGGATAAAATATTAGGTATTCAATCAACACGTAAGAAATAAATAGTGACATCAATAGAAAAACAACACACATGGAACGAAACGAGCGGATATATGTGGAAGATGGCTGTATAATTAGCTGAAACTAATCATTTAATGTTATTGACCTGTGATATTGACTATTTATAGATCTTATTAATTTTTTTTCTATCTATGTCTAGATACATACTCCACAAGGCACTGTATGGTGCGTGGTAGAGGGCACCCTGTACCACTATCAGTCATTTCCTTTTCTGTTCCACTCGCAAACAGAGGGAGGGAAAAACGACCGTCTATTTGCCTCTTTACGAGCCTTAATTTCTCTAATCTTATCTTCGTGGTTCTTAAGCGAAATGTGCTTTGACGGCAGTAGAATTGTTCTGCAGTCAGCCTCAAATACAGCTTTTCTAAATTTTCTCAAAAGATCGTCGCCTTCCTTCAGTGATTTCCATTTGAGCTCCCAAAGCCTCTCCGTAATATTTGCGTGTTGTTCGAACCTACCGCTAACAAATGTATCATCGTGCCTCTGAACTGCTTCAATGCATTCCTTTAATCCGACCTAGAGCATATTCCAATCACTTGAACAGTACTTACTAGTGTCCTATATGTCGTCTTTAAGGGTGAACCACAACATCCTAAAATTCTCCCAATACCCCAAAGTCGATAATTCGACTTCCATACTACCGTCCTTACATACTCATACCATTTCTTACTGCTTTGCAGCGTTACGCCTACATATTTAAAATCATGTAAAACTTTTATATCGCTTGTCTCCGATCTGACTATCTCAGGAATTAACAAAGGCAAACGATTTAAATTCCTGACAAGAATCTTGATAAACAGACGCTAAATTCCATGCAGAGAACCTGTATTTTCGCGCTTCTACCTCACTCCAGAAGCAATTTCAGTTTAGGTGCTTCCAGCTATCTCCAGAACGTAACGACAAAAATGTACTTTACTATGTAACAATCACAGAGCTTACACCCGACTAGATGTTATCTTATAAGCAGTTAAAGCTAACATTTGTATCACAGAGCAGATCTGAATAACATTAATAAAATTTATGTCTTATTCTTAACAAAAATAAAAGTAAAACAACCACAAGCAAACTGCGGCAAGGTGCAGCGCCTCACATTGTCCAGCCTTGCTGCGTTGCAACCAGCTATCGTCACTTTGAATAGTTCCTAAGAGCTTAAGCTGTTATAAAAGGCAGTATGTTTGGAGCAATAAACAACTATACTTTCAGAATGAGATTTTCACTCTGCAGCGGAGTGTGCGCTGATATGAAACTTCCTGGCAAATTAAAACTGTGTTTTAGTTTGCCAGGAAGTTTCAACTGTATTTTTGTTTCTATCCATTATTTCCCCACCTTGAATCAATTTAGGAGTCTTTACCATTCGCTCAATTATGCCTCTATGCGTTTGGTACATGCTTTTTGAACAAAGGAAATCAAACTAAGTGCAAGTAGTGGGATAATGGGGGAGGGGTGTTGGACCATTTTCTTCATGCAGGTTGCATATATTTAGGGGCTAGTATACATTTAAGGGGAAACATACATTCAGGAGCAAATTAGCCACCTCTCCTTAACCTATTGTTTATTAATTTATTTATGGGTCTTGAGGTAATGCTAATTCATTTATGACCCTTCGGGAACAATCTGACCTTCTGAGAAACCCCCACTATCCCCCTCCCCCTCCTCCTACCCCAACTCTCAGGGGAAAGGGATACTTTTCTTTGTCCCACTCTCTGATTCAGTTCTGAGCCAGTTTTCCCCTTCCTGAGAAATCCGCCAGCCCTCCCCCCCCCCCACTCCCCTACTTCTCCACTTCCCCACTTGTGAATTAGTGGGATAGAGACGCAGTCAGCATTATAAAGGAAACATCTCATGACCCAAAACGCAAATCACTGTCAATAAAATAGTGCTCAATTCAATTTGCATATTATTTATTTTATAAGTTGCAGGAGACATGGCTCACCCATTTGGGGAAAAGTTGCTCAGAACTGAACTTAAATGGGTGGCAATGAAAAGTATCCTTTTCCCTAGAGGGATTGGGGAGGAGGAGGGAGAGGTTGAGGAGAGTAGGGTTTATCAGAAGGAGGGATTGTTCCCAGAGGTCAGAATCAATTAGTATAACAACAGGTAACCCAGGGAGTCATAAATCAATTAGCATAATACTAGGGTAAGGGGAGGGAGCTGATTTGCCTCTGAATGTATGCAACCCACAAAAAGAAAATGGTCCAGTGCCCTCCTTACTCCACTACTAGCGCACAGTAGGAATTCTGCAGCTCTCTCAGGAGGAGGAGGAGGAGGAGGAGGAGATTAATGCTTAGGATCCTGTCAACAACGAGAACATTAGAGATGGAGCAAAAGCTCAGATCAGGGAAGGGTGGGGAAGGAAATCGGCCGTACCCTTTCAAAGGAACCATCCTGGCATTTGTCTGAAGTGTTGTATGGAAATCACCGAGTTGCAAACTCAGAAGTTAAGGTTTGTCAGCTGCAGCTGGAGACTTTGAAATGGTCTTCCGACTTTCAAATGGACTGCCGACAGTGACTGACAGATTAGGCGTTTTTATTACACTAGGTTTTGTTGTGGTTCTTTGGAAATGCCATCAGTTGGAGAGAGACCTCTGGAGGAATTAAACTCTAAAGCACCAACTTACAAGCAATCTTGTAGTATTATTTTTCTCTTACTCCTACTGCCATTCTTCGTCTGACTTCAGGAGCGATAAAAGAACAGTATTGTTAGAAATCGGTGTTATACTAGATCTATCTGCCAGAAATGTTGACCTGGCCATTAAAATTACACCTCCACAAAATACAGAAAAAATAAGGAAATTTAGCTTATTGTTGATGTACCATATAGCAGGCGGGATACACAACTGTAATTGTGGTTGTTTTCAGAGTAATCAGCATGCAAAATACAGGATGTGTGAGGAGGAAAGGTACCAACAATCAAGGGGTGATAGTATTAATGATTTTTAACAGAAAACGCCATATGGACATATGCTCTTTTCTGAACAGTTTTCGAGACAGAACAGATTTAATGCACATTGTTATTTAGTTTCTGTATTATTCAAACATTATCATTGTTCACAACGTACCAGTGTAGTGTAGAGGAGATGCGAGAAAAAATGCTGCACCATGCATGAAGTTTTAATATATTTATTCTTTTCTACTAAGATACTGCTACAATCGTGACAACTTAAGGAAATCCCTAACACCAGGCACAATGCAGCTTTCAACTGCGAAATGCAGCCAACTGTTGGTGAAAACAATAGCCGTCTACAGAGCTGTGAAGAGGCGTTGCCATGGAGACGTAAACAATATCACACTGTAGATACGCGAAATAGCTGCGCCCAGAGTACAGAAGTAGTCCGCGATATTACACTACAGAAACAGTTGGTTTTTCGTTTCTGATTTAAAAAATGGCAAAAAGAGTACCCGGAGAATTCCAGGGTTATCAGCTTGTTTTCAATAATCTCGCGCTCTCTTCACGCAAACTATTTATTACCTCTAGAGAAAAAAATGAATAGGACCTTCTTTTGCAAGCAAGTGAATGTAGTTTAATTTTGTACGGCGACACGCTTTTGCTGGAGGGTGCGGTTATTGAGACACGAAAAGAAAGACGTACAAAAGTGATATTAAATGGGTCCTGTTTCTCAAACCATTCGAGATAATGAGGTTTCTTGTTGAGAAGCTGTAATACTGTCAGCCCTCAAACCATGTACCTCTGCCAAAGCGAAATAATTATTAGAATGGAACGGAAATCGGTAGATGTGATGTTTATGTACAGAGAAACAAATGAAAGCAATTGCTGAAAAATTAGATGATATATTCAACAGAAAGAGCCTCATAAGTTGAGCAAGTAAATAATGCGCTGGTCCGCCTTTGGCCCTTATGCAGGCAGTTATTCTTTTTGGCGTTGGTTGATACATTGTTGGACGTCCTCCTGAAGGATATCGTACCAAATTCTGTCAATATGGCGCAGTAGATCGACAAAATCCCTAGCTGGTTGGAAGGCCATGCCCGTAATACCCCCAACGTTCTTAATTGCTGAGATATCTGGCTACCATCCTGGCCGAGGTAATGTCTTGGGTGCCATTTCTTTTCGTAGCAGAATCCCTGTGGTTTTCATCCGCACCAGTATTAAAGCACAGCCGTACGGCGACGATATTCTACGTTTCGTTGCCGCTCATGGCAAGCCATCCTGATCTTGCATTACAGTAAGATAATACCCGCCAGCATACGGCGAGAGCTTCTATTGCTTGCCCTTGCGCTTGCCAAACCCTACCTTCGTTAGCAAGTTCGCCGGAACTCTCTCCAATTGAAAACATGTGCTGGGGTTTTGACGATGTAAAGCGTCAACTTGACATAATTTGGCCTAGTATCACTCTGGAGGACGTTCAATAACTTTATCAATCAATGTGAAGCCAGAGGTGACCCAGCGCGTTACTGACTTCCTCAGTTTGTGAAGCTCTTTCTCTTGAATAAATTATCCAATTTTTCTGAAACTGTAATCTTTCGTTTATCTGTACATCACATGTAACGCTTTGCATCCCTTACGGATAACTACTTCATGGTCAGTAGTTTTTCTTCATCTTATAGTGTATTTGCGACGTATGATGGACCTCGATAATGTGCTGGGCAGGGCAACAGTCGATTAATTTGTCGGTCCTTGCGGGTGCTAGTTGGTGGATGGGGTGTCTGAGATCCTCCATGATGTTACTTATCGGCCTCCTGAACCATTCGCATGGGAGTAGTGGGATCCCGACTAACGTGTGCCAGAACATTGCAAAATGATAAAACACATCCTCATTAGCCTGCGAACCTGTCACTGTTGTACTCCGACAGATGCTGATACATGTTTGTCCTTACTCGAAGCACGATCTCAGGATCAACCAACAATAAAATGCAATTTCTGAACGACGAAGCAACTGTGTAATCTTTCCTTATGTACAGAATGTGTATGGAGTTACTGTATGGAGTTACTGCTGCGTTTAGCAGTTGCACTCCAATGCTGTCATTTGCATATACACTCATGTAGCACACTCTATGCCACTTTGAAGTTCGTTACGCTTCGCCTCCGTGGTGTTGTAATTTTAATGTCCAGCAGTGTGAGAAGTGACAGACGGGCGCGGCTAGACGGGCGCTGGTTTTGACAGGCGACGTGAGTCTTGACAGAGGCAAGAATAGCTCGCGGGAAGGCAGCGTGTGGAGCTGTCTGTCAGTCGGGAGACGCCGCCTGAGGCTCTGCTATTGGCGGAATATGCGGGCGCACGTAGTGAGCCGGCTGTCGTAAAAGCAGCAGGCAGTCAAATGCGCTACTGCGAGTGATTTTCCTCAGGCGAGCGGCCGTTGCCAGTCCGCTGGTGGTCTGCTGGTGCCGCCGTGGCCCAAACTCAGAGGCTGAAAATTATTTCACAGCCGCAGCCTGAGTATTAGGTTGTGCATAAGTTCGTAGCGTTTCTGTTTTGGATGTTGGTATTCCGGTTGGTATGGGTTGTCATCGACACTCGTTTTTTATTTGTACACTCATGCTCATAAATTAAAGATAATTGAAGAATGTGGTGCCACACAACGTGGCACTACACAAAACTGGCGCTAATAGCACAGGTACATAGGAAACAAACACGACACAGATCTGTAAGTCTACGGTATTGGTGATAAGTTGAGAAAACCGTCGCGAAACACATGTGCTACAAAACGCCACCGTTTCCTTCGCATGTACCCCGACATCAATATGGGACATGATAACCGTGCACACGTACACAGGCCGCACTACGGGTTGGCATACTCTGGATCAGATGGTCGAGCAGCTGCTGGGGTATAGCCTCCCATTCTTGCACCAGTGCCTGTCGGAGCTCCTGAAGTGTCCTAGGGGTTTGAAGACGTGTAGCGATACGTCGACCGAGAGCATCCCACACGTGCTCGATGGCGTTTAGGTCTGGAGAACAGGCAGGCCACTCCATTCGCCTGGTATCTTCTGTTTCAAGATGCTCCTCCACGATGGTAGCTCGGTGGGTCCGTGTGTTAGAATACATCAGGAGGGAGGTGGGATCCACTGCACCCCTGAAAAGGCGGACATACTGGTGCAAAATGACGTCCCGATACACCTGACCTGTTACAGTTCCTCTGCCAAAGACACGCAGGGGTGTACATGCACCAATCATAATCCCACCTCACATCATCAAACCATGACCTCCATACAGTTTCCTTTCAAGGACATTAAGGGGTTGGTGTGTGGTTTCTGGTTCATGCAAGATGAAAACCCGGCGAGAATCACTGTTCAGACTATACCTGGACTGGTCTGTGAACATAACCTGGAACCACTGTTCCAATGAGCATATACTGTGTTCTTGACACCAGGCTTTAAGGACTCTCCTTTCAGTGGAATGCACCTTGCAGGTCTCCGGGCGAATAAACCATGTCTGTTCAGTCGTCTGGAGACAGTGTTTCTGGAGACAACTGTTCCAGTAGCTGCGGTAAGGTCTCAAGCAAGGCTACCTGCAGTATTCAGTGGTCGTCTGTGGGCACTGATGGTGAGATATCGGTCTTCTTGCGGTGTTGTACTCTGTTGACGTACCGTACTGTAGTGCCTGGACACGTTTCCTGTCTGCTGGGATCGTTGCCATAATCTTGAGATCACACTTCGTGGCACAAGGAGGGCCCGTGCTACGACCTGCTGTGTTTGACTAGCCTCCAGTCGCCCTAGTATTCTGCCCCTCATAACGTCATCAATGTGTGTTCTTTGAGCAATTTTCAACACACAGTCACCATTAGCACGTCTGAAAACGTCTGCACGGTTACTTGCTGCACCGTACTCTGACATGCGCCAACACACCTCTGCGGATGTGGACTGCTGCCAGCGCCACCGTGCGACGACCGTAGGTCAAATGCACCGCATGGTCATACCCCGAGGTGATTTAAACCCACAAACCACCCACCAGAGCGTTGTTTTCCCACGTATGAGCATTATCCTTAATTTATGAGCATGAGTGTAGTTCACTGTTGCTATCTGAGTTTATGTATTGTCATTTTTCCATTTGCAGATAGTAAGAGGAGCTGTCGAACCTAGAAAATGGAATGCAAAGTGAAGAAATCGGAACATTTTCGACATGTGTTTCGTAGACAGGTGACAGCAGCGGAAGCAGCCAAAAACAGTTGCACCGCACCGTGTGTGTGTGTGTGTGTGTGTGTGTATGTGTGAGAGCACGGAAAGAAAATGGTTTTCTCGTTTTAAGCTGGATCGTTTTGACATTAGTAACTCTCCACTTTCAGGGAGACCGTTGGCGTCGCTGTTCAGACCATACTTCCGGTCCTTACTCCTGACCTCTCGCGGCCGACCGCCCACCACAGATATTGCAGCCTGCTGCTATATCGGTACTAACCTCCAAAAACATCGATATTGGATTAATGGCACAGGATTAATGAAGATACAGAACAAACCATGGCACTACCGGAACGAGAGGCACGACGCTAGGAAGCACGCCTAAACACCCACTCCGTTATTGTATAAGCACTTTAGATACTGATGATGAAAGATATGAATGTACTGGTTACCTTCAAAAACAGTATAACTTCCAAGCGACTTAAGCGATCTTACCGAACGAGGTGGCTAACTCACTGGACTCGCATTCGGGAGGACGACGGTTCAATCCCTCGTCTGGCCATCCTGATTTGGGTTTTCCGTGATTTCCCTAAATCGCTCCAGGCAAATGCCGGATGGTTCCTTTGAAAGGGCACGGCCGACTTCCTTCCCCGTCCTTCCCTAATCCGATGAGACCGATGACCTCACTGTCTAGTCTCGTCCCGCAAACAACCAAACCCAACTTAAGCGATCTTAAAGAATAAAGTGAGCATGTACAGCGCTTGAAAAGCACTGAGCAAGAGACAGATTCAGAATTTCTAAAGAAGCAATATAGTATGATTTATGAGCTGGAATGTTGACTTCGAAGATTGAAAGTACCTTCAGTGCAAAATAAATCGCTATGTTTAATTCTCATTAGTTTTAGTATAGATAATAATAAAAATAATAATAACAATAACAGTAATAGTAACAATAATAATAATAATAGTAACAATAACAGTTGGGACTATGGGCATATACATGTGTTTTTAATGTTTTAACGCTACTTTATGACTGACTTACATCAAAAGCTTACGCAGCTGCACGTTTAATAAGGCATGCAAGTTACCTTATTGAAACTGGTTCTCTACATTTTTATAGCACTGAAAATGGCCATAGACTGACCGAAATCTAGGTATGCAATAAACATCATTCCGACTCATTGCTATACCCTTTACCACAGGACAGATAATAGTTATTAATGCTAATATTGATTATATCACTGAAATGTCACCATAGAAAGCCTTGTGAAATTGTAGCTTAAGTGCACGTACAATATAACTAGATAGACATGGTGATTAAATTTCTTCTGAGTGTTGCATCGCATCATTGCATAAAGTAATTTAATTACAAAAATAAAACCAACGTTTCGACAGTATTACAAAGGCCTTCTGCAGTGAAAGACTTCTCCCGAGGAAGGCCGTTACCATGTGGTCGAAACCCAGTTTTGAAGCTCATGATCAAAGTATTTTATACAATGTCGTGGTACAACATCCAAAGAATTTTGATCATCACGTGTAATACTTGTGGTAGTGAAAAGTTTAATGGAATTTTTATTCGTTAAAAGGTTCTTGTGCAACAAGTGCAAGAAATCAAGATGGATTTCTGATGAACAGACAGTAATCCGCAATCTGTAACAGCTGAAAGGAATCAACACATAGGGACGAATCATGTAGGGTATTTATTGGGAGCTTTTATACAATGAAGAGTCAAAGAAACTTGTACACCTGCCATTAAAGAGCCTCCACCAGCTTGAACATTTCCCTGCTCACATGCAGAGTATATGGACTCATGACGCTCTCTCCATACCCGTCCACGTCCTCGTCCGACCAGGCAACAAGTTTCCACTCATCAACAGTCCAGTGTTGGCGTTGATTGGCACAGGCGAGGCGTTAAGCTTTGTATTGTGCAGTCATCGAGGGTTCACGAGTGGGCCTTTGGCTCCGAAAGCCCATATCGATGACGTTTCGTTGAATGGTTCGCACGTTGACACTTGTTGATGGCCCAGCACTGAAATCTGCATCAGTTTGCGAAAGGGTTGCACTCCTGTCACGTTGAACGATTCTCTTCAGTAGTCGTTGGTCCCATTATTGCATGACCTTTTCCGGCCGCAGCGATGTCGGAGATTTGATGATTTACCGAACTCCTGATATTCACGGTACACGTTTAAACTGACTTAAATCTTGATAATCTGCCATCATAGCAGCAGTAACCGCCAGACACTTGTTGCTTGTTGTCTTATGTAGCCGTTGCCGACCGCAGCGCCGTATTTTCCCTGCTTACATATCTCTGTATTTAAATACGCATGCCTATACCAGTTTCTTTGGCGCTTGAGTGTAATAATGTGCGTAGTATGTTTGTTTTTAGGGTTTTTGCGATGACAGATCGCCTCTATACAGCGTGTCCTACAAGGAACTGTCAGTATTCAGGGATATGAGAGGAGCGATTATTCGAAGCAAAAAAAATCTGGTAAAAAACACGGGCTCTCAAATGCAACGTTAAGAGCTATGAGCACTTAATCTTAGATACTGTCAAACAAATCTCATCTACTGGAAGCACTTTGCTTTCCATGTTTTGAAAGAAGGTAGCATGGACCAAAACAAACAAACAAAAATCCTAGTTCACATGGGCGATAAAATGCATATCTTAAAAGCTATGAGCACTTGTTTAGCGGAAGAAATGTGTCTCACGTCAGCGAAAACGCGACAGGTTATAACATTTCTCAAGGGATGCGTTTTAGAGTAATGTTTATTGGACTTCTTTGCTTCGAATGGTAATTCGCGTCATTATCTCTCAACAATGACCATTCCTACTGGCCTATTTTCCCACTTTTGCTTGCTGTGACATAAATATTCTCTACTGCACTTGCAGGATCACGCACGCGAGAAAGAATAGTAGGTGGCAGAGCACATCCAACGTCTCATAGCACAATAAATACATTTCCAGGCAGTTTACCATCAAAATCAACAGTCGGCATACTTGTATAGAAGTGCATTAAGTCATTGATGTTAGTTGGTCTTGATACAACTTCCTGGTATATCTAATTTCCGGGATTCCTTTCATATGCATTTCCTCTTCAAATCCCGACTGGTCGGAGTTGAAAACAAATTTCTTACTGAACGACAGGACAAATTTGTTTATCCCATCTACAAATTTTCCGGCCGATTCCGCAGTTTGCTGTGCTTCGTCAAGTTGACGCTTCATTTGAAATTCCGTTATTTTACATCTAACGATTCTGTAATGCCATTTGAGTTTATGCAACCATGAATTGCTCCATGGAATCAATGTAATCTATGTCACGCGCAGTTTGATGCACAACGTAGTAGGTACTGTCATACCCATCCTGTAAATTGTATCGAGCATCCTCGAAACGGCAAACAGCAGTTTTTGTAACAAGTGCGCCTTGTCCTCCTACAAATATTCGTAATTTTCATTCCTCACAACACGGTCATATTGCTGCGGACTTCGGAATCTGTTGATGATCTTCCAAGTACGTAATTACGTTTAGTACCGGCTCTTTGGACAGCGATTGTCCTTTACTACGTTTCGCTGGAGATGGGATTTGTGTATCCCTGTCTGATAAGGATGGTGAACTACATGGCTCGAGACCTGTTCCAGTATCACATTCACTTGTCAAGCAAGTATCGTCATCATGGTGCTACTCATGTACATTGTCTGTAAGGTCAAGCTTATACACACCACACAGTCCACTGAGTTATCTTGCTTCTCTAATATTTCATCTACTATTTCTTTCTCACTCTGCATAACTCCTTTGGTTCCTTTCTGACGAAATATCAACTTCGGCTACTGTTGTTGAGGTATAATGTAATGTATGCTTTGTTTATTGCTGCCATTGCTCTGCTTTGTACCAACACCACTAGCACTGTAGCACTGTAGTACTGTAGTGAGTTACTCGTCGACTAGGCAGTTCAAAGACGCTCTTTAGCCTTATGATGTGCTCACCAGTGGATACCTAGAGCCCCACCTCCTGTTGCCATTATCCTGGTTGCATGGTAAACAATATGTGGGACTTTGAATGCTGTAAACATGATTGGCCTTTTGCGGTCTCTGAGTCTGGGGGTTCCTTGCTAGTTAATCCACTTTCTACACAGAACGAGGAAAGATAATTAATACGTCGCAGGCATAATAAGCTGTCGTAGCAACCAACCTTTATGAAGTTTGCTCAGCCCTGGAAAGTTTTGAAAAGTCACTGAGATTGTACAGAAAGCCTGCAAAGTAGTTTTGCGATAGAGATTTGTTTTATTTTTTTGCAGTTACAATGGGCAGAATTTTTGAATATATGTGAGCTGGTGCGTTGCTGGCGCCAGTTTCCATCGACTGTCTTTTCATCGTTGAGTCGACTTCGATGCTTATTTGTCTTCTTGACATCTTTGGCGGCGGGGGATTTTAACTGCAGTGTGCGCTCTCTGATGGTGTTTGGTGGGAGGGTATCCGCGGTGTGAGGTGGAGTGACGTGAGACTGTGTTTGTATGCAGCACGGCGAGAGACCCAGTCGGTACGACGAAGGAGCGTGGCCAGCCGCTATTGCGAGTTTAACCGCTACAGTGCAAATCTTCTGTACATGGTGATGGGGATTTGCTCGAGGTTGGAAGGACAAGTTCCGTCGTGTTGGTTACAAGTTACATAGGCCGAATGAATTGGAGTCGTCGAGTTGCTTTGGTGGGTGTTGTTCATATTAACTAAATATTACAGTGTACTAAAAACCATTTGGAATTGTTCCAATAGCTTATCACTGAATTTGGTGTCGTCAGTTGATACCTTGACGGCAGTTAAGGAAGTGTAACGACACCCACCAAACAGAGACGAAGCATTGCTAAACAGGTAGCTAGAAGTGTAACTAAGTAGTGCGTAAGTCCGTGTCGTCGTTCCAAGCTGCGCTGAAATATTTTTCCTATTCTACCTGTTATGTCATTATTTCAGTCTGGCCTTTAAATGTGCGACGAGATTATTCTTGCTATTCTAACTTTTATGCCATTATTTTAGTAATGGTTTTAAGGGATTGGCTAATCAAATTATGAGCCGTGACTGCCCAAGTAAGTGACGGAGGTTAAATAGGTTGGTTTCATTTGTGGAGTATATCATTGAAAGATACTGATAACTAGTTGTGCAGTCAGGATTGTGTATCTCATGTTTCAGAATATTGTCTGCCGCTGATGTGTTTTATGTTGCAGATAATTGGCAGTGCTTGACACGAGCAAACTGGGATCGGACTACCACGGTGGCAGAGTATCGCCTCAGTTGTGCGACTGGATTCCTGATTTCCTGTCAGAAACGTCACAGTTTGTAGTAATAGATGGAAAATCATCGAGTAAAACAGAAGTAATATCCGGCGCTCTCCAAGGAAATGTTATAGGCCCTCTATTGTTCCTGATCTATATTAACGACATAGGAGACAATCTGAGTAGCCGTCGTAGATTGTTTGCAGATGATGCTTGCATGGGGGGTTAATTAAATAAAATGCAAATATTTTTAGATTTTTGGTAGCTGTATGTCCGATTACGCAAGTCTCGTAAACGGTTGGCCCTGACTAGTATTATTATGCAATCTGACTGCATAGAACAACAACAAAGAATGAAAGAAAATTTTCGTTAACAAAAATAATTAATTAAGTCCCCAGCAACTATAAAACCTACAAAACCAAGGCACAAGTATAATTGTTCTGTGTGTGGGAGTGTGACTCAACGTACACATCTGGCACGGTTCTTCTTCAACAAGACAAGAAATTTTAAATACCATTTATACTGAAGTAACTAAAAAATAGAAATACTATAATTGCGTAAGGAAAGCAGAATTACACTCTAATACAAGAACACAAGCCAGATGCTTTGTTGACTGAACCTGTAATGACGCATTATTCAGGACATTGAAATAATGAGAAAAAAAAGAAAAGTAGTTTGTTACCTTAATTTATATTGATGAAAAGCACTCTAATCATTACAATATCTCCACACCGACTCGCTACTACCACATCTCAACCAGAACTCTCCAATATCACATCTCAGCAAGCACTGCCTACTAGCACATCTCAACACAGACTACCACGAGACCTCGACAGGCACTGTGGAGGCGGCGGAATAATACTCTTTGGCGCAATCTCTGGCGCCGTGGCTCAGTGTAGCCACCTTTCATATGCCCCTCCTCCACGGGCCAGAATTTGATGGTATTTTTGCCAGCATTGGTGGTGAAAATACCACCAAATTCGTCCACAAAAATACAGACAAAAATAAAAGATAATATTAATACCTAAATATCACATAATTAGTTAAAATTTTGGCTTTGCACTGACCTTTCAATAACCTAATATATAAAATACAGTAAGCAATACAACTTCTTTTCATACATGTGATATTACATAAGAGTTCACACAATACACAAAAAATCAGTTTATACAAAAAAGACACCAACAGGTGACATCTTTTCAGTAGAAGCAATCCATCAGTGGCACCCAGCAATGTTGAGTAGGTGCAGACAGCAAGAAGTAACATCATTTCAGTAGAAACAGTTCTAACGGTGGCACCCAGTAGTGTTGAACAAGTGCAGACACCAACAAGTGACGTTATTCCAGTAGAATCTGTCCATTAGTGGTACCCAGCAATGTTGAGCAGGTGCAGACAGCAACAAGTGACATTATTTCAGTAGAAGCAGTTCCATCTGCGGCACCCAGCAATGTTGAAGAGGTACACACAGCAACAAGTCACATTTCTCAGCAGAAGCATTTCCATTAGTGGCACCCAGCAATGTTGAACAGGTGCAGACACCAACAAGTGACATCATTTCAGTAGAAGCAGTTCATCAGTGGCACCCAGTAATGTTGACAGGTGCAGACACCAACAAGTGACATTATTTCAGTAGAAGCAGTTCATTAGTGGCACCCAGCAATGTTGAACAGGTGCACACACCAACAAGTGACATTATGTCAGTAGAAGCAGTTCCATCTGTGGCACCCAGCAATGTTGAAGAGGTACACACAGCAACAAGTCACATTTCTCAGCAGAAGCAGTTCCATTAGTGGCACCCAGCAATGTTGAACAGGTGCACACACCAACAAGTGACATTATGTCAGTAGAAGCAGTTCCATCTGTGGCACCCAGCAATGTTGAAGAGGTACACACAGCAACAAGTGGCATTTCTCAGCAGAAGCAGTTCCATTAGTGGAACCCAGCAATGTTGAACAGGTGCAGACACCAACAAGTGACATCATTTCAGTAGAAGCAGTTCATCAGTGGCACCCAGTAATGTTGACAGGTGCAGACACCAACAAGTGACATCATTTCAGTAGAAGCAGTTCATTAGTGGCACCCAGCAATGTTGAACAGGTGCACACACCAACAAGTGACATTATGTCAGTAGAAGCAGTTCCATCTGTGGCACCCAGCAATGTTGAACAGGTGCAGACACCAACAAGTGACATTATGTCAGTAGAAGCAGTCCATCAGTTGCACCTAGCAATGATGAGCAGGTCCAGAGAGCAGTCCATAATATTCACTATCACTGATCACGCTGTTCATCAGAGTTTATAAGCAGAAATTAAACATGTCCTAGCGGCACCAATCATGTAGAAAAAGTACAAGTAACAGTCCATAATATTCACTATCACTAATCAGACAGTTCAGGCATGAACAATAGTTTGAATCCACATACAAATGCTCTTACACTAAACATACAAATCATAACAAACACACAAATGATGTCAGATAATTGTCATATTAACTATTACAAATACACAAATATCAGTAAACCTATAATATTTATGGGTGTCAGTGCAAGCCACTACAAACGAATAAAATAATATTTAGGAGATAGGTGGGTAGGATTAGGAAAGGAAAACACACAAAACACACTCACTCATCTTTCATCCGCATTAAGTACTACTGTGTAATTGAATAGTGTTAACTGTGTGAATGTAATTCTGTCAAAATTTGATGTTCATCATGTGTATCCATTAGTAGTGGCAGCAATGTATAACAGTCAATAATAGTTAAGTCAACGTCCTAGTCATCATGTCAAGACCAATGTTTGCCAACCCAGATCAAATGTACTGTTGCTGAACAACTGTCAGTGAGCCAAGATATGCAAATACTTCCTCTCTTCAAAAAAAAGTATATACTGCTTAGTGATTTAACAAAGTGTGTGTATAGACTATCTTCCTTCTACTTTAGTGTTCTAGTATGCTATCTTCATCCTCCTTGTTCCATAAGACCAACAAAAAAAATATGCACCTCACTTACTTCACCTCTTATACACCAAAACTCCAATAATCATCAGCATCACATAATCTCAATACTTCAATAATACCTCTTACGTCGATACATATAAATCTTATCATCAATATCATTTACCTTACCTCTTGTCCACAAAAACTCCAATAATCATCAACTTCATATAATCTCAATACCTCAATAATATCTCTTCAATACGTCGATACATATAAACCTTATTACCAATATCATTTCACTTCCATAACAACTCTTTCCTCTAGTCAGTCTCCTCGAACAAGTACAGATAAAATCCTAGTGCAAACTTCAGTTCATCATCCCATACAATCTGAAGACACATTGTCAACACACAACCTCTGTGTAATCCATCTGAGCCAAATCTTCTGTCCATCATTAAATAAAAGAAATGCATACAAGACCTCTAACATACTTAGTTCGAATAACTCTCAGTAATTAATTACGATTACGGAGTGTGAATGATCATAATATTTCACAGTGTGTACACCACTTCAAGAATCATGGCAAACAGAAGCAAACATGTGGAGTATTTCTTGTGTCAAGTGTCACTTCCTATTTCAATTGCTCACGAAAAATGCAGTGTAATGACTGTCAATGGTCTAAACCTAGTTTTGGTATGTCATGTCGTTAGCTTCCTTCCTATTAGCATAAATTTATACAGCTTCCATAAAACCTCAGCTCATGTGACTTCTATGAAGTTTCTTGTACTAATGTCGTTCGTCGAATTATAGCAGTTCATTTTCCTATCTTAAAAATATAAGGCACTGAGCGTAAGCAAAACATGCAATAGCGAGTAAATATACCAGTAGTGAACAGAATGTCAACAAGTGGATGCAGCACAATTCTTACAACGAGGCTCTGCCAAGCGAACAATCTATAATTAAGACAATAATGTGACCTAAACTCTATGTTCATACACAGTATATCAGCATTTCTAAATACCAAATTAAAGAGTAGTTATGACAACAAACAGAAATGTATAAATATGCAATCCATACGAATAGCAGTAAACATATATCTTACGTAATAAACAGGTCATTAGCATCATATCAGCATAAGCAAATAAATGTTCATATGTCATCTTAATAAGTAATCATGAAGGCGCAAGCAGATAAATCACAAAGTATAACTTACATACATAATCATAGTCAGCACAATTAATCAGGTTACAATTATACTTTAAATAAATAAGCACAGCAGGCACATAATAGAAAAATATGACATCAGTGAAAAAGCAGTGCAGCCAAGCGATGCATAATATATACAAGTTACAACCCAGTTCATTAATAATCATTGTCAAAATCAGTTAACGTACGCAAGCACGTCGCTTCACAAGTAAATTCATGAACATGAAATTTAGCACAAAGTATGAATCACGTAATTGCGACCAGCAAATTACGTCTAAAATACGTACCTAAGTGGAAACATGTTACCTGAAAAAAATAAACTCAATTAATAGTTACCTTTTTTTAGTTTATTAGTTTCTTCTTCGAAATTACATTCTTCCTGAAAATTTCTCGATAGCAAGTCGTCTTAACGTCGGACACGCACAGAATTTACCTGAAGTTCTTAAATATTTTATAGAACCGTATCCTGAAAAATACTGAATGTTAATAACATAATTCATCAAGTCACTATAGCTTTATACTGACTTTAGTCGGAGAACTTAGACTGTGTATTTGTTTACGGCTGTCAGTGCATTCGCACTGAGCGCTCGATCAGCTGTAGGCGCGTGACGTAGGAAGTAATTGTTTGCGGTCAACGACTGCCTTGTGCGGCGCGCAGACTTGACTGTTGCTTAGAGTATATGCCGCCGCCAAAACACAGCGCGGTATCCTTGTATTCTCTGCATGTTTGCGTAAACTGTTGGTTTCTGAGTCCGTCGCCAAACAAAAATCTTTAGATAAATCCGGATGTGAAAGAAGTGGGGCAGCAACTAAAGCATCACGAAGTTGTTCAAATTCTGATTGAGCTTACTCATCCCAACACCAATTAGAATTCTTTCCGGATAGTTCACATAGACGAGGTGTGCCCAAATTGTCCAATCTAACAAAGCGTCTAAGAAAATTACAGACACCAAGGAAACTACGAACATCACGTTTTGTGGTAGGAACAGCATAATTACGAATAGCGTCTAGTTTCTCTGGATCAGGAAGAATACCTTCTGTAGAACTAATGTGACCGAGAAATTTCACCTGAGAACGACCATATTCAGATTTTTCCAAGTTCACTGTAATGCCAACTCGTGCAAAAATACGTAATAATGAATCCAAAATTTTGTTATGCTCACTCCAAGAATGTTTAGCAATAAGAATGTCGTCAACATATGAAGTAATATTGTCACGAAGATAAACAGGTAAAATTTCATTTAAGCTACGAATGAATGCTGCAGAAGATACAGTAAGTCCAAACGGTAAATTCCAAAATCACTTTTGGGTAAAACAGTCATATCCGGTTTATGGTTAACTTACTCACTAGATAGATTCATAGTCGAAGAGTTGGTTTGACAGATGCAAAGAATAGTAAAAGAGTAGGCAGCGGTACAGAAAACTAAAAGAGAAATAGCACCACTACAGCTCGGGGCCCTATGCTCACTACGGCACATATTCACTTAGAGTAGTGAATCCCCTGAGGACCTTAATAGCCGCACATAATTTCCAGTTTGTGACTTTGTGGCAAATCTGGCGGAAGTGCGTACATAAATTGATCTAACCATGCACATGGATGTATGTGATTCTTAGAGTTGCGAAAGATCTTAAATTTCCGAACAGTCAAAAAGTGTTTATAGTCAAAGTTTTCGCCTCGTGGCGACAAAGACCTACCGCGTCTGTCCCAGTCCCAATGACGATTATTGTCAAGTTCGCGCGCCTGGCGCTCTCTTGTCGCATCCCGTAAATGAAACAAATTATTTTCTTCAAACCCCTCTGCTATCTGTGATTCCAAATTTCTTTTGCTGTCTTTTCCTACAATTTCGCCTTCGATCTGTTTGACTTGCTTTCGTAATGCCTCAACTTCCCTTTTAACGCGTTCATTAAATTTTCCCTGATTTTCAACATGCTTATTTATGTTCTGATACTCTTCGGTTTCTGCAAATGGCAATGGTGCTGTATCATTGAATCTCTGTCCCCATTTAAACTAAGATTTGTCAATTTGTCTGAAATCTCCTCAACTCTTTCCGATAAATCACCTATTTGTTCTTTCTGTTTATTTACGTCTTCCGTAAGTGTCGCGACTCGGGTTTCAGTATTAACACATTTAGTAGTTAACTGTTCATACTGTTGTGTTAGGTTATTTAATCTGTCATTTGGTACGGATTCCTCGATTCTCTCAAATATTTCTTCCTTATCTTTTGCACGTTGTAAATTTAGCTCTGAAAATTTCTGTACTATCACGCGATGTCTTTCTTCCTGTTCTCTATCCTGTTCCCTTTGTCTAATCTCTACTGCAACTAATCTATTATTGTGAGCATTCAAAATCGGTTGTACGTCTTCTCGAATTTGTTTCTTTAATTCATCTTTCATGTTTTTGAAACATTTCTCTATTCGTGAGTCTAACCGTGTTTCCAAAGTTCCAATCTCTGTTTTAAATTCAGATCCTAACCGAGTTTCCATTGTTCCCATTTGTGAGTCTAACCGTGTTGCCAAAGTTCCCATCTCAGTTTTGATTGCTCCCATCTGTGTTTTTAATTCAGATCTAAACTGTGTTTCCATTCGTGCTCCCAAATTTAATATAGCACCCATCAACTGGTCCATATCAGCCGGTTCGAAATTCTTTTCGCCCCTAACGTTTCCCACAAAACTAACTTCCTTCTGCATAGCCATAAAGCTATCTGTGTTCGATACTATTTCAGAATCTTCTATCGTTAATCTCGGATTCTGTGAACTTTCTGATTGAGAAAAATTTTGAAATGGTTCCGGACTATTTTCCCGACTTATTACATTGTTTCCCACTTCATTATTCATCACACTGTTTTCCTCTGTTGGCGAGTTCGCCATGTTAACAATTTCGTCATTCTCACTATTCATCATTTTTGCCTTTTTCATTGATCGCGTAATCATTTACAAAACATACAAAACTCGTCACTGTACGAAAATCACACATAACGACTCTTTATCATCAACAATACCATTTACATGAAATGTCTCCCTCAAACACGATTAACGAACAATTGAAATAATTGCACTAAATCGTCAAACGCGTATACAAGACAACAAATCAAATTCAGAGATAAAATACTATTATAAGAATGACAATTACCAAATCTAAACATGCAAAATAGACTATAATTACTAAACTACAAATTACTACAACAATGCTACTGTCTACTATTTTTACAATCAGAAGATTCCAAGGGACGATCCGAAGCAGCGGTCGCCACGTGCATGGGGGCTTAATTAAATAAAATGCAAATATTTTTAGATTTTTGTTAGCTGTATGTCCGATTACGCAAGTCTCGTAAATGGTTGGCCCTGACTAGTATTATTACGCAATCTGACTGCATAGAACAACAACAAAGAATGAAAGAAAATTTTCGTTAACACAAATAATTAATTAAGTCCCCAGCAACTATAAAACCTACAAAACCAAGGCATAAGTATAATTGTTCTGTGTGTGGGAGTGTGACTCAACGTACACATCTGGCACGGTTCTTCTTCAACAAGATAAGAAATTTTAAATACCATTTATACTGAAGTAACTAAAAAATAGAAATACTATAATTGAGTAAGGAAAGCAGAATTACACTCTAATACAAGAACACAAGCCAGATGCTTTGTTGACTGAACCTGTAATGACGCATTATTCAGGACATTGAAATAATGAGAAAAAAAAGAAAAGTAGTTTGTTACCTTAATTTATATTGATGAAAAGCACTCTAATCATTACAATATCTCCACACCGACTCGCTACTACCACATCTCAACCAGAACTCTCCAATATCACATCTCAGCAAGCACTGCCTACTAGCACATCTCAACAAACACTCTTCACTACGACATCTCAGCACAGACTACCACGAGACCTCGACAGGCACTGTGGAGGCGGCGGAATAATACTCTTTGGCGCAATCTCTGGCGCCGTGGCTCAGTGTAGCCACCTTTCATGCTGTCATTTACCGTCTTGTAAAGTCATCAGATGATCAAAACGACTTGAAAAATGATTTAGATATCTGTATGGTGCGAAAAGTGGCAATTGATCCTGAATAAGGAAAGTTGTGAAGTTATTCACATGAGTACTGAAAGAAATCAGCTAAATTCCGATTACGCGGTAAGTCACACAATTCTGAACGCTGTAAATTCAACTAAATACTTAGGGATTAGAAGTACAAATAACATAAATTGGAACGATCACATAGATAATATTGTGGGTCGAGCAAACCAAAGACTGCGATTCATTGACAGAACACTTAGAAAGTGCAACAGGTCTACCAAAGAGACTGCTTACTACGCTTGTCCGTCCTATTCTGGAGTATTGCTGTGCGGTGTGGGTTACGCATCAGGTGGAACTGACGGATGACATCGAAAAAGTACAAAGAAGGGCAGCTCGTTTTGAATTATCGCGAAATAAGGGAGATAGTGTCACAGACATGCTACGTGAATTGGAATGGCAATCATTAAAACAAAGGCGTTTTGCGTTGCGACGGGATCTTCTAATGAAATTTCAATCGCCAGTTTTCTTCTCCGATTGCGAAAACATTCCGTTGGCACCCACGTACATAGGAAGAAATGATCATCACGATAAAATAAGAGAAACCAGGGCTCGCACAGAGAAATTTAAGTCCTCCTGTTTCCCGCGTGCCGTTCGAGAGTGGAAGGGTAGAGAGACAGCTTGGAGGTGGTTCATTGAACCCTCTGCCAGGCACTTTATTGTGAATAGTAGAGTAATCACGTAGATGTGTAGATGTAGATGAGAGTGATATTTAAGACCTGCCCCCCCCCCCCCCCCTCCCACGTCCTTTCGGAGGAGAGCTATAGTTTCTGAAGCTCAATAGCAGTGCAAAGTTGAGTACCTTTTTATTTCATTTCCTGTCCCGTGGATTTCTTGAATTGCCTACAATCTTTTGGTGTGCTCGCGCCCATTACTAATTCTCGTGTAGAGTGGAAGCGCCCCCTGTTAAGTTTTTTTCGGAAGATCTTCTTGTTATAGTCAGGTACTGAAATCATACGAACCTGGTATATGCAAGTAGTATTGTTCTAATTAATCTAAAGTTGGCCGAGCAAACTTTAAAAATTTTGGGGCTTGTTGAGCTCAGAGCTTTGATTTGAGTTAGTCATGTTAGTCATATTTTATGAATCAGGAGTTTATGAATATTTTATTAGTTAATGAAAAGTTTGCCGAGTAAACCTTAAAATTTTGGTGTTTGTTGAACTCAGAACTTTTAACTGGGATAGTTATGTTGGCCATATTTTACGAGCATGCTTTTATGAATATTGTGTTTGAATGATGAAAAGTTAGCCAACGAAGCCTTAAAAATTACTGTCTGTTGAATACTGGGTTGGTTATGTCAGCCATATTTATCTTAATAACCGTTTTATGAATAGTGTTTCATTTAATGAAAAGTTGCCCGAGTAAACCTTAAAAATATTGGTGTTTGTGGAACTCAGAACTTTTGTCTAAGCTGGTTAAGTCAGTCATATTTTACGAAGGATACTTTTATGAATATTGTTTTTAAATTATGAAAAGTTGGCCAATGAAACATTCAAACATCACTGTCTGTTGAATTCCGAACTTGGATGTGATGAAAAAATAGATAAAAGAGTTTCCAGGTAAGTGATGAAGTAGGTGTGATTTATTTGTTAGTCATATTGAATTAATAATGGGTCCATGGGAATGATTTAATTTAATGTAAGTGGTTGAAAGAAAACGATATGTGGAAGATATCTTAAAAGATTTTTGTGTTCTACACTGTTTTTGTGGTCTTCAGTCCTGAGACTGGTTTGATGCAGCTCTCCATGCTACTCTATCCTGTGCAAGCTTCTTCATCTCCCAGTATGTACTGCAGCCTACATCCTTCTGAATCTGCTTAGTGTGTTCAACTCTTGGTCCCCCTCTACGATTTTTACCCTCCACTCTGCCTCCAATACTAAATTGGTGATCCCTTGATGCCTTAGAACATGTCCTACCAACCGACCCCTTCTTCTAGTCAAGTTGTGCCACAAACTCCTCTTCTCCCCAATTCTATTCAATACCTCCTCATTAGTTATGTGATCTATCCATCTAATCTTCAGCATTCTTCTGTAGCACGACTATTCGAAAGCTTCTATTCTCTTCCTGTCCAAACTATTTATCGTCCATGTTTCACTTCCGTACTTGGCTACACTCGATACAAATACTTTCAGAAACGACTTCCTGACACTTAAATCTATGCGTGATGTTAACAAATTTCTCTTCTTCAGAAACGCTTTCCTTGCCATTGCCAGTCTACACTTTATATCCTCTCTACTTCGACCATCATCAGTTATTTTGATCCCCAAATAGCAAAACTCCTATACTACTTTAAGTGTCTCATTTCCGAATCTAATTCCCTCAGCATCACCCGACTTAATTCGACTACATTCCATGATTCTCGTTTTGCATTTGTTGATGTTCATCTTATATCTTCCTTTCAAGACACTGTCCATTCCGTTCAGCTGCCCTTCCAAGTCCTTTGCTCTCTCTGACAGAATTACAATGTCATTGGCGAACCTCAAAGTTTTCATTTCTTCTCCATGGATTTTAATACATACTCCGAATTTTTCTTTTGTTTCTTTTACTGCTTGCTCAATATACAGATTGAACAACATCGGGGAGAAGCTACAACCCTGTCTCACTCCCTTCCCAACCACTGCTTCCCTTTCATGTCCCTCGACTCTTATAACTGCCATCTGGTTTCTGTACAAATTGTAAATAGCCTTTCGCTCCCTGTTCCACAACACCGGCCATTAAAATTGCTACAGACGCAAAATTTAACCGACAGGAAGAAGATGCTGTGATATGCAAATGATTAGCTTGTCAGAACATTCACACAAGGTTGGCGCCGGTGGCGACACCTACAACGTGCTGACATGAGGAAAGGTTCCAACCGATTTCTCTTACACAAATAGCAGTTGACCGGCTTTGCCTGGTGAAACGTTGTTGTGATGCCTCGTCTAAGGAGGAGAAATGCGTACCATCACGTTTTCGACTTTGATAAAGGTCGAATTGTAGCTTATCACGATTGCGGTTTATCGTATCGCGGCACTGCTGCTCGCGTTGGTGCAGATCCAATGACTGTTAGCAGAATATGGAATCGGTGGCTTCAGGAGGGTAATACGGAACTCCGTGCTGGATCCCAACGGCCTCGTGTCAAAGCAGTCGAGATGACAGGCATCTTAACTGCATGGCTGGACGGATTGTGCAGCAGATGGGGACGTTTGCAAGACAACAACCATTTGCACGAACGGTTCGACGATGTTTGCACCAGCATGGACTATCAGCTCGGAGACCATGGCTGCGGTTACCCTTGACGCTGCATGACAGACAGGAGCGCCTGCGATGGTGTTCTCAACGACGAACCTGGGTGCACGAGTGGCAAAACGTCAGTTTTTCGGATGAATCCAGGATTTGTTTACAGCATCATGATGGTCGCATCCGTGTTTTGGGACATCGCGGTGAACGCACATTGGAAGTGTGTATTCGTCATCACCATGCTGGCGTATCACCCGGCTTGATGCTATGGGGTGCCATTGGTTACACGTCTCGCTCTTATTCGCATTGACGGCACTTTGAACAATGGAAGTAACATTTCAGATGTGTTACGACCCGTGGCTCTACACTTCATTCGATCCCTGCGAAACCCTACATTTCAGCAGGATAATGCACGACCGCATGTTACAGGTCCTGTACAGGCCTTTCTGGATACAATGTTCGACTGCCGCCCTGGCCACCACATACTCAAGATCTCTGACCAATTGAAAACGTCTGGTTAATGGTGGCCGAGCAACTGGCTCGTCACGATACGCCAGTTACTACTCTTGACGAACTGTGGTATCGTGTTGAAGCTGCATGGGCAGCTGTACCTGTACACGCCATCCAAGCTCTGTTTGACTCAATGCCCAGGAGTATCAAGGCCGTTATTACGGCCAGAGGTGGTTGTTCTGAGTACTGATTTCTCAGGATCTATGCACCCAAATTGCGTGAAAATGTAGTAATCACATGTCAGTTCTAGTATAATATATCTGTCCAATGAATATCCGTTTATCATCTGTATTTCTTCTTGGTGTAGCAATTTTAATGGCCAGTAGTGTATAAGACAAGCTTTGTTGTGATTGTGGTTACTGTGAACGTATTGTGAGCAATGTATTTGTAACAAAGAAGTGTGTGGCAACTACAACTGATTTCGATTGTAGTTTCGGGGTGTTCAAAGGGACCACGCCCCAGTATTTATTATATCCAACTTCCTTGACTCAGCGTTATTTCCTGAATGTAGGAGATCTTAGAGTGCGAGGAAGGTGTGTTGAGGGTGAGTGCCCTGGTGCGGAGAATAACGGCGCGGCTGCGCACGGGTTGCATTCCGCAGTGTGGCAGCAGGCTTTTGTGAGCCGCTCCGCCACCAGCACAGGTGGGCTCTCCAGGGGGGAGAGGCGAGGGCAGACGGTAGGCCCAGCAGCGCCACGCGCATCCCTGATAGGAGGCCAGCCAGGCATGGAGCCGCCCACTGTCCGGAACGGACTGTGCAGCACTAAGGGTGGGGCGATGCTTTGGAAGACTTTATCTCGTCTCAGAAAAACCGTTACAAGCTATAGCGGAAGACAGGTGATATACAGTATATGCACACATCAAAAAAACTTTTGCATCACCTCGGTTCCGAGAGTTCCAGAACCTGTACAGAAAATAGGAATAGATATCAACATAATCATTTCCGCCCTTTTTATTGCTCATGAAAACCACACATTGCATGTCGTACCACAATTCAGAGAGACCTTCAGAGGTGGTGGTCCAGATTGCTGTATACACCGGTACCTCTAATACCCAGCAGCAAGTCCTATTGCATTGATGCACTGATGCATGCCTGTATTCCTCGTGGCATACTATACACAAGTTCATCAAGGCAGATTGTCCCACTCCTCAAAGGCGATTCGGCGTAGATCCCCCAGAATGGTTGGTGGGTCACATCGTCCTTAAACAGCTCTTTTCAATCCATCCCAGGCATGTGCGATAGGGTTCAAGTCTGGAGAACATGCTGGCCACTCTAGTCGAGCGATGTCGTTATCCTGAAGGAAGTCATTTACAACATGTGCACGATGGGGGCGCGAATTGCGGTCCATGAAAACGAATGCCTCTCCAATATGCTGCCGATATGGTTGCACTATCACACAGAGGATGGCATTCACGTATCGTACAGCCGTTACGGGCGCCTTCTACGACCACCAGCGGCGTACGTCGGCGTCACATAATGTCACCCCAAAACATCAGCGAACCTCCACCTTGCTGTGCTCGTTGGACAGTGCGTCTAAGGCGTTCAGCCTGACCAAACATGTTTCCGACGATTGTCTGGTTGAAGGCATATGTGGCACTCATCGGTAAAGAGAACGTGATACCAATCCTGAGCGGTCCATTCGGCATGTTGCTGGGTCCATCTGTACCGCGCTGCATGGTGCCACGGTTGCAAAGATGGACGTCGCCATGGACGCCGGGAGTGAAGTTGCGCCTCGTGCAGCCTATTGCGCACAGTTTGAGTCGTAACACGTGGTCCTGCAGCTGCACGAAAAGCATTATTCAACATGGTGGCGTTGGTGTCAGGGTTCTTCCGAGCCATAATCCTTAGGGAGCGGTCATCCACTGCAGTAGTAGCCCTTGGGCGGCTTGAAAGAGGCATGTCATCGACAGTTCCTCTCTCTCTGTATCTCATCCATATCCGAACAACGTTTTGGTTCACTCCGAGAAGCCTGGAAACTTCTCTTGTTGAGAGCCCTTCCTAGCACAAAGTAACAATGCAGCCACGATCGAACGGCAGTATTAACCGTCTAGGCATGGTTGAACTGCAGACAACACGAGCCGTGTACCTCTGACATCTCTGAACAGTCAAAGGAACTGTGTCTGTGATACAATACCCACAGTCAATGTCTATCTGCTAGAGATCTGGGAACCGGATTGATGCAAACCTATTTTGATGTGTGTATAACAACCAAGAGAACAATAAGAGTGGAAGACCAATAGGGCTGGGCTCGGATTGTAATTTGTTTGTCGTATGGCTAACGGGAATCTGCAAGTTTCAAATGCAACCTTGCTTCCGCACTGTTCAACCTGACTCGCTGATGACATTACTATCCTCAGTGGAAAGTTGGTGAGCTGACTGAGCGTTAAGGAACAGCAAGGTCATCAGTCCAGGGGTAGGTCATCCGGAATTAGTGACGTCTGCGAAACACGTGCTCTGGTGATGAATGTGTGTAGCAGCGGTAAGATCAACGCATAGAAGGTAATATTGGTGCCGTAGCTGAGAAAGAATTTACGGAGAAGTATATCGATCGGGCCGGTATGCAGATCAGAGCAGGTGAGGATTTGCCAGTGCTCATCGAATGGCGAGAAAAGCGCCACCCTGCATCCGAACCCCCACCAGCCCGATGCAGAGCGAAGACAATTACAGAGCAAAGAATGTCTATCCAACAGTGTGCTTCCTCTAAAATATAGGGTGCTGGAGAAAAAGGAGACATACCGCATGGAAAATCAATTGAAACGGAGTAAGAAAGGGATGAAAGACTTTGCTGGTAAAGAAGGTAGGGTCGGGGGTGCCCTACACCCAGCATGCAGCGGGAGATGCCCCTGCCCCGAAGGCAGCTTAAAACCTTATATCTGAAAATAGAAACCACATTCACGGAGAAAACTGAGAACCAGTTCAACCGTCCTTGAATTGCCTGCCAATATTTGAGGCAAAGAATTCGGAAGGTCAAGCTTGGCTTGGAACTATACTTAGTGAAAACGTGAAAGAATTACAGGACCTGATGTAATAAGCTCTACGGAGCACAGACTGAGAGTGTACCAAAGAACGACTAACGTAAGAGGACTAACAAAAACGAGACTAGCGTCAAATTTAATATAAAAGTAGACAAATGGAGGGATGTACTACGTTGGAAGCAAAATAACACAAGACAGACGAAGCAGCCTTGTACAGACAAAGCATTCCTCGTTAAAGGAAGTCTGCAAGCATGAGACATAGGTCTCAGTAAGAACAGATTTCAGACAATGTACGTCTGTGGTGCATCAAGTGCAACACTGAATTGAAGCTTATGTTGGAATACGGGAAAAGCAGAAAGGAGTGACTCGAGGCGTTTGAGGCGTTCTTTTAGACAAGGATATTGAAACTAAATGGACTGTTAAGATAGTAATTGAGTAGGTCTCCCCCCTCCCCCCCCTCCGCCCACTCAGAAGTAGCGTAGAGGGGAACACTTGAAAGACAAGAAGAAGGGATAGTATGATAGGATGTGTGTTAGAGCACCAGTTTGAGGCTTTTCCTCTGACAAACTCCTGTAAGTTGCTTATGATAGCGTAATTCATGGAAATAAATGGAACAATATGATGCAACGTGGGAAAAGCCGAAGAGAAGAGAACCTACGCGTTTGAGATGGGGTGTTACAGGACGATACCGAAAATTAAATGGACTGATAACGAATACATGGTGCTCTCAAAATTGGAATATTTGACAAACAGGAGGAATGAACAAGTTGATAGGACATTTTTTACGATATCAGAGCATATCAAGAAAGCGGGTGTAGGTCATGGCAGAAAATAATTGTAGAGGAAGACAAGAGATGGTATATTTACAACAAATAATGGAGTATGATAAGTTACTAAAAATGATATTGCATAGAAGAAGTAACCGTGAAGAGCTGCGTGAAACCAGTTATTGTACTAACGACCGAAAAAATATCTGTGTTTCGATTCTATTTCTACTTCAGTGTGTTACATTAACTAAACTTCATTCCAGTGAACCAAAAAGCATCAGAAAATGTTTACATTTATGAGATAGAGCCCTTTCCTCATGATACAACTCTTTCGATTATATTTATTTATATTTACTCATGATTTTTCCAGTTTATTACAGGGATTTGCGTGTGTTCGCGCTAATAGGGCGTGGCCGAAACCTCTAAATCACAAAAAGTAGAACATTGTTGTGATACATGTTTAACATTCTCAGCGTTTTTTAAACACTGGCAATGATAATTTCAGTCAGGAATATTTTATAGCAACGTTGTGCTAATGGGGTTTATTATTTTATGGGTTTCTCATATGTTATGACATGTTCTATAGCATTTTGTTTCTGAACAGAAGCCCAACCGAATGAAGTGATGTGATGATGAATAAAATAGATTTGTAAAACCTTATTTTCGTAGCTAGAGACTTACAGTTCAAAGTTCGTGCGATAAAGTAATAAAACTCTCTTCTGTCCATACATACATTACCTCCTGCCTCAGTTTATTACAGAAAATATTTGCCATTAGACTTCAATAATCCATTAATTTAATAATAAGATGTTAATTATCATCTAATAATTCCACAGCTCGCAATCAGTTTTAAAGTGAGAAAGAAAATGATATATTTAAGAACAGTTGAACATCTCCACCAAAATGAGATACTTGCTTAAACCAACTTTAAGATTAAAATACTCTTTTTAATACAGCGTTTTAAATGACCAAATATCACCAGTTTGGCAACATTTTGTTATGAAATTGTCTAGTCTCCTACACTAATCTTGGAGAAGAAACCTCGGTGACAAGCAGACAACTACTGAGTAAACTCCAAATACCTCTTGGGGCTCGGCAAAGATACCTCAGATCATGCTGCAATTTTCTGTACAAAACTGGGGAAGAAGAAGCAGAGATTTAAATGTGTCACTGGTATATAATTTCCGTTATTCCTTTCTCAAAAAAAGAAAAAAGTGAAACGTCGGATTAAGGAAGTCAGGGAGTGAGTGCAATGAATCACTGTCACAAGAGAGGTCATAAGCTATCGCTGGTGTGTCACTTGCCTTTTTACTCGGTACAGTGTTGCTTTTGTTATGTATGAATGATTTCTCGTCTTATTCATGAAGGTGACATAATTCTCTTTGTGACGATGCAGTTGTCACCAGGTTCTATATAGATACAATAGCTCCAGGAAACATAAGCGAAGTTTCCTTGGAAATTTTTAACTGAATTGACGGATTGTCTCTAAATGTCTTTTAAAGACGAAATTAAATCCTGGACTCAATTAAACCTGAGTTCTCCACTGTGATAACAGATGGTCGAAACACTATACGCAGGGTGTTTCAAAGTCTTTGCATCGTCTAGGGATGATAGACCACTTCGTGGGGAACTACTCTTGTTGGGACAAAATGTTTAGTGACGCTTTCTGGAGACGATAGGTGGCCGGCAGCGGTGACCGAGCGGTTCTAGGCGCTTCAGTCCGGAACCGCGCTGCTGGTACTGTCGCAGGTTCGAATCCTGCCTCGGGCATGGTTGTGTGTGGTGTCCTTAGGTTAGTTAGGTTTAAGTAGTTCTAAGTCTACGGGACTGATAACCTCAAATGTTAAGTCGCATAGTGCTTAAAGGCATTTGAACCAGTTAGACGTGCATGCATTTGTGTTTGCTAGCTCCTGACAGGTGGCGGGGCGTAGGCAGTCTGCGGCTTGCGTATGTGTTGCAGGTTACCTACAATTCACTCATCTGCTCCATGTGAAAGGGGAAGGCCCAGCAAAATTGAAGTTCTTGATTTACTTCTAAAACATCTTTCTTCGCGTATAGACGCTAATTCTTGTTGAAAATTTCTATTAGTGTACTGAGGTAATATGCAGCACACCTGCTTAGTATATCCTGCTAGTCCAGCGAAATGTTGCCGTTCCAGGGCTGGCGAATACTTAGTGATACCAAGCGTTGACGAGAAGCATCAACGAACATTTTGTCCCGAAGAAAAGTTGATCCCCATGGCTTGCTATATCACCCCTGCACATCTGGCGCAAAAACTTTGGAACACCCTGTGTAAAGCAGGATTTAGAAAATCTTTGGACATGTATGTTGATACAAGCTCGAATTGGAAGATGGAAATTGAGCTATTCTTAAATAGCTTAGTTCAACGACGTTGACACGTAAGAACAGTCTTTTTTTTTATTTCTGCAGACCACTTCGCCTTTGTTGCCATACTGCTTGTATCGTGAAGTATTCTAAATTACTTCTGAATATCTCTTTATGCTGCTGCTTCTGCTATTATACTGTGAATTTCTAAATCTTTAATTTCTCGACTTCGGCTTCCTGTTACTTTTTTCCCAGAAATGCTTGAGAATTTGTTTCGTCGGGTTATTGTGTATTTTTATTATTATCTCAGGGTAGGAAGCTTTGGAGGAACTCTCCATTTTGGATGAAATCATTTGTTGGACAGAAAGATGTAACGGCAATAATATAAGGTGTCTGCCCTCAAAACTCACAGACAGGTCTTTACACAGGTTGTCATACAGAAGACACATTTTAGTACATACATTTTTACGTAACGTTTTGTGACAAGACTCGCAATCAAAAAATGTCAGTAATATAAATATAATTTATGTGTACGTCAGAGTTTTCGGAAAATTTGCAAGTGGAATTAAATATATGTTATCATAACTATAAGATAAACATGACTAATACTTTGTAAATGATCATTGCTTGGCGCAGAGAAGCGTTATAAATATATACCGAACGTTTTGATGGTGTATCATGCTAAGGGTCCCACGTCGTAGCTAACTATGATGCTTTTGATTATGGAATAATTAACTAACTCCAGGCTCACAGAATGTGTGATTGTGACAGAGGGCGACACTTCAGAATGTGACTATTATAATATCGTTGATATGGATGTGGCTTGTTGTGTTATAGCGAAACACATTCCCCGTCTGGATATGAAAATTTTAATTCAGCGAGTACTTCCCGAGACATGCAACCACGTTCTATATTTCATAAAGATAAGACCCCGCTGCAGAAAACGTGGCTTCCTTCGTGCAATTAATCTCTACCGACAAGAATCGGTGACCCGGCCAGAGCACGGAACTCAAACTGCGTGCGTTTCTAACGTCCTTCGGATTCACAGACTGGGTCTTGCGAGACGCGAAGATTAGGTCAAGGATTTCTCTATACTTAATGAGGCGCAGGCTAGAGGAAAAGTCAATTACACGCGTGACGGTTTTCTGAAATTGGAGAACACTGAATTCTCCAAATATGCGGTAAGCTATAAGCTGGCATAACAATCTTTTAAATCGTCAGTCAATCAGGCCACCAACGTGCACAGTCTGGATATTGTTGTTGTTGTGGTCCTCAGTCCAGAGACTGGTTTGATGCAGCTCTCCATGCTACTCTATCCTGTGCACGTTTCTTCATCTCCCAATTCCTACTGCAACCTACATCCTTCTGAGTCTGTCTCTAGGTCTCCCTCTACGATTTTTACCCTCCACGCTGCCCTCCAATACTAAATTGGTGATCCCTTGATGCCTCAGAACATGTCTTACCAACCGATCCCTTCTTCTAGTCAAGTTGTGCCACAAAATCCTCTTCTCCCCAGTTCTATTCAATACATCTTCATTAGTTATGTGATCTACCCATCTAATCTTCAGCATTCTTCTGTAGCTCCACATTTCGAAAGCTTCTATTCTCTTCTTGTCCAAACTATTTATCATCCATATCTAACTTCCATAGAGGGCTACACCCCATACAAATACTTTCAGAAACGACTTCTTGACGCTTAAATCTATACTTGATGTTAATAAATTTATCTTCTTCAGAAACGCTTTTCTTGCCATTGCCAGTCTACAATTTATATCCTCTATACTTCGACCATCATCAATTATTTTGCTCCACAAATAGCAAAACTCCTTAAGTGTCTCAGTTTCTGATCTAATTCCCTCAGCATCACCCAATTTAATTCGCCTACATTCCATTATCCTCGTTTTGCTTTTGTTGATGTTCATCTTAAATCCACCTTTCTAGACACTGCCCATTCCGTTCAACTGCTCTTCCAAGTCCTTTGCTGTCTCTGACAGAATTACAATGTCATCGGCGAACCTCAAAGTTTTTATTTCTTCTCCATGGATTTTAATACCTACTCCGAATTTTTCTTTTGTTTCCCTTATTGCTTGCTCAATATACAGATTGAATAACATCGGGGTGAGGCTACAACCCTGTCTCACTCCTTTCCCAACCACTGCTTCCCTTTCATGCCCCTCCACTCTTATAACTGCCATCTTGTTTCCGTACAAATTGTAAATAACTTTTCGCTCCCTGTATTCTACTCCTGTCACCTTTAGAATTTGAAAGAGAGTATTCCAGTCAACATTGTCAAACGCTTTCTCTAAGTCTACAAATGCTAGAAACGTAGCTTTGCCTTTCCTTAATCTATTTTCTAAGATAAGTCGTAAGGTCAGTATTGCCTGACATGTTCCAATATTTCTACGGAATCCAAACTGATCTTCCCCGAGGTCGGCTTCTACCAGTTTTTCCATTCGTCTGTAAAGAATTCGCGTTAGTATTTTGCAGCCATGGCTTATTAAACTGATAGTTCGGTAATTTTCACATCTGTCAACACCTGCTTTCTATGTTATTGGAATTATTATATTCTTCTTGAAGTCTGAGGATTTTTCGCCTGTCTCATACATCTTGCTCACCAGATGGTAGAGTTTTGTCAGGACTGGTTCTCCCAAGGCTGGCAGTAGTTCCAATGAAATATTGTCTACTCCCGGGGCCTTGTTTCGACTTAGGTCTTTCAGTGCTCTGTCAAACTCTTCACGCAGTATCCTATCTCCCATTTCATTTTCATCGATGATATATTTACAAATTTGGATATGTTTACGAATTTGAAGACGATATTCTTTACGTATGTCACAGTGTCTGAATGACTCATTTTTTTCCAAAGAACGCCACATTCAAATGACGGATAGTCTAACAAATATGTATCCGAACCAAGACTTTTACTAACAAAGAAAAAAATCTTACAGAAAAGAGTGATTCTTCTGGGTCATCGACAGTAAACGAAGCGAAAATAAAAAAAAATAACAAAATAATGCTAGACAGTTTGTGGCAAAATTGTATTGCATCGAATATCAGTAGGCTATAGACCTTAAGCTTACGTCGCGAAGAAAAAATAACGATCACAGTTTTCAGCAACTTATTCCCCATTGCTTATTCCTCGACATCAGGTGTAGTAAAGGAAGTTCACAAGGCGATTAGGATTTACAATTGAGTCTCCAGCTAAGTCTTTGGTGGCCATCGTGGCTCAATACGAAGCGGGCCTCTTCACTGAGACGCCTTGGACAGTGGTGGGATACCAACCTGACTGCCACCCACCATACAGCCCAGCAGACCAGGAGTGATGGTCTGGGGTGCCATTTCTTTCTGTAGCAGGACCTCTTAGGCTGTCATCTGCTGCACCCTTACAGCACAGTGGTACGTCGACGATATTCTACGTCCCGTTTTGTTGCCCTTGATGGGAAGCCCAGACACGGCGAGAGTTTCTATTGGTTATCTTCGTACTTGCAAAACCGTATCTTGACCAGCAAGGTCGCCAGATCTTTCTCGAGTTGAGAATGTTTGGAGCATCTCGGGATTCCGACGACCTAACGCACCAACTGGACATATAATTTGGCACGGTATCCCTCGAAAGGACACCCAACATCTATCAAACAGTGCCAAGCCGAATAACTGCTTGAATACGAGACAGATGTGGACCAACGCGTTATGGACTTGGGCATTTGCGAAGCTCTTTCTTTTGTATAAATCATCCAACTTTTCTGAACTTTTGATCGTTGTTTGTACATGTACAGCACATCTATCTCTTTGTGTCCCATTCGGATAATTCCTACGTGGTGCGTCGTAGAGCGTGTTAAATAACACAGAAGTGAAACTAGCAATAAACTTATCAAAAGTGAGGACCGCGTTGTAGATGACTTTAAGAAATGTCGCTACCTTGGAAGGAAAATAACGGATGATGGATAAAGCAAGGAGAATAAATGAAACAAGTGACCATAATCAAAGTAGGCGTTCGTCGTCAAACGAAATCTATTGCTATCAAAGAAATATTTTAGTCTGAGGAAACCTGTATTATAGTAGAAGGCCTAAACCAATTTATATAAGAGATTTGTTACAATTTTGAGTAAAAGGTATACAGTCAGATTTCATTAGCGTCTGTCCCTAGGCTACAAGTGCCTATGACACACGTTGCCCGATTTTTAAAAATCTTGTTTTCTCTTATTATTTTTCACTCTCTGGCCCATACTTCACTGAGTCTTCAGTAGGATATTACTACGAACACCTCGGCGTAGGTCTGACCGCGGCAAAAAGAAGCGAGACTCCTCACTGAACAACACATAATGCCACACAATGTCCCAATTGACCCTGGCTCTACATCGTGGAAGTTTGCTGTCTGTGGTATTCTGTCAGTGATCAACGACGCATGAAAATTCGGGAATTCAACTCAGCTTACAGTAACTGGCTCCTGACGGTTCGTGGTGACACTCCTCCTGTAACCTCTGCCCAGATTTCAGCTGTTCTCATTCCTCCAACTCGTCACGACTTTTTCTCAATCATTTCAGTACTGCCAGCTATCTGTACGATTGATGATATAATTCTCCCATGTCTCTAATGTGGACGACCTTCCACAAAGCCTGAAAGACTGCACGTGCAAGTTCCCTGCATATCTAGGCATCTATATATGAAAAGTTCGAGTAACGCTGAACACTGAAATTCGTGTTCCGAATTCATTCCGGACACGCTCTATCAGAATGAAGTCCAGGGCGTCGTTGGAGGGCCGACTCTTGGGATATCCTGATCGCTGAGAATTCATAATGCAGAGCAGCTACATGAAAGACATCATCAGCCACAGATAGAATGTCCCGGCCAACAGCAACTCTCGAAAGTGGCTCATACGGTTGTAATACTTCATCTCTCTGTCTCTGGGCGTTATCAACATTCTTTAGATGAGCAATTAAAATAAGTAGAACTCTTCGCGCATAGAGCAAGGAAGGAGTGTGAGTTTTCTGTCAGCCAAACTTACTCATTATCTGAACACTTAAGTACCACGCCAGCCCTAATTATTTTATTTTATTTTAGGCATTGTTGTCGGAGCTGGTCATTGTCACCAACAGGGACACGAGGCAGTCAGCGTGCCAGGACTCGTCTGAACAGTTGAACGGGGCCTTGTTGTGCAGTAAATCGCGTTTTGCATGATATGGTAACTTTTCTACCAATGTTTTATAGGATTGTAGTGTGAATATTGTGACGAACTGGACAGTATATTTATAGTAGCGTACTATATTCGCTAACGAAGGGTACCTGTTGTTTTCTCACAGTGCTAATGTACATGCTAACATGAAAAATTATTATCAAGATATTTGTGGCTGCGTCACTGATGAACTATAGTAACACTGCTCAAATGAACTGTGCGTAAACGTGTTTACCGATATTGCAATGCCAGTGCTTATCAACTTTATTGCAGTACCAGGCCCCAAAACATTCTGAATTTATTTGCATAATAATGAGCACCGAATAATTAGTTATGATCATACACTCACAATTAACAGTTATAAAATGCAGAGTGCAATTGATTATTTTCATTGGAGGAGTTTCAGAGTATACGTGACTGTAATGTAGAGTTGTGGTATGTTACTCGGAACTCACCTTCCTTCTCACGTGGTTAACACTTTCAGATACGACATGCTGATCAGTAAACTGTGAACGACTGCAGCCCGTATACTGTCGAAAAGTGAGTGGATGATGTAAACAGTGTTGTATCCTATTTAAACATTAGTGAATATATATACTGAAGCTCCAAGTATAGGCATGCGTCTTCAAACACAGAGATATGTAAACAGGCAGAGGCGGCCGCTGTGGCCGAGCGGTTCTAGGCGCTTCAGTCCGGAACCGCGCTGCTGCTACGGTCGCAAGTTCGAATCCAGCCTCGGGTATGGCTGTGTGTGTTGTCCTTAGGTTAGTTAGATTTAAGCTTTTCCAAGTCTAAGGGACTGATGACCTCAGATGTTAAGTCCCATAGTGCTTAAAGCCATTTGAACCATTTTTTAAACGGGCAGAATACGGCACTGCGGTTGGCAACGCCTGTACAAGACAAGTTTCTGCCGCACTTGTTAGATCGGTTACTGCTGCTACAAAGTCACGTTGTCAGGATTTAAGTGAGTTTAAACGTGCTGTTATAGTCGGTTCACGAGCGATGGGACAGAGCATCCCCGAGGTAGCGATTAAGTGGGGATTTTCACGTACGACCATTTCACGAGTGTAGAGTGAACATCAGGAATCCGCTAAAACATCAAATCTTCGATACCGCTGCAGCGGGGAAAAGATGCTCCAAGAATGGGACCAATGACGACTGAAGAGAATTGTTCAACTTGACAGAAGTGCAACCCTTCCTCAAATTGTTGCAGATTTCAATGCTGGACCATCAACAACTGTCAGCGTGCGAATCATTCAGCGAAACATCATGGATATGGGCTTTCGGAACCGAAGGCCCGCTCGTGTAACCTTGAAGACTGCACGACACAAAGCTTTAAGCCTCGCCTGGGCCCGTCAGAACCGACATTGGACTGTTGTTCAGGTGTGAATTCCTAAGGGACCAAACTGCTGAGGTCATCGGTCCCTAGACTTGCACACTACTTAAACTAACTTACACTAAGAACAACACACACACACCCATGCCCGAGGGAGGACTCGAACCTCCAGCGGGAGGGGCAGCGCAATCCGTGACATGACGCCTCAAACAGCGCGGCCACTCCGCGCGGCTATTGGACTGTTGATAACTGGAAGCATGTTGCCTGGTCGGACGAGTCTCGTTTCAAATTGTTTTGAGCGGATGGACGTGTACGGGTATGGAGACAACCTCACGAATCCATGGACCCCGTATGTTATCAGGAAACTGTTCAAGCTGCTCCAGGATCTGTAATGTTATGGGACGTGTGAAGTTGGTGTGGTATGGGACCTCTGATACTTCTAGATATGACTCTGCCAATTGACGCGTACGTAAGCATTCTATCTGATCACGTGCAACCATTCATGTCCGTTGTGGATTCCGATGGACTCGGCAATTCCAGCAGGGCAACGCGACACCCCACACGTCCAGAATTACTACAGAGCGGCTCTAGGAACACTCTTCTGAGTTTAACCACTTCGACTGGCCACCGAACTCCCCACACATGAACATTATTCAGCATATCTGGGATGCCTTGCTGTTCAGAAGAGATGTCCACCCCCTCCTACTCTTACAGATTTATGGACAGCCCTTTCATGGTGACAGTTCCCTCCAGCACTACTTCAGACATTAGTCGAGCCCATTCCACGACTTGTTGTTGCAATTCTGCGTGCTCGCGGAGGCCCTACACAATATTAGGGCAGGTGTTCCACTCTTCAGTGTATATATATATATATATATGCCTAATACAGTGTTTGGAATCCATTGACAATGAAAAAGGCATTCAGTCGTCTCGGTATCGATAAATACAGGTCTTGTATGGTTTTCAAGGGAATCTAATACCATCCCTCCTACAAATAAGGCCACTGCCTGTTAACGATGATGTAGATGGATGACTTCTCTCCAAGGTAAATCAGAAAGGCTCAACAGATCTCGTGATTCTGCTGGCCAGGGGTAACGCGATATTTTATCGAATTCTGTCCACTACGAGTTGTGTAACAGGGACCCTGTAATCTTGCTACATGGCATCAGCACTAGTCAAAATGCTCACATAATTCCTTGCAGAGTAACCATGTGGCGCATGGAATACCACGATATGGCTGCCCAAACCGTCGACGAACCCATACCATTTTTCACTCTTGGGACGTAAAGTCGGCCAGAAGTTATGAACAGTCTCATCCAACAAAATGACCTTCTGCCATTGCTCCGTGGTCCTAATCTTATGGCTTTGGCACCACGTTTTTCCGTTACGGACATTTACATCAGTGCTGAGCCGACTTGGACTTCCAGTTCCCCTTCAATTCGCTGTTTATGGAGCTGACAGGGTTTGTGAGAGCGACATTCATTTCCGCATTGACTTTTGGGGCTGTAGTCCTCTTATTTTTCGTTACAATCCTCCTCAATGACCGTCTGTCACAATCACTCAGCACACATTTTCGTCTTTTTATGGCTTAGCGGATGATATTTTTCAGCTTTACTTGCATGCGACGATATAAATCTTCGAATGGATGGCTCTTGAAACACCAAATATTCTGGCTACCTTGGTTACACAAGCACCCATCATTCGAGACCAACAATTCTTCCACTATCGAATTTACTTAGCTCCAGCATAATGCACTCACAACTTTGGAGGACACTGTTCTGTCCACGACTAACGCTTGCAACGTATAGAGGAGATTACATGGGTACCGTTCATGGCCAAACACAACAGCGTAACCTACTGGCTTGGCTAGCACTGCATTTATGCTGAAGTATGCATTTCTCGCATTGTTTCAGTATTTTCGTGCAATCCCTGTAAATGCACCCTGTACAGGTATGGCAGCATCATTACGAAGATAAAGCACGAGAGGCGCTTACAGGTGCAGAGCTCAGTACCATCATACAGTATCGGTAGAACGGAGAAGACAGAAATGTAGCCATTTGAAGCATTTGAAGTGTGGTGTGACAGGAGACTAAGGAAAAGATGAAATTATTGCAAGATGACTACTTTTTGTTGATGTTATTGAATGTGTTAATATTAGTAAAGGAAAATTATGTATTTTGAAGATTGTGGTCAGAGAAACAGCTGTTAGAAAACAGTATCTGTGCCTGCGATGTTAGCCCTGTGGAGTCGTACATTCTTTGATAGTCAGTTGCGGATAGCTGTGGTGTGCAACAGGCGGGGATTCGTTGAGTGAACAGTGTACTGCATCGACGCGCCTTTGGAACTATGTAAGTTACAGATTTATTACGAGGAGGTATGATTACTCACAACAATGGTTGGATAACATACGGACATAAAAAAGAGTCTGAAATAAAGAGTAAGGTGTTATTTGTGAGGTAAAAATTTATTTTTATTTTTGTGAACTTGTATTGTTCGTCCATTTCACCCTCGTCATAGTCAAGTTTTTCGTAATTCTTCTATTGATTGATCTTCTGAGTTAATTTACTGTACCATGGAAGTTATTAGACTAAATGAATTTTCATATTAGTCTACGATTTATATATATATATATATATATATATATAAGTAGGAACCTAGGTGAAATTTCAGAACTTAAAGGTTGAAATACGTGTTTCACTGGCATTCTGTGTCAAGATTATGAACACAATTTCCTCGGATCAGCTCTTGCTGAATCTTCCTGTATTGCTGTTTGTGCCAGTACTTCATTTTGCAGGTGAGAGTCATGACACGCGATTGTTTTGTTTCCTTTGCGCGATGTAGGTCAGTTTCTTATTTTACCAGGGCCATATGTCAGTGCAGAAATTTTCGAGTGTTTCAGGTTACATTCTTATACAGGTCGACATTACAGATTTTTTATGCAGTTATTTTTTTTTTCAAACAGATCGCACTGTCCAAGTCTACTGAGCGTGAAATTATTGGTTTACTTATTTATTTGCTTATGAATGAGATCGGTTTTCACACACACAGGAGGTTTTTTTTCAGTTTCATGTAAGTGATGTTGCTTTGAGCTCAGTAGCACATTTAGGTCGTCGGTCTACATTCCCAGGTTTGCATTTACGGTAACACACACAAGAAAAGGCTAGTTACTTACATGGTGAAGCAAATAACGAAGACCACCTCTAGTGAGGCAACGAGAAAAACATCTCTAATAGAAAGTATGATGAACAGAGAGAATAGCTGTGCATATACTGCGACATGAGTCAAGTGATGATTGAAGGAAAGAATCGCTGGGTCAGGCCTATGTTGAGTGTACGAGACATGTCTGATGTGGGATACAGCGATTATTTCTTGAACGGAGATGATATCTGGCGAAAACAGGGATGGAGAGGTATATCAAACCAACGTTGGGGCTGGTAGTCCAAACAATAACAGTGCAATACAAGCTTAAGCTGAAACGTTGAAGACTTACACTGCCAACTCTAATTTTCTGTTTCAGTTTTCTTCTTCTCTCAGTTGTTCCAGCATTTTGGCAATGCTGTAATGCTCTGTACTAAGTGGTATATGGAGTTCTTGTCTTTGTTATTGGTTTGATTTATTATTAATTTTTTTTGGCTTATGATGTACGCTACCTGGTAAGAACAATGGAGCACCCAGATGATATGGCCAGATCTCAATGTACCTTCATACACGTACACATTGTCGGAGGGTAGGTACACTCCAAGACAAAAAATAAAAGCAATCAAAAAGGAGTTATGCAGATTCTTCACAAACTGTGGACGACCTATGCAAAAATGCAAATTTTGGTGGCCGATCGAATAATGTGTGACGTCACAGTGCAATTTCACTGCGCAACTGGCAAGGATAGCAGACAAAGGACATGTCGATACTAGGGCACAAAGTCTTTGTGAATTTCATTTCGTATACTCAGCTGGACAGTAACCATGCCTACTCACAGGCGTGTTAACGATATACGCAGATAACAATATTTGAGAGAGGACATGTAGTTGGGTTCAAGAAAGCCGGCTGGAAAAATCGGTAAATCTCATACATCTGAATAGGACCGGTGCCACTATTCGACGATGTTGGCAGGAATATGTCAACCATGGTCGAACACAGCGCCAAGAAGGAATCGGTCTAACTCGAGTGTCGACAGAATTTGAGGACCGAGCAATCGCTATAGACGCCCTCAGTGCCTCGGATTCATTATTACCATCGATACGATGTGCATTTGGTGCTTCAGTGACCAAAAGGACCTTTAATAGGTGGCTCACAGAAAGGAAGTTGAGCTCACATCACCTTTGCGCCGACTACCATTGACTCTGCACACCCATAAGGCCGTTTGCAGTGGTGTGGGGCACATTCAGCCTGGAATCTCATTGACTAAGGTGTAATTGTCTTCAGTGATGAGTTCCGCTTCGAACTGAGCCCAAGAGACTAGCGAAGACGAGTCTGGAGACGTCCCAGTCAGCAGTGAGATGCCAACCTCAATTTCATACAGAACTCCTTTGGTTATCATCCACGGCACCCTTACAGCAAAGAGCTACGTCGACGATATTCTACGTACCGTTTTGTTGCCCTTCATACCAAGGCGTCCTGGACTTACATTTCAGGAAGATAATGCTCGCCCAAACACGGCGAGAGTTTCTACTGATTGTCTTCGTGCTTGCCAAACCTTACCTTGGCCAGCAAGGTTGCCAGGTACTCAATCGAGAACGTCTGGAGTATTATGGGCAGACATTTTGACATTCTAAAGCGCCAATTAGACAGAATTTGGCACGATATACTTCAGCAGGGCATCCATAACCTATATCAATCAATGGCGCCCCGAATAACAGACTAACGCGTTATTGACTTGCTTAATTTGGGAAGCTCTTTTTCTTGAATAAATCATACAATACGTCTGAAACTGTATCATTTTTTTCTTATACAAGTAAATCATATCTACTGTTTTGCGTCCCATTTGCATTAATCTTCATGAGTCGCTTTTTTGTTTTTTTTTCCGTCTTAGAGTGCAAGTAATTGAAGCCGCCATTCCCTGTGACAGATCGGTTGGCAACTAAAGTGCATTAGTGTTATTGGTGTTTTCTGTTATTACCAGTCTCTGGTAATGAATATAAGAGGCATGAACAGCATCAGACGCTGAGTCATCACTGTGAAGGATAAGAATATGTGGCGTAACTGGTGAGACTGGTTATCAGCACTTGACAGAGTTTGCAAAGGGGTCACTGTTGGTTTTCTTTTGGTCGGCTGACCGAACCGTGCAGTATCCAGATTTGGGATGTGTCAGCACACTTGAGGGCCGATACACTCGTCGTCGTCGTCATCAAGGTTTTGGTCGATCACGTCTTACCATCACAAGGAATTATAGCACATCGTAATCCTACACACCTGCGCCTGCCATTCGAGGACAAGTAATGGTGTCCCATCAGCATTCTTCGTCACCCAGTAACGTTGGTCAGAGACAAGTAGCAGCTGGATTAGGGAATTACCGTCCGATGGATCGCATGCCGTTAACACCAGAGGTTACCTCCCATGGGACAAATCGTGGTGCAGTTCCTCAAGAGGGCAAATTCTCCTTAGCATGAGACACGTGCCACTATGAAATATCTCTGTGTTGTTGATGTACTTCTACTGCCAGGAAGATCCCCAGATCTGTCCCGAATAGAACATGTTGGGACCAGCTGGGATGTCAGTTTCATCCCAACGGCAGTATTCAGGATATCAAGGAACATTTACCACAGTTGTGGGACAGTTTGCCTCAGGAGAGAATACAACGAATGACACCCTTCACAACCAAATCAGTGCATGCATCCAGGCCAGAGGGGGTGTAACGTACTAATAAGCGGCCTCATACAGCCAAGTTCTTTGTAAATTTGACTCGATTTTGAACTCACTGAAATAACATCACACACCCTCTAAGCTCATGAAGTTTACTTTCGTTTCCTCCTACCCTTCTGGCTGCTTCACTTTTTTTGTCAGACAGTCCATTAATTCATTAATATATTAAATCTAAGGCTAAAGCAAATCTTTCGTTTTTAAGGCTGATCGATGCAGCTTGTACTTGTATTATCGTATATTTTATTATAAGCTTTCTGTAATGGCATGTTTTTCTATTCTCATGTCCCTTTGTTATTGGGGCTAGAAGCTGAATAAAATAGTTATTAATTTTCAGAGGATATTGATATCATCCAAAGCCTCTCTGCATGGCTGGTGAAATAATTCGTGCTTGTCAGGCTGTGTAGAATGGCACACTAATGTCTAGTACGGTCTGCTAGCAGCTGTGTCGACAAGGGATTATGGAAATGAGTAGCTCACTAAGCTGGGAGGGAGCTTGCACATGACGGGCGTGGGCCGTGCTGTGTCCGTTAACAACGTTCTCAACCCTCTTCCTGCCGATTATGGACAGCGGTGTGACGTCCACTCTGTTTCGACCAGATTCTGTCAGCTGTTGACACCGCGATAAAAGAACTGAGAGCGAACTGCATTCACAGACATATGTAGAGGTCCTTCGCAAGTCTCGACGTGAAATGATTTATTTAACTTCATTGTCTGCAAGTTTAATTCATCGCTCGTAGTGCACCAGAGAACTGGATTCATGTGGGGCTGCTGAAGGTGCTAATAAATGAAGCCACGCACAAACAAAAATTCTCGTTTCCTAGCAGCCAACCTTGTTATGGTAGATGGCACGTGAACAATCACCGAGACTGTCAGCAGGGTAGAGGAGCAGGCAGTCAAAGTATCTCTCGTTTTGCTTCTGGACTTTGCTGATGGCGATTATCTTCTCTTCCCTTCTAGTTAGCTTTTACCAATAATACTACCCTTTGTTGGTCGTTGTTTTCGTAGTTGCTGACAATGAAAGCAAACTGTCTTATTCGTTCTCCCATCTTCCAAACACCTCAAGTCTGACCCATCGAATATATATTTTCCTTCACAGTATAGTGCTGATGAACTAATACACGAAATTTTTGCCGCTATATTACATGAAATTTTTAGCTCATTGTTTTCCCACAAACCTCAACATCGGAGAATACTGTATTCTGGCGTCTTACATTATGATTTATACTTCAACGTCTGTTCCTCATTAACTACTAATGTTATAGTTTCAACTCAAATGCTTATAATTTTCGCGATTTGCTTTGTGTTTATAACGGACGCTGTCTCACATCTGTCAGAGTGTTTCATATGCCCATATCTGAAGAGCCACCGCTCTCCAAGTTGCTGGAGTCTTGAATACTCAACAGTTAAGCAAGACCCAGCCACTATCAACCTAGCTCACAATTCTGCTTCTATAAGTTCTATAATGCAATTTTATTTAGATTTCGGCTGGTTTACGTAGTTAATAGTTCTCATCCGTAAAATTAGTAATAAATACCATACAGTCCCTAATTCTTATAAAATTTTAGTATGGGAGGACTATATCAGTCTTTTTTTTATAAAAAATAGACTAATTGATTACAAAACAAGAAATCAGGAGTGCAATATTGTTAATGAAATATAAAAGGGCAAGTGGCCCTGGTGAAATACCTCCCCCTACCTAATCGGCCAACTAGACTGCGATATAATTGACTGTGATCGAGTATGCCTAATGAAATTTAACACCTGAGTAAGACTATCGCTACCGAAGGGACGTAGGACCAGTTAGTAGGAGGAAAGTGTACAACAGACCCTTCTGAAGAAAGGATCTCATCTAAATACTGACAATAATTTTGTAAAGGGTTGAATATAGTGCAGTCGCTCACGAGACACGCAGAGGGAAAAAGGGTACCACGTAATATTTAATACAAAAAATTCTGATAATACAAGAAAGAAACACTGATTATCTAAAATGGGATAATTAAACGGTCGCCAGCCCGCTAGAACAATGTCTCTCCAGAAACTTAAGGGAGGTTATAACACGAGCCCTCGTTTGATATGACACATACTAGTGTTACCCAATGGGAGGATTTTTATGTTTTGACTGTGTCTTTGTCTAATGGATAAAGTGTACCGGACATTAATTTGGTATATGTTGCAATTAATAGAAAACTAAACAGACTTTACTTTGGGGGACAATGAAAGTAGAAAAGTTCATACGAATGAAACAATAAACGGTCGCCAGCCTAGTTAGGAATATTAATTTGAAACATTATGTTTAAGGAACTTGAATATTAGTTGTGCTGACTTTCATTAAGATTCACTTTGAATAGCACACTGGGCACACACGAATAGAGGACGATCTAAGTTGTGGGTTGCAGTAGTTACCATTAATGCACAAACCAGTAATCATAGAAAGCAAGAATGTATCTCTCTCATAACAATAACAGTTACCATTACTATCATCACTTGATTCAGTACTGAGATATTACTGCAGGAAACACTGACTTAAAGTAGGGCATGAAAAGATTTCTGTCTTAACTGACATATAAATAGCACAAATAAAATTTAATAATACTGCAGTTACACTGTTAATATTCCCATATATGGAAAAGCATCAGATTTCTTTAGTAGCGATAATATTTCAAATACCTTTCTAATATGAAAAGAATATGGTTGGGACCAATAAACTGATACTGTCTCAATAGGCAACTCTGATTATCTCAGAAGCAAGGTTCAATTAACCAAAATTAATGTTTAGCCCCACTTGGAATAATTTATGTTTGCATCCTTTAATGCAAATTACCCAACACTGAGATCGATTAACCTCAAAAAATAATAGTTCATGATAGCAATCAAGGCTAAATTACGTTTCAAATAAGTTTAATTTGTGTGCCTTTTTCATCACCTGTGAAGCAGGTATTTTAGAAGAAAACTTTTACACTCTCTGGCATTGAATTTTTGCACATTTAATACACACAAACAAATCACTAGTTAGTTAGAAACAGGATATTGGCTTTTCTGCACACTTATGAGGGAATCCTGCTTCGGTTCATGATTAGGATAAAGTTTGGGTTCAAAACACGGGTTTATAGCACTTGTATTATTATTGAAAACACACAAATTTACTGGTCCATGCTGTAACACATATCTGTGTGCCTGAAGTTGGTGGAGCAGTGGTGAAGTAGTGGTGGCAAGCGACGTAGCGGCTAATTGTACTCACTGCTCTTGATGTTGAATGCTCTTTACAATTTCTTATTGGCGACCGATTTTTATCGTGTTAAATCCATTGCGTATTGCCGAGAGTACTATGCAACAGCCAAATCCACATCCGAGGCTATTTTCCGTGCAAAACGGCTTCCAAATGCCTCCCTTGGCACCCTGGATGTTTACCGTGTAACGGCTAGCCACTGATTGCGTAGCGTTCCCACCAAGTAGCCGCCCAGATCGACCGCCAAACCACGTTTTACCGTGCGCCAAGCCACTTCGGTAGCGGACGGGGTTCCCTAAAGCTTTTATACTTTACAAGTTCCCTAAGGATGAACTAGCTTCCAAAGTACAAATCTTTCTTTACACCCATACATATTTTATAAAATTTCATTATTTTTAAACCTTCTTTAACTTTTATCATGCATATATAACAAACATTAAATTTCCTCTCACAAATCGATGACCTTAATTAGTAAAGAACAACCACTTCATAATCACATACACATTGTTACACAGTATAACCTACTTACAATCGATATTGGTGTTACAAGGTGATGGCAATGAAATTTAAACAACTAATCACCGGCGTGGCAACAGAAGGTTGTCACGCTTTTCCAAAACACAACAGTTCACGAGAAAACAAATGAATCAGAAAGCACTGATTATGCAGTTACTTATTCTGAAATATTAAATTTTGAGAGTAAAGTTAAATGAAATTACTGGTTAAATAAATGACTGGCCTAACTTACCCCTTTCGCTACGGTGGACTTCTGTAGACGGCGGGAGCGAATGTGCCGCCCAGCCGAGGGACTGCTGTAGCAGTTCCGCCTCGCGTGATACACTACTGGCCATTAAAATTGCTACACCACGAAGATGGCGTGCTACAGACGCGAAATTTAACGGACAGGAAGAAGATGCGGTGATATGCAAATGATTAGCTTTTCAGAGCATTCACACAAGGTTGGCGCCGGTGGCGACACCTACAACGTGCTGACATGAGGAAAGTTTCCAACTGATTTCTCATACACAAACAGCAGTTGACCGGCGTTGCCTGGTGAAACGTTGTTGTGATGCCTCGTGTAAGGAGAAGATATGCGTACCATCACGTTTCCGACTTTTATAAAGGTCGGATTGTAGCCTATCGCGATTGAGGTTTATCGTATCACGACATTGCTGCTTGCGTTGGTTGAGATCCAATGACTGTTAGCAGAATATGGAATCGGTGGGTTCAGGAGGGTAATACGGAACTCAGTGCTGGATCCCAACGGCCTCGTGTCAAAGCAGTCGAGATGACAGGCATCTTAACTGCATGGCTGTAACGGATTGTGCAGCCACGTCTCGATCCCTGAGTCAACAGATGGGGACGTTTGCAAGACAACAACTATCTGCACTAACAGTTCGACGACGTTTGCAGCAGCATGGACTACCAGGTTGGAGACCATGGCTGCGGTTACCCTTGACGCTGCATCACAGACAGGAGCGCCTGCGATGGTGAACTGGACGACGAACCTGGGTGCACAAATGGCAAAACGTCATTTTTTCGGATGAATCCAGGTTCTGTTTACAGCATCATGGTGGTCGCATCCGTGTTTGGTGGCATCGCGGTGAACGCACATTGGAAGCGTGTATTCGTTATCGCCATACTGGCGTATCACCCGGTGTGATGGTATGGGGTGCCATTGGTTACACGTCTCGGTCACCTCTTGTTCGCATTGACGGCACTTTGAAGAGTGGTCGTTACATTTCAGATGTGTTACGACCCGTGGCTCTACCCTTCATTAGATCCCTGCGAAACCCTACATTTCAGCACGACAATGCACGACCGCATATTGCAGGTCCTGTACGGGACGTTCTGGATACAGAAAATGTTCGACTGCTGGCCTGGCCAGCACATTCTCCAGATCTCTGACCAATTGAAAACGTCTGGTCAATGGTGGCCGAGCAACTGGCTCGTCACAATACGCCAGTCACTACTCTTGATGAACTGTGGTATCGTGTTCAAGCTGCATGGGCAGCTGTACCTGTACACGCCATCCAAGCTTTGTTTGACTATATGCCCAGGCGTATGAAGGCCGTTATTACGGCCAGAGGTGGTTCTTCTTGGAACTTATTTCTTAGGATGTTTGCACCCAAATTGCGTGAAAATGTAATCACATGTCTGTTCTAGTATAATATATTTGTCGAATGAATACCCGCTTATCATCTGCATTTCTTCTTGGTGTAGCAATTTTAATGGCCAGTAGTGTATTTCTCCGA